>NC_071505.1:166019603-166326408 GCF_027887155.1 Malaclemys terrapin pileata
AATAAAATTGTTTTATTTGTATACTTTGAGAACTGCACTTTTTTTTAGGATTAAAAAAAACCCAGTGGTGACTATACCATACAAAACACCTATATCTTACTAGAGAATAGCTTGAGCTATTTTACGTCTCTGTCTGCACCACAGAAAAAAATAGTGATTGACAGCCATTATCAAAAATCTGTTCCCCATGGCTGCCTTTCTGAATTGGAGTTGAAAAAAACTGAGTCACTGGCATATACAGGATCAACCATTTTTAACACTTGATGCAAAAAGAGGGCTAGACCCCTGGTGGAATGAGCAATCTACCATGCTTCCTGTAACCTAATCGCTGTTGAAAAAAAGTTTGAGCTTGTTTTGGCTAGCAGCCAAACTATTTTCAGCACCTATTGGAGGGATGTTCCAGAGGATCTGTGGTTGCTAACAATTGTCAACCCCTGTTTATTTTTCTAGTGTACTAAGAATTTTAGAGTAAGATGACTTATCTTTAGCCCATTTGGATATCTTTCCAGTCTCTGAAAATAGCCTTCCTCAATTTGGCATTGATAGCATGCCATTCTAGTATCAAGGTAACTTTGACTATATTACATTAGTTTGTAGCTTTCCTTACCTTTTAATACAGTGTCTTTCTTATATGCACAATAACTGGATTGTATACTAAATTGTATTTTCAGCAGTTAAACACCACAAAACTGAAAGAGGTGCAAGAGTCAGCAACATCTATAGTAGAGTGAACAGTGAGATTGGGAATACATGAAAACAATGCGCTAGCTACTATCAATAATTAAAACAAGAGTGGGCAATTGCTGCCAATTTTAAAACAGTGCAAAAATGGCTCAATCAGCCCAAGCAACTGATGCTGAAGCATCTGTGTGGTTCTCTCATTCCCATTGCAGCCTGGGGAATAGATGTACCCCCACGGTAAGAAGTACCATTTCAGTGCTCCTGAGAATGAGGTGGCTATGAATTGCAGGACGTCATATCCTCATTATTGTAAATCTCTCATTTCTTGAAAGGTCAGCTTGTCTAAAACAGAAACAAGAAACCCAGCTCTCTAAAGTTGTATTTCTTAAATGTGAAAATGTTATGTCATGTGTACATGAGAGACAGTTGTAGGCAAATGATTGAAGAGGGATTTTATGTTGCATATGTTAAGTCATGAATGTATGTATGTGTGTGAGAGAGAGAGGAATAAATATTCATGTGCAAATTATAATATATTTTCATTTAAATTTGATGCAGAATAGCATTTTTTTTATTTTTAAACAGCACCATTCCAATATTCTTTATTAGTTGTTTTTTAATCCAGAGAGAGGGATGTTGCTGTATTTCTGTTTGAGATCTTGTTTTCAGCATTTAGCATAAGTAATATGAACTATCATAGTTTCAATTTTCATGCCAGGCAGAGAGTGACAGCTGGGAGGCAATGCACAAGGCATATTTTAAACTACTGATAAATTACAAGGAGGAAAGAGGAAAAAAACAGCTCATGGATGTACAGGTCACTATCATTTAAATTATTTGTTAGAGTCATCATAATTGCTTTTCCTATTAGGCTTCTAATATAAAACTTATTACAAAATGAGACCGTAATGTTTTCATCTTAGAACTGAACCCTAAGTAAATCAGTCATTGTGTAAAACTGTCTAGGTAAACAATGAATAGGTGCATGCATAAGAAAGTAATTAAAATATGCAAACGTTTCCAACAAATATGTCCTAGAAATGCTTTGTTTTTAAAAATATTTCTGACCATGTTGTTGAATGTGTGTAGGGTAAGTAAACAGAGAGATATTTCTATATAGGGAGAGCAAATTAGTAAATGTTCTTTTTCATTTAGCTATATTTAAAGTACATTTTTCCAGTCTATCCTCTCTGTTCCCATTGTTTATTTTTATGGTCCCTGTGGTTTGGGGGATTTTAGTGCATTTAGTGTGCAAGCAGATGTTAGCAAAGGGAACTATTGGAGTTTGTTTCCCACTGGTCTGTGACAGCCCAGCTTTGTAAACTTGATGTCATACTGCTCATTTATTCTTTTCTTCTTTGCTTGCGAGAAGATGGGTAATGGGTAGGTAGGTAGGCAGGCTAGGTAGCAGTGATGTAGGAATTGTGTGAGGAGATTAGTTAAATTTTGGTATACAGTATTTATACTGTGGAGTTAACTGGTTCATTTGATATGGGGCAATTGGTGGCTTTCTTTATGAGTGACTTTTTAGAAGCCTATCTAGGGCTCCCAGAGGAATAGAAGGTCTCTCTCTCTTACTGTAGCACAGAAAAAAAAATCAAATAAAAATAACTACCATTTACCATTGTTTCCAATGCAGTTGAGGCCAGGGTCTCTCAGCCAAGAGGGTGCTGCATTCACAATGAGAGGTCCAGGTAAGAAACAGTGAGGGGACAAGAGAAGTGTTTGTGTGTATAGCAGAGGGATCAGGAGAATGTTGGGGAGCAGAGATGGAAACTGAAGAAGGGGTCATAACTGAAAATCTCAAGTGGAACTAAGTTACATTATGAGCCGATCATTTGCAACATTGCATCTTTTAAATCTTGCTTGTGTGTGAGTGGTGTCTGTGTTTAAACATGCTATTATTTTAAATATATGCACATCATTAAATACAATCTTCAAAATGGCAAAGGACAAAATCTAACATGTTGATATTTCAAATGGTGAATTTCAGCCCAGAGTGAATTTTAATATCCAAGTTATAAATCCATGATGCATTACTATTATAAATGTGAGTTTAGTAATTTGAAATGTAACTTCTATAGGAATTGGTTGGTCATGGATTAATAAGACATTATTCTGTTCACAAAGAGAACAAGCAGGAAAATCTATCAGGGCATTTGCCAGCTAATTCTTGTGGGTAAATTTTGTTTTGGCTATATTAATTGTACCTATGACTTGCAAGCACTATGGTTTCCATCATCTACAGATTGGTGTTTCAAAATCACTATTTATTATAATAATTATTAAAACATATGTTGGGGGAGGGATAGCTCAGTGGTTTGAGCATTGACATGTTAAACCCAGGGTTGTGAGTTCAATCCTCAAGGGGGCCACTTAGGGATCTGGGGCACAATCAGTACTTGGTCCTGCTACTGATGGCAGCGGGCTGGACTCAATGACCTTTCAAGGTCCCTTCCAGTTCTAGGAGATAGGATATCTCCATTTATTTACATGAGGGGGAAAGGAGTCCAGGAGAGCGGGCTGTATTTTAAAGAATCCTTATTGAGGTTGCAGGAAAAAAACATTCCAATGTGTAGAAAGAACAGTAAATATGGCAGGCAACCCAGCTTGGCTTAACAGTGAAATCCTTGCTGACCTTAAACACAAAAAAGAAGCTTACAAGAAGTGGAAGATTGGACAAATGACCAGGGAGGAGTATAAAAATATTGCTCAGGCATGCAGGAGTGAAATCAGGAAGGCCAAATCACACTTGGAGTTGCAGCTAACAAGAGATATTAAGAGTAACAAGAAGGGTTTCTTCAGGTATGTTAGCAACAAGAAGAAAGTCAAGGAAAAAGTGGGCCCCTTACTGAATGAGGGAGGCAACCTAGTAACAGAGGATGTGGGAAAAGCTAATGTACTGAATGACTTTTTTGCCTCTGTCTTCACGAACAAGGTCAGCTCCCAGACTGCTGCACTGGGCAGCACAGTATGGGGAGAAGGTGACCAGCCCTCTGTGGAGAAAGAAGTTTAGAAAAACTGGACAAGCACAAGTCCATGGGGCTGCATGTGCTGCATCCGAGGATGCTAAAGGAGTTAGCGAATGTGATTGCAGAGCCATTGGCCATTATCTTTGAAAACTCATGGCGATCGGGGGAGGTCCCGGATGACTGGAAAAAGGCTAATGTAGTGCCCATCTTTAAAAAAGGGAAGAAGGGGGATCCAGGGAACTACAGGCCAGTCAGCCTCACCTCAGTCCCTAGAAAAATCATGGAGCAGGTCCTCAAGGAATCAATTCTGAAGCACTTAGAGGAGAGGAAAGTGATCAGGAACAGTCAGCATGGATTCACCAAGGGCAAATCATGCCTGACTAACCTAATTGCCTTCTATGAGGAGATAACTGACTCTGTAGATGAGGGGAAAGCAGTGGATGTGTTATTCCTTGACTTTAGCAAAACTTTTGATATGGTCTCCCACAGTATTCGTGTCGGCAAGTTAAAGAAGTATGGGCTGGATGAATGGACTATAAGGTGGATAGAAAGCTGGCTAGATCGTTGGGCTCTACGGGTAGTGATCATGGGTCCATGTCTAGTTGGCAGCCGGTTTCAAGTGGAGTGCCCCAGGGGTCGGTCCTGGGGCCGGTTTTGTTCAATATCTTCATTAATGATCTGGAGGATGACATGGACTGCACTCTCAGCAAGTCTGCAGATGACACTAAACTGGGAGGAGTGGTAGATACGCTGGAGGGTAGGGATAGGATACAGAGGGACCTAGACAAATTAGAGGATTGGGCCAAAAGAAACCTGATGAGGTTCAACAAGGACAAGGGCAGAGTCCTGCACTTAGGATGGAAGAATCCCATGCACTGTTACAGACTGGGGACTGAATGGCTAGGCAGCAGTTCTGCAGAAAAGGACCTAGGGGTTACAGTGAACAAGAAGCTGGATATGAGTCAACAGTATGCCCTTGTTGCCAAGAAGGCTAACGACATTTTGGCCTATATAAGTAGGGGCATTGCCAGCAGATCGAGGGATGTGATCATTTCCCTCTATTCGACATTGGTGAGGCCTCATCTAGAGTACTGTGTCCAGTTTTGGGCCCTACACTACAAGAAGGATGTGGAAAAATTGGAAAGAGTCCAGCGGAGAACAACAAAAATGATTAGGGGGCTGGAGCACATGACTTATGAGGAGAGGCTGAGGGAACTATGATTGTTTAGTCTGCAGAAGAGAAGAATGAGGGGGGATTTGATAGCTGCTTTCAACTACCTGAAAGGTGGTTCCAAAGAGGATGGATCTAGACTGTTCTCAGTGCTGGCAGATGACAGAACAAGGAGTAATGGTCTCAAGTTGCAGTGTGGGAGGTTTAGGTTGGATATTAGGAAAAACGTTTTCACTAGGAGGGTGGTGAAGCACTGGAATGGGTTACCTAGGGAGATGGTGGAATCTCCTTCCTCAGAGGTTTTTAAGGTCAGGCTTGACAAAGCCCTGGCTGGGATGATTTAGTTGGGAATTGGTCCTGCTTTGAGCAGGGAGTTGGACTAGATGACCTCCTGAGGTCCCTTCCAACCCTGATATTCTATGATTCTATGATTCACCATACTTAAAACATCAGTGTTCCGCTTCACATAGAGACCATGAAGCTTCTTGATAAAAGTCCAATTAAAAGACAGAGCTGGATTGGGAAAAAAAACATAGATAGATCATTCTTCCTGTTAACCTTTCTGTATTTTCATATAAGTATGAAAACCCTTTCGTGCCCTCACAAGCTTACTATTAAACATATTTAAATGCTTTATAATCCATGAGTTGTATGAAGTAACTAATTCAGTAGTTCAGAACTGGATTTTAGCTGAAACTAGCCAAAACTTATGCTTGGGTATGAGTGTCTAAAGTTAGACAGTTAAATCCACATTTAGTTATACTAATTCAATGGTTCATAAGTTTTCATAAGTTAGTGAACACCCATCAACTCCCATCGAAGTCAGATGGAGCTACTGTGTTCAGAGCATCCATGAAAGCCAGATTACCTAGCCACCTAAATAAACATCCAGAAACCTAGTTTTAGATATCCATTTTTTAGAGAAAATCATTATTTTGTATATAATCTGTGCAGTTTACTTTTATAAACAATATTTTAAAAGATCTAATACAGCTGGAGTTCAAACCAAGTTCAAAATACATATTCTAGTATAGTTATGGGAACTCAATAGTAGGTAAGTGTAATGTCCCTCAAACCACTCCAATCCTCAACATATCAAGTAAATCCTATGGTATTCCAAGTTCAGATACATATAGGAGAAGAGGGAGGAAAAAAACATTAGGTTAAATCCTGTTCATCTGATTAATCAAATCAACTACAGTGGGACTAAATGCATAAGTAAGGTAAGCACCATTTGTCTATAGTATTAGCAACCCACAGCCCTTCAAACGGTACCTATTTCAAATCAGTCTCAGATGTAATTCCAAAACAGTTTTCTTACTTTGCTAACCTCAGCAAGAAGATCAATCAGCAAAGGGGTGCTGTATGTTTATCCATTACTGAACTGTATGAAAAGTGCAGAGATTATTTGTAAATATTTGTGTAATTTCTTCAATTTGCTCCTTTTGTTTGCTTTCTGTGAATATTCTAGTGGAGAAGTTTATTAGCAGGAATATTTGGTGGAACAGCGAATTTTAAGTGACTATTGCAGACTCTAGTTATGGAAGAAAAAAATTATATTTATAATTGTCAGTTTTCTTATTCATTCCTGCAGGAAATAGAAATATGCTATGTGACCTTTGTGCACAATTAAAACAGCTCACATTTCAAACCAAGCATATGAAAACATAAATTAATTGGATGAAAGACACTGTCATAAAATGTATTGGAAAATGTTGAACAATGAAAAAATGTTGATAGAAAACTGATAAATAGAAAATAATGGACTAAATTCAACCAAAACATTTTTTCACTAAGATTAGTTCTTCTTTGAGTACTGTCCCTGTGGGTGCTCCACTCCAGGTGACGGTGCGTCCTGGCGCCGTTGATTGGAGATCTTTGGTAGCAGTGCCTAGTTGGGACGCACGCACCCAGCTGTTGTCTCACGGCATCGTTAGGGTGCCTGTCGTTAGGGTGCGTCCTGCACCCCCTCTCAGTTCCTTCTCAACCGTCCTCGGCTGAAGACGGGACTCGGGGCAGTGCTGAACCTCTTCCCTGGTCACTGAAGGAAATAAGTAGAAATAAATAGAATAGTTAGATAGAGATATCCCAATTCTTTCCCTCCCTTTAGTATAGTTCGTTAGTTTAAAAAAATAATAAATTCTCTCATGTTCGTCTCCCGTTGAGACTCTCCCCCCCCCAGGCAATCATAGCTCCATGATGCCGGGGTCCCCTGGATTCAAGAAATGTGGGTCCCGCCATGAGCCTATGCCGCGGTCTGACGGACACTCACTATGTGTGAAGTGTCTCGGCGAGACACACATCCCTGCTAAGTGTGTACACTGTAACAGTCTGAAAACCAGAGTTCGCCATGACAGAGACCTGCGGCTGAAAATGCTCCTTATGGAGAAATCTCTGCAGCCGCCAGCGGAGACGGGCACAAGTAAACCCTCTCCCTCATGCTCCCCTGCTAGGTCGGAACCGACCAGGAGCATAGCCTCACCCTCTCAAGCAAAGAGGCAGGAAGCCCCAACCTCTCTGCACAGAGACCTGCAGAAGTGTAAAAGGTCTCCAGCGAAATCTCTCCCCCAGGTGCTGACAGTGCCAAAAACCGCCACCACTGACCACCCCAGCACCTCAGACACAGGGTGCAGAAGCAGGGATCCGACCTCCCACAGCAAGCAGCTCTTGTTGGCACCGGTCCCGCCAGCACCGAAGATGGACGCAATACTGGCGGTGGGTTCCACCTCGGTGCCGACAAGAACGTTGGCACCGAGCCTGACAATGACCCCTGCAGCAGACGCGGAACCCCCGCAGGGAGCCTCTAAACGGCCATCAGTGCCGCCTAAGACTAAGCAAAAATCGCTGCGGACATCGGCTCATACTCCACGACCCACAGCACTGCAGCCCACGGAGCAGCAACAGTTTTTAAATGAAGCTGACATCTCCATGGCCCCAGAGCCTGACGCTCCTCTCCTAGGCACTGAGCACTCACTCTATGAACAGCCGCTCTCGCCACCCAACCTGGCCACCCTCACTGACAGTGAGAATGACATGCACCAGCAGGCAGAGTTTTCCCCGCCTGACTCTCCTCCCCCACCAGAGCCATACCCATTTCAAGGCATGGCACCTCACAAGAACCAACCTCAGTTTCCCTTCTTTGTCCCCCAATGGCAGGGCCCCACTTTTCCTACGCACTGGCCCCAGTGGTACCCTCGGTTGGCCCCTGCTGCCACTCCTCCTCGCGGACCCTCCACCAGACTGCAGGTCCACTTTGCATCTCTATCTCCAGCTCCATCTACATCGAGAGCTCCTGAACCCCCCCTTTGAAGATGTGGGCTATGAACCTGAATCACCTGCTCCTAACTCCCCATCAGCTGCAGATGAAGCTCTAATGTCACCACCTCCACAGAATGTGGAGGATTTAAAGCCGTTCCAGGAACTTTTCAAGAGGGTGGCACTCAGTGAGGACATTCCATTAGAGGAAGTGCAGGAGACACAACACAGATTCCTCGAAATCCTCCAACCTTCTGCGCCCTCAAAGATCACACTACCCAAAAACGAAGCCCTCCTGGAACCCACTGACTGCTGCCTGTATCCCACCAACATGTCAAAAGGCTGAACGTAAATATTATGTACCTGCTAAGGACGTAGATTTCTTATTTTCCCACCCACAACCCAACTCTCTTGTGGTGGATGCAGCAACACACTGAACAAAACAGCCACACGCCAGCCCACTCCGCAAGACAAGGACCTCAAACAGCTTGATCTCCTTGGCCTCAAGGTTTATACCTCCTCCACTCTGCAATTCAGAATTGCAAATTACTCCACCCTCCTCGCAAGCTACGACTATGACACTTACAACAAGCTATTTGATTTTACTTCCCATATCCCGGAGGACAGAAGAGTGGACTTTAAATCAGTCCTTGTGGAAGGTCAGCTGGTGTCTAGGATGGCGCTACAAGCGTCCCTGGATATGGCGGACACAGCAGCCCGCACTACCGCCACCGCAGTGGTGATGCGCAGGTCTTCCTGTCTGTCTGCATCTGGTATCCCTAAAGATCTGCAGACCAAAGTGGAAGACCTTCCCTTTGACAAAGATAAACTTTTCCCCAAAAAACAGATGAAGTCCTCACACCACAAAAGACTCTAGGGCCACTCTGCGCATACTAGGGATATACCCGTCTCTCCTCAGGAGACAATGGTATCAACCTTATCAGAGGCCCCACGCACAACAATATCACCGCCCCCAGTCCGGACTGTATGATATTGGGAGGAACCGCAACAGACCTCTCAGGTGCAGAAAAAATCATGTGCAACCAACTACATCCCACACGGGAAACAACAATTTTGAAGCATTGGTCGGGGGTCTGCGTGACCATCCCATAGCACCACCGCCTATTTGCCCATTTGGCCACCGCCTCCAGTTTTTCCACCATGTCTGGGTCCTGGAAATAGTACAATCAGGCTACTCCATCCCTTTTATATCATTCCCGCCCACCCTTCCCCATCCCTCTCCAGGGATCCCTCTCATGAACACCTACTTTGAGCAGAAGAGACTCAACTTCTACAGCTAGGTGCAATGGAACCTGTACCAGCACAACAACAGGGAAAGGGGTTTTACTCTCACTATTTCCTGACCCAGAAGAAAGGCAGAGGATGGAGACCAAAACTAGACCTATGCAGAGTGAACAAATTCGTATGTGTACAGAAATTCAAGATGGTCACATTGGGCACAATAATACCTGCTCTGGAACAAGGGGACTGGTTCACAGCCCTCTACCTACAGGATACCTATTTTCACATCTCCATTCACCCAGCACACAGACGCTTCCTGCGATTCACACTCGGACACGACCACTTTCAATACAGAGTGCTACCATTCGGACTCTCCACAACACCGAGAATGTTCTCCAAGACTCTAGCAGTAGTGATGGCCCAGCTACGCAAACACGGAATTGTACTTTTCCCCTACCTAGACAACTGCCTTATCAAGGGCAATTCATACGACAAGACATTCGAGGCCACTCGTTTTACCATCTCCCTCTTCCACAGTCTAGACCTACAAGTAAACTTCCAAAAATCCACCTTGATACCCACACAGCAAATCGAGTTCATCAGAGCTCACCTGGACTCAATTCTGACCAGCGCCTCACTCCCACACACCAGATTCCTTGCCATTACGAACCTCATATGCACACTCTCCGTCCACCCAGAATAGAGGCACGAGCATGCCTGCAGCTTCTTGGCTACATGGCAGCCAAATACGCCAGGCTACATATGAGATGCCTTCAGGGTTGGCTCAGCTCCAACTACAAACCCAGCAGACACTGCTTCCACATGACACTAATTCTTCCAGCAAAGGTATTGGCCTCCATACAATGGTGGACAAAAACAGAAAACTTACACACGGGCGTCCCCTTCCATCAAAATTCCCCGGTGCTCATGCTCCCGATGGACACTTCCCTGACAGATTGGGGAGCACACCTAGGAGATCACACGACACAGGGCCGCTGGTCCCTATCAGAGATCCGTCTTCACATAAATCTTCTAGAGCTCAGAGCAGTCAGATACGCCTGCCTTCACTTTCTCCCCGTCATAAGGAACAAATCTATTTGGGTCTTAATAGACAATATAGCATACATGTTCTACATCAACAGGTGGGGGGGCGCGATCACACTCCCTATGCACAAAAGCCTCCAACTATGGAATTGGTGCATACAACATCACATAGAGATCACTGCTGCCTGGGTGTCACATGCTCAGCAGACACTTCTCTCAAGAACACGAATGGGAATTGCATCCCACAATACTACGACAGCTCTTTTCCAACTGTGGCACACCATCAATAGACCTGTTTTCCACAACACAAAACCACAAATGCCGTCTATTCTGCTCCAGAGCGGGACTCTGGACTGCGTCCCTAGGAGATACATTCCTCATTCCATGGAGCAAGACACTTTTCCGCCGGTCCCACTGATACACAGGGTCCTACACAAGATCAGAGAGGACAAAGCCAGAGTCATACTTATTGTCCCAGCTTGGCCCAGACAGACATGGTATCCTTACCCGCTGCGCATGTCCATCCGCCGTCCAAGAACTCTTCCCAACAGGCCAGATCTGCTCTCCCAGGCCAACGGTCGGATTCTCCATCCGTAACTACAGAAACTCCATCTGATGGCATGGTTCCTTTATCGTTCCAAACCCACGAACTAGCTTGTTCGGAGCAGGTCCAACACGTCCTCCGACACAGTAGATGAGACTCCACCCATAAGATTTACCTGCAAAAGTGGCCATATGGTGCTCCCACAGACACTTGCCACCCCAGATGGCGCCCCTCTCTGATATCCTGGACTACCTTTTACAACTAAAGAAAGACAGACTATCGCTCAGCTCTATCAGAGTACACCTTGCAGCGGTTACCACTTTCCATGACACGTTGGACAGGTTTTCACTTTTTACCCACCCCACCATAAAATGCTTCCTCGCTGGCCTTCAAAACCGTTATCTTGAGATTCACCCACCAGCAGCTACCTGGAATCTGAACCTAGTTCTCTGGGGTCTTATGAAACTTTCCTTCGAGCAACTGGCTATCTCCTCCATGCTACCCATGTCTATGAAAGTAGCTTTCTTGGTTGCCATAACGTTGGTGAGGAGGCTCGGTTAAATAAGCGCACTGATGGCCTACCCTCCCTACACGATTTTCTTTAAAGACAAGATTACAATGCGACCCCACCCCAAATTCCTTCCCAAGGTGGCATCCACTTTCCACCTCAATCAGACAATATACCTCCCTGCATTTTACCCCAAACCTCATAAGAATCCGCAGGAGCGGCATTACATACCCTTGACGTCAGACGTGCAATTGCATTTTATCTAGACAGAACAAAGGCATTCCATAAATCCCCTCGACTATTCGTGCCCACTACCGAACGATTGAAGGTAGCTGCTATCTCTAAGCAATGACTCTCCAAATAAATCTCTGAATGCATCAGATCCTGTTACCTGACCCAGAATGCTCAACCCCCCCCCCAAGGGCATCAGAACACACTCTACTAGAGCGATGTCAACATCCATTGCATTCCTGCAAAACGTACCTTTATCGACGTATGCAAGGCGGCCACGTGGACATCCGACCACACGTTCACCAAACATTACGCTATCACACAGGATACCACGGCAGACACCATAGTCAGCCATACGGTACTGTCTATCGTTATCACTGCTGCAACTCCAAAGTCCCACCAACCACAGTGGGTACTGCTTCACATTCACCTGGAGTGGAGTACCCACAGGGACAGCACTCGAAGAAGAAGAGAAGGTTACTCACCTTGCAGTAACTGAGGTTCTTCAAGATGTGTGTCCCGGTGGGTGCTCCACTACCCACCCTCCTCTTCTCTACTTTGGAGTACAAATCAGACAACTGCACGGTAGAGAAAGAACTGAGGTGGGATGCGGAACGCGCGTGCACAGACAGACCCTAACAACGACGCAAGACAACAGCTGATCATGTGGGTTCCCACCAGGCACTGCTACCGAAGATCTCCGATCAACGGCGCCAGGATGCACTGTCACCTGGAGTGGAGCACCCACAGGGACACACATCTTGAAGAATCTCAGTTACTGCAAGGTGAGTAACCTTCTCTTCATCCAGATGTACATTTCACTCAGATATGACAGTGACAGGTACAAGTCGGAAGTTCTAACATAGACAGATAGATAGCTCTGTGTCAACATATCTCATAAAAGGAAGGTAAAGTGCCTCATCCCCTCCAGTAAAGAGGTAAATTCCACCATGAGAGTGCAAGTGAAATTCCTTTTCACTGCAGAAATTCAGCAAACAGTGGATGTGAAATTTTAAAAAGTTTTCGGTGCATCAAACATTGGGAACAATCAGGACGGAAGGGCTTATGATTGAGATTTCACCTCCTGCCTTGTCCTGCCTCTTTCCATAGCTTGGCAATGAAACAAAAAAGAAACTGAAAATACATTTTCTTGGAGCCTGCTGGATGTCTTGCTGAAGCAGGAGCTTAACTTAAAGCCAATTTCCATGGTTCCTGAAGATTTGCACAGACTTCCTTGCTGTGGAGAGAGCTTTTAAAGACCTTCTGGGGCCTTGGGGAAAATATTATATTTAGAAACAGTTCTGCTCTATCATGTATTTTCTGTATTACTATTCTCTCTTTTTTTATTAGTAAGAATCTCTGCAAAGAAACAAGGTCTTCATTTCTTAATATAGCTGCTCCTGACACTTATTTTGCTGCTTAACTCATAATTTTCTAGTTTTTAGATCAAAAGGTTTTGCTTTGAATATCATAATAATGTCCAAAACCAGAAGATTGAGTTCAGTTGGGGAACAAGAAGCATGATCATGTGAACTCTTACTTTAAAAAAATCCTGTTTTTCATGCAAACATGCTTAATAATTAAAAAAAAAATTAAAACAAATAACAAAATAAAGGCAGAGGGGGAGAAAGAGAGAAGAATATATACATAAGTGCAGACTTGTTTCTAAGGACCAAGTCCAGCTTGCCTTACACTTCTGAGTAGTCTCATTGGATATGATGGGTAAGACTGTGTTGTGCCTCTGAGGCCTTTTCTACACTACAAAGTTTTGTCAGCAAAAGCCAGCTTTTGTCGACAAAACAGAGAGGTGTACACACTACTATGTTCCTCTTGCTGACAACACTGTCCTGCTTTGCCAACAAAATAACACCACTTCGATGAGACGCATAGAGCTTTTTGCGACAAAGTTAGATCAACAAAGCATCAGCGTAGACACTGTTCATTATGTCACTGTAACTGGCCTCCAGACGGTATCCCACAATGCCTATCATGACCACTCTGCTCACCATTTTGAACTCCGCTGCCCTGCATCCAGCTTAGGGTTACCAACTTTCTAATTGCAGAAAACTGAACATCCCTGCCCCGCCCATTCCCCGAGGCTCTGCCCCTTCCCAGCTCCTTCTCCAAGGCCCCAACCCCACTCACTCCACCACCACCACCACTCTGTCACTCGCTCTCCCTCACCCTTGCTCACTCACTCATTTTCATTGATCTGGGGCAGGGAGTGGAGTGTGGGAGGGGTGAGGGCTCCAGCTGGGGGTGTGGGGTTTGGAGTGTGGGAAAGGGCTCGGTACTGGGGCAGGGGGTTGGGGTGTGGGAGGGGTTACGGACTCTGGGCTGGGGGTGTAGGCTTCAGGTGGGGCCAGAAATGAGGGTTCAGAGTATGGGAGGGGGCTCCGGACTGGGGCAGGGGGTTGGAGTGCAGGAGGGTGAGGGCTCCAGTTGGAGGTGCGGGCTCTGGGGTGGGGCTGGGGATGATGGGTTTGGGATGCAGGAGGGGGCTCCAGGCTGGGGCCAAGGGGTCTGGAGTGCAGGAGGGGGCTCTGAGTTAGGGCAGGGGGTTGGAGTGTGGAGTGAAGGGTGTGGGCTGATGGAGGGAGTTTGGGTGTGGGAGGGAGCTCAGGGCCGGGGCAGGGTGTTGGGACACGGGAGGGGGTTGGGGTGCAGGCTCCGGGTGGCGTTTACCTCGTGCGGCTCTCAGGAGTGGCCAGCATGTCCCTGCAGCTTCTAGGAGGAGGGACAGCCATGGGGCTCTGCGTGCACTGCACCCACCTGCAGGCGCCATCCCCGCAGCTCCCATTGGCTGCAGTTCCTGGACAATGGGTGCAGCGGAACTGGCACGTGGGGCAGTGGCAACGTGTGGAGCCCCCATGGCTGTCCCTCCATCTAGGAGCCAGAGGAACATGCCGGCTGCTTTGCGCAGAGCTGGGCAGGGAGCCTGCCACCCCACTGCACCAGCAGCGCCGCCAGCTGGATTTTTAATGGCAGTGCTGACCAGAGCCACCAGGGTCCCTGTTTGACTGGGTGTTCCAGTTGAAAACCGGACACCTGGCAACCCTAATCCAGCTACACACGCATTTGCCCCTCCCCTTTCAAAGCCCCAGGAAGTTTTGAAACTGCTCATCCTGGAGAGCTCACATAGCTACTGCCCAGCTGAGCATGAGGGCAGTAAATGCACTCCTGCCTGGATTACAGGGGAGAGGGTGGATCCCCTTGGTCTGTGAAGAGAGGAGGCTGTGGGAGAACTCAGAGGGAATCACGGAATCTAAACATTAACATAGAATTGTGCTGTCCCCGGCATTAGGAATGCAGCAGGCAGGCAGGGTGGGCTGCTGCTGGAGGTGGGAGAAGAGGAAGAAAGTCCGGATATGTTGTGCAGAACCAGGGAGGGAGGCAGGGGCTGATGTTGGGGTGTCCCTCCTCCTGCCAGTGTACCGGTCTCCCCTGAGCTGAGGTGGGGAAACCAGGGACAGCAGCTTTCTGTGCACCAGTTTCTGCCTCAAGACCTTAGAGAGACAGTGTGCTGACATATTCACTCTCCCCCAACACGCACACTTCCCCAATACACAGTCTGTCTCTCACACATACACACTTCCCCCACACACACTGTCTCACAAACTCCCCCAACGCACACTCTGCCTCTGTCTCTCTCTCACACATGCACGCACATACCCTGTCACACACTCCCCGCCCCACCCTCCTTCCCGACCCCCCCCCCCCACACACACACACTTCTGTGGGGTTCTTGTGTTAGTGTTCAGCAATGTCAGTTTGGTCAGATTACTGAGTGCTACTTTAAAATTTAGAATTTGTTACTTATCAGGCACACATAGTAATTATTACAGGGTTCATAGCACGATGCAAACAAACAATACCAGGCTCAGCACACTACAGCAACACATATTACTGTGACTCAGTGTTAATGTGCTCCTTCAAGGCATCCCCCTGCTGAATAGCACCATGTTGGGCTCCTTGTATTCATAACGCACAGCACAATACCGAAGAGCAGTGCAGGATCTATGCTTTCTGACAGAAATGACTGGGTTGAGAAACCTTCATCATGTGATGCTATACCTGCCCCCATGAGGCATTGCAAATCCTTCCCAAAGCTCCCTGCGGTCAGTTGCACCAGGGTTACCAGGTGTCCGGTTTTCGACTGGAACTTCCCGTTGAAAAGAGAAACTGACAGCATCCGGTCACCTGCAGTAACCAGCCTCTGCAAGTGAGGGGTGGGAAAAGCAGCAGCTGCTGCTGGAACTTGGAGGAATGGCTCTGCTAAGCAGCTGCTGCTCTTCCTGTCCTACAGCCTGACAGAGAGAACTATCTGCTCCTGGACTGGGTTCCAAAGTAGGTACTGGCACTATCCGGGGGGGAGGGAAGGATGTAACCTGTCTGCCCCCCGCCCAGCCTTGCTGGGCCCCGATTTCCCCAGCCCCTCGCTCCAGGGACCGACTCCCCCCCCACACACACACACTGTGCCTGTATTTCCCCACCCAAGTCTCTTGCTCTGGGGACTGACCCCTTCTGTGCCTTGCTGTGCCCTGATTGGGCAGGCAGACAGACTCCGCGTCAGCTCCTCCGAGCCCAGCTCTGCAGGCAGCACGTGAGTCCCAGTGGATGGGAGAGCAAGTGACGGAGATGGGGGCAGGAGTGAGGCCTCCAAGGTGTGGGACAGGGCGGTTCCTCTGGGGAAAGGGCGGGGAAGGGCTCTTCGGTTTTCAGGGATTAGAATGTTGGCAACCCTATACCACAGTGCACTGCTCTCTGTGTCGATGCAAGAGCTGCTATTGGGGATGCGCTCCACCGACACGAAGAGCATAGTGTGGACATGCAACAGCGGATTAATTACAGTGGTGGCTGTGTGTCGGCGTAACTTGAGTCGACAAAACTCTGTAGTGTAGACAAGGCCTGTGAGATGCAATACAGAGCTTGCAGCTCATGGGGGAGGTGTAGGTCAGGTATCTTTAATCCACCTTCGTTCCCTTCCAATCCTGGGTTATTGCAGGGCCTGGAGAGGCTCCTAGCATAATTTAGGGCTTGTCTACATGGGGACGCTGAGGAAAGTTAATCAGAATTAAAATAAAGGTGTGAATTTAAAGTGATTTACTTAAACTGCATTAAACCCCTGTGCAGAGACACTCATTCAGAATCAATGTCCTTAATTTGGTTTAGCCACTTTAATTCTCGGTGAGCATGTCCACACAGAGGTTTAATGCTGTTTAACTAAATCTCTTGACATTTACACTTTTAGTCAATTCTAATTAACTTTCCTCAGCATCCCCATGTAGACATGCCCTTAGACAACCGTAGGGCCCTGTATAATTTATGGTATCTTCCCTGGACTGTCTATGAGCTACAGTACTTCTCAGAATCTCTGCAGTGCTGCTGGCGGTAGCTCTACCCCTGACACTACCTCTTGTATCCCCTATGCCGCCTATGCTTGGGTTTGCAAGGGAGTCGTATGGTTGGAAGGCAGCCATATGGCTGTTTTATGCAATGTCTGCAGAGGGAGAATCCTCCTCTGGTCTGGGGCTTTTACAAACCTCTTTGCAACATTTTGGCCCTTTTATGTGGCATTGTGTGGAATAAAGGTGTCAGAGCAGAGGTGAGCATCCCACTGAATAGAATTAATAGGAAGAGGAAAGTAAACAGGATTTTGTCCAATGTAAGTTTTTCAAAACTTGAACGAATGCAGTAAAGTAAAGAAGGCAGGTCATGATTGGGTGCCTAGAGTTAGGCTCTTAAATCCATATTTGGGCTCCTAAATATCGGGTCTGATTTTCAACAGTGCTGAGCACCCACCTACTCCCATTACATTTAGCAGGAGCTGCTTGGTGCACTATTGAAAATCAGGCCACTTACATAGAAGCCTAATGTCAGGCATCCATTAAAAAAAGTCTTGGTCTCTGTGTCTGTTTTATTTTCAAGCTGAATTTTTGGGTGCTTTTCCAAAATCCATTTTCTTCTGTCATGCTATGCAGCAAGCATCAAGCTAAATAGGCTATTAATAACTTCCATGATATTTATACTTACATCATATCTACACTACGTGTATACTGCACAAGGTGCAATAGTATGTTCTATACTTACAGGCAGATGGCTGTAAACAAATCCTTTCACAGAATGTTATTATAAATATGTTTTCTTGAGGATGAGAAAACCCAAGTTACATTAAAAAATAGCTGCTTATTGCTATCCTTGGCAATTTCCATTTTTATTTAGGATATTTTATGCAAAAGGAAAACGAAGGATGTGCATGTTCTTATCTTGTATATTAGAATGACTTACTTAATAAATATATTTTGTAACTTGTGCATTGAAATATGAAAATATGTATATATATATACACCTCTACCTCGATATAACGCAGTCCTCGGGAGCCAAAAAATCTTACCGCGTTATAGGTGAAACCGCATTATGTAGAACTTGGTTTGATTCACTGAGTGCGCAGCCCCGCGCCCCCCCCCAGAGCACTGCTTTACCGCATTATATCCAAATTCGTGTTATATCAGGTTGCGTTATATTGGGGTAGAGGGGTGTGTGTGTATATATATATATATATATATATATATATATATATAAATTGTTATATGCTCAATCATGTTTCAGATGTCAGAACAAATTCTTTTTAGATGCTTTTTGATAGTACAAAAAGATTACAATTGTCTGCAGGTGAAGAAGCAATTGTAGTGGGGTCCTTTCAAAATTGAGACACCTCCTGTCTTAACTGATTGTTCTGATTCAATCAGGATGGTTAGCAAATATGCTGATATATGGAAGTTTGTAGGTTATCCTGACAAGCTATTCTTTAAAAAAAATCAGGAAAATGTCAAGCACAATAATTTGAATTCTTGTAAATTAAAATCTGCTTAAAGTAAAATATGAGCTATGAATATGCATGAATATGAATAAATAGAACCATGTTTTTGATTTATTTTTGAAAGCTTTGATTATTAACCACAGTATTTTACCATTACCCCCATTCCACTATTTGAATTAATTTTTACTCAAAGAAAAATTTATCAATTAGCAGTAAATCTACTCCAGGAGTGGGCATCATAGCAGATTATCATGCCGTCATCAGAAAACAACTGTTTAAAAAAAAAGGTTATTTTCTAGATCGCAGTACTGTAACCTGGCTTGGGTGTGCGTTGTGGACAAATATTAAGCTCTTTTGCTTTTGCTATTGCAAGTGGATTCAAAACAACATCATCCAATTGAAAAGTGTAAATTTCTCTCTATAGTAGCAGCTAGCAATATTTGCACTTTGCCCTTGGCTGTCTAAGAAAGACAAGATCATGTTCTCTAACTACACTCAATATTTAAAAGGTCAAAGCTGAAGGACATTGAAATAATTATCAAGGGAAAGAATGCAAACCATTTTGCGAAAACCATCAATTTCCTTAATTAATATCAGTGCTATTTTAATGCACTGAGCTACCAAAAATATATTTACATGGCTTAGAACAGAAGTAGATTAACTGTCATTGGTGCTAAGTAAATCATAGAAATGTAGAGCTAGAACAGACCTCATGAGGTCATCTAGTCCAACTCCCCCAGGCTGAGACAGGACCAACCACACCTAGAAATTCCCTGATATATATTTGTCTAACCTGTTCTTAAAAACTTCCAATGATGTGTATTCCACAAATTACCTCCCTTGGTAATCTGTTTCAGTGCTTAACTATCCTTACAGTTAGAAAGTTTTTCCTAGTGTCTAACCTTAATCTCCCTTGCTGCAAAGCCAATTACTTCTCTTTTCCTACCTTCAGAGGACATATTGATCACCATCCTCTTTATAATAGCTTTTAATATATTTGAATATTGTTATCAGGTTCCCCCTCAGTCTTCTTTTCTCAAGACTAAACATGCCCAATTTTTTTAATCTGCCCTCAGAGGTCAGGTTTGCTAAATTTATCTTTTATTTTATTTTATTTTATTTATTTATTTTTGCTCTCGTCTGGATTCACTCGAACTTGTCCACATCTTTCTTAAATTGTGGCTGCCAAAACTGTATACATTAATCCAGCTGAGGCCTCACCAGTGCCAAGTAAAGCAAAATAATTACCCTCCCCACCATATCCCGCATATGACTCTCCTGTTAATATACACCAGAATGAAATTTGCCTGTTTGGCAACTGCATCACATAGTTGACTCATATCCAATTTGTGATCCACTATAACCCCCAGATCCTTATCTGCAGTACTACTAACTATCCAATTATTTTCCATTCTGTAGTTGTGTATTTGATTTTTCTTTCCTAAGAGTAGCATTTTGCACTTGTCTTTATTGAATTTCATCATCTTAATTTCAGAACAATTGTCCAATTTATCAATGTCATTTTAAATTCCAATCCTGCCCTCAAAAATGCTTGCAACAAAAATGCTTGCAGTGTCATCTGCAAATTTTATAAGCATATTCTCCACTCCATTATTCAAGTTGTTAATGAAAATACTGAAGAGTACTGGAACCAAGACAAACTCCTCTGGACCCCACTAGATACGTCCTTCCAGTCTGACAGCAAACCATTTCAAAACTACTCTTTGAGCACATTTTTTCAACCAGTTATGCACCCATAGTAATTTAAAGTAGTCCACATTCCCCTAGTTTACTTATGAGAATGTCATGTGGGATTGCATAAAAAACCTTACTAAAATCAAGATACATCGTGTCTATTGCTTCCTCAATATCCACTAAGCCAGTAAACCTGTCAAAGAAGGAAATTACATTAGTTAGCATGATTTGTCTTGACAAATACATGCTGGCTATTACTCATCACTCTCTTTCCATTAGGTGCTTACAGATTGATTGTTTAATAATTTTTTCAGGATCTTTCCAGATAGCAAAATTAGGCTGACTGGTCTATAACTCCCTGGGCCCCCTTTGTTTCCCCTTTTAAAGATGGGTACTACATTTGCACTTTTCCTTTTCTCTGGTACCTCACCTGCCTTCCATGAGGTCTCAAAAATAATTACTAATGGTTACGAGAATGCTTCAGCTAGTTCCTTAAGTATTGTAGGGCAGTTTTCATCAGGCCTTGACTACTTGAAAGAATCTAACCTATCTAAATGTTCTTTAACCTGTTCTTTCTCTATTCTGGTGTGTGTTCCTTCCCCCTTGTTTTTAACATTAGCTGTGTTAAGCAACTGGGCACAGTTAACCTTTTCAGTGAAAACTGAAAGAAAGTAGGTATTAAACACCTCAGTCTTCTTGATGTTGTCCTTTATTAGGACCTACACTTTCCTTTATCTTTCTCTTGCGCCTAATGAATGTATAGAACCTATTTATATATCTATTTATTTAATTATTATTTGCTTCTGCAATGCAGAGCCTAATCTTTGAGACTGACATTACCTTCTGATCCAGCTTTCTTAGGCATCCTGTTAAGAATGACTGTAATTATGTGTGCATAGAGAAAATACAGCCTGACTGTGTATGTGAATACATAGATACATAGAACATGTGGGTTTATATATTGGATGGTTATACATAGACCTGTAAAACAGAATGTAGTAATCTACAATACAGAGTGACCCTATGTTGACACCCTACAATGATAAATAGTCACAAAGTATTTACTGTGCCAGCCAACTGCCTGACTTATTAATCATTTTTGAGAAACACTTTTTATAAGTCCTTGATTTGAGAGGAAGATAGAGGTCGGGAAGGGTGTCTCCTGCCAATAGAAAAGGCAGTTGTGGTTGGGGGCATGGTCTCCAGCACACAAAGAAGAGGCCTTGGGTGGAAACCTTGGCCAGAGGTTTCCAAGACTATGAGAGGGGGATCAGGATGATATGGTTTATCCATAATGGGAGTTATACAGTTGCTCTCACTACTGGCCATTGTAAAGAGGGGAGCAAAAAGGGGAGGTGTTGTCATGGAATTAACATGAATATAAATGAAGGCTTTATATTAAATGTTATATTATTTTATAGACAGACTTCTATATGCTTTTTATGGTTAGGATGTGAGTTCTCTCATTAGCGCTTGTCGAATTCTATTCTCACAACCATCCCTCACTATAGTTCTGATCCCTTTTATAGGTGCCTATCAAATCCATGTTCTATTGGTTTCTTTTACACATTACAGTTTTGAATTAATCTTCTTCACAAACAGGAGTCATCTACTCTTCTCTGTGCACTTTTCTGCTTCTCTGTATTCCTTAGTCTTTCATAGAGTCGACTGAAAGGTGGTTCTCATTCACTCATGTGTTGCCAGACTTGGCTGCATAGATCTTGCCAATTCATCTTCTCTGTCTTTGTCACCGGTATCCTTGCTACACCTGCCTCCATAAATTGGTGTGTCATCCTTTTTGTGGGAAGTCCAGCTTTTATCTTTTCTTCTTGTGGCACAGTCAGCCCTTTGCTGCTTCATTACATCAGTTTTCAAGATGTTCTTCATTTCGGGTTTATTCTCATACTCCGTTATCTGTGTTTCCCTCACTATGTAACACTGAACACACATTTCCCCATGCCTTTCTTTCTTTCCAACATTTAGTTCCTTCTGTATGTGCTCATGTTTTTGCTTCATATTTCATGATTGCCGTTATATGATGAGTAAACAAACAAACACAATTCTAGTGCAAAATAAAAGACCCTCTTCTTTTTAAATATTGATGGAATTACTTTTTCATAATGCTGTGCAATCTGCCAAAGTAAGAAGCAGTCTGTTGCATACAGATACCTGGTATCTTTCCATTTCTTAACATAAAAGTGTAGAGGTTTTTTATACTTTCTCTATTTGCTTTCATAGTTATTATTCGAATGGGTATTCTAAGTCATGATCCATTCCAAGCCTTTTTTGTATGTCTTTTTAGAAGAAAAAACTTCCACAAGTGAAACCTTAAAGCAACAAAAAGTCTTACATTTTTTCAGAGTTCGAAATACAAACAGAACATTTCAGGGATTCAGTGTAGTTTTTCATCCGTGCTTCATTAAATTGTCAAAATGGCAATGTGTTCCTTTTCACAGCCCATAAACAATGTCTCACAATTTGAGACCTTACTCCCAAAAGAAGCAGAATATACAAAAAATATTTTTCACTAAATGACTTAAATCATAGTAACAAGGACAGTCCGTTTTCTACCCTGCTGCACAAGTATACTTTGCCATATGAATTCATATTAGGGCTGCCAAGCGATTAAAAAATTAATCGTGATTAATCGCATGATTAAAAAAATGAATCATGCGATTAATCGCACTGTTAAACAATAATCGAATACCATTTATTTAAATATTTTTGGATGTTTTCTACATTTTCAAATATATTGATTTCAGTTACAACACAGAATACAAAGTGCACAGTGCTCACTATATATTTAATTTTGATTACAAGAATTTGCACTGTAAAAAAACAAAAGAAATAATATTTTTCAGTTCACCTAATACAAGTACTGTAGTGCAATCTCTTTATCATGAAAGTTGAACTTACAAATGTATAATTATGTAAAAAAAACTGCATTCAAAAATAAAACAATATAAAACTTTGGAGCCTGCAAGTCCACTTAGTCCTACTTCTTGTTAAGCCAATCTCTCAGCAAACAAGTTTGTTTATATTTGCAGGAGATACTACTAACCAGTTCTTGTTTACAATGTCACCTGAAAGCGAGAACAGGCGTTCTCATGGCACTGTTGTAGCCGGAATCACAAGATAGTTACGTGCCAGATGCGCTAAAGATTCATATGTTCCTTCATGCTTCAACCACTATTCCAGGGTACGTGCGTTCATGCTGATGACAGGTTCTGCTTGATAAGAATCCAAAGCAGTGCAGACCGATGCACGTTCATTTTCATTATCTGAGTCAGATGCCACCAGTACATTTTCTTTTTTGGTGGTTCGGGTTCTGTAGTTTCCACATTGGAGTGTTGCTCTTTTAAGATTTCTGAAAGCATACTCTACACCTCATCCCTCTCAGATTTTGGAAGGCACTTCAGATTCTTAAACCTTGGTTCGAATGCTGTAGCTATCTTTAGAAATCTCACATTGGTACGTTCTTTGCTTTTTGTGAAATCTGCAGTGAAAGTGTTCTTAAAATGAACAACATGTGCTGAGTCATCATCCGAGACTGCTGTAACATGAAATATATGCAGAATGTGGGTAAAACAGAGCAGGAGACATACAATTCTCTCCCAGGGAGTTGAGTCTTAAGTTTAATTAACACATTATTTTTTTAATGATTGTCATCAGCATGGAAGCATGTCCTCTGGAATGATGGCCAAAGCATGAAGGGGCATACGAATGTTTAGCACATCAGGGATGTAAATACATTGCAATGCTGGCTACACAAGTACCATAGAAATGCCTGTTCTCACTTTCTGATGACATTGTAAATAAGAAGGCAGCAGCATTATCTCCTGTAAATGTAAACAAACTTGTTTGTCTTAGCGATTGGCTGAATAAGAAGTAGGACAGAGTGGACTTGTAGGCTCTGAAGTTTTACATTGTTTTGTTTTTGAGTGCACGACAAAGAGATTGCACTACAGTACTTGTGTGAGGTGAATTGAAAAATACTATTTTTTTATCATTTTTACAGTGCAAATATTTGTAATAAAAAATAATATACACTTTGATTTCAATTACAACACAGAATACAATATATATGAAAATGTAGAAAAACATCCAAAATATTTAATACATTTCAATTGGTATTTTGTTGTTTAACAGTGCAATTAAAACAGTGATTAATTTGTTTGAGTTAATCATGTGAGTTAAATGTGATGAATCGACAGCCCTAATTCATATATTAAAAGCACTTCCAGAGATATATGCCAAAATACTTAATATTTTTATTGAAAGAATATTGCAGTTTATTTTATTTTATAACATATTTAATGTAATTGTAAAAATGTGTAAATGACAATTTTTAAAATTGTTGCTGAATATAAGACTGTAAAATCACTCAAGAAGCAACTTTTTACTAGTCTCTTGATTTTTCTTGTACTGTCCATTTTCCAGGTATTAGAAAGCTGTGATGTTTGAATAATTGTGCTTGTAAATTTATGGAGATATCCTATCTCCTAGAACTGGAAGGGACCTTGAAAGGTCATTGAGTCCAGGCCCCTGCCTAAACTAGCAGGACCAAGTACTGATTTTGCCCCAGATCCCTAAGTGGGCCTCTCAAAGATTGAACTCATAACCCTGGGTTTAGCAGGCTAATGCTCAAACCACTGAGCTATCCCTTCCCCCAAAGGATCTGAATCTTTAGCGGGATCCATGCAGGATGAACCATGTGCCCATGTGGAGCTACTTTGACTGCAGTGAGTTGAGAGTGCAGAAGTCCAGCTGTAAAAATTAGCATATGAACTAGTGCTTGCAGGATTGGAGCCTAATTGTGCAGAATTGTCATCTCTTAAAGGTGAACAGCAAAACTGAAATGGAAAATGAATTAAGTCTAGATATCTTTGTTTCAATGTTCTGTTAACCAGGACATAGCAATAAGATTTAACTGACCTTTTAAAAATATCCCTTACATGAAATGCACTGGCATTCCTTGTTTCACCCAGGATATTCTGCCTGTACTGGATTAACAACTGAATTATTTGCATAAAGGTGAATCAAGAAGGATGAATTGATAGGGTAAGGAAATTATTGATATAACTTTTGTAATAATATGTATACTTACTGCATCTCATAACCTTTATTGCCTCAATTCTGCTGCATTCCCTTTATTGTAGATTTGTCACACTTTCTCTCTAATATTTAATTAGAGAAAATAAATTCTACTGTCATCTACTCTGTTTGTCGTTATAAAAAAATTAGTAACTAAAAGATTGAACCTCTAGAAGAGCCCCTGACCCCATGATGGAGCATTAGTTCAGTACTGGCCCAGGGCAGAGTGTCACTTATTGAAACACCAGTGTCACATCTGTGTTTTTCCCATAGGTGTCACTCCAGCAGTGAACTAGCCCAGCAATGATTAGCTTGCAGGATACTAACTTTGGAACCTTATTCTGCCCTCCTTTGCACAGCCAACCTTTCGCTGAAGTTAAGTGAGAGTTTTGGCAGCACAATGAATGCAGGATTAATACCTTTAAAGGTACTTTAAAGTCTTCCTTTCTATATAATCATTGTTAGGAACTTTGCATAAGCAAAACCTAAACATAAACTGTACAATTTTTTTAATATGAAGTACATATTATATGAAGCATCTTCCTTTAGGATAATGGTAGAGATGGAAAAGACACACTTGTATTAGATCATAAAGTTGATTCAAATAGACATTTAGGTCCAGATTGTCTGCTTGCGTAAATCAGCCTAGTTCTACTGAAATCAATGAAAGGATGCCAGTTTGCAGCAGCTGGCAATTGGGCACTGAACATTTTAGTTTGCTACTTATATATGCCCCTATGACATGAAATAATGTATTACAAGGTAACAACTGAAGATTTAGTAGAATAAAGTTAGGGGTATTTTTTTCAATAATTTTATTGGCTTTTGAATCCTAAATGGAATTAATGAATCAAACAAATGGAATCTATACCAACCATAAACAAAGGTGCCCATCACTGGAGCATGAGCTTTTCTTATTCAGAGCAATTATTTTCTAGTTACCCACAAATCTCAAACTAGTACTCAACTACCTTGTTTTTCTGGTCTGCCACTTCTATTTTATCCCTTTCCTTTTCCATAGAAGTCACAATCACCATACTGTATCTTACACAGAAACACAACCAGCTTCCACTGGCTTTGCAAGCCTGTTACCATGCTGTCTAAGACTAAATTGTAAGGCTGTTGCTAGCCTATGTAAAAACATAGGAAATTCACCCTTGCATGGATACATCTTTTTAAAAAATCTGAGTTATTTTTCACTCTCCCAATCTGTCATGTCAATCCAGTTGATGGTAAAGATCTCAAAAAGGGGAAGGGCTTTGATTGCATCATCATTCACATCCCTGTCTTACTGTTGCCTTCTCCCTGGAAAATGAGCATATTTTAAATGCCTAGTTATCTGAAGGTTCACAGTCTCCCATAGTTCACTGTCTGTTAGCTAGTTTCCCCGACAGAACAGAAGGGAAAAGCAGAACAGCAGCTTGTGCCAGCTTGCACTGCATGGGAGACCCCAGGGCAACTGCGCGTTGAACTAAACCTTAGCTCATCTGAAGGCTTAGTGTGTTCCAAAAGACTTTTGGCATCTTCGTGGTTTGACTTTATTGAGAGAGTAGTGGCAGCTACTAGGCATTGTCGGGAATGAGGACGAATCAACAGCTCCTGAACAAACCACACAGCTTTGCTAGTTTTTATACCCTATTACAATGATCCAACCACCAGCAAAAATAAAATATAAAAGGAAGAAAGGTCTCATGTATTCCTGCAATCTGCTAAGAAAAATGAGAATTCACCATCAGGGGGGAAAAAATCCTGCAAATGCTATCGTAATGAGACACAACAGGAAATAATTTGTAGCAGCACTCATTGGTAAATATGTATCTCCTGGGCTATTACGTCTGGATAATGGATAAATGTACATCACCAACAGCATGGTAAATTATCTTCCATTAGTCTGAGGAAACAGCTTCAAAAACACACACATATACTTGTTACTGGTTGTTTGGGGGTTTTTGCCTTTGTATTTACAGTTTCAACTATAGAATGTTTAATAAAGTCAAGACATTCCTGTTCTTACAACTACAAAAATAAATTTTAAAAAATCCAAAGAAGCAAATCCTAAAATATGATAACATGGCGGGGGGGGGGGGGGGGGAGTTGTATAGTTCCTGTGTGTGCGTGCGCACACATTCTTTGTTTTAAGATGCTGTTGCAAACATATCTTCTAAATGTACTTGTAGTTTTGGATGGAAAAACTGAAATCTAATTTCAGCTGCTGCATAGATTTGTAGCATTCTGTCGTCTTAGAATGGAAATACTCAATACTCAATGTAGTTTTGCAGAGTTGTTTTAAATAAGGCCAAAAGGAACTGGTAAATTGATATTTTTCATCTAACTTTCCCGTTATAGGACAAATTTGTCTGTATGCTACATGTCTTGAAATATTTATATTGAACTGCTGGTCATTTCTATTTTGTGATTGGAAATAATGAAAAGGGACGGTTGCATTTTACAGGGATAAGCAGGATATCTGATAGATACTCTTAGTAGTCATGGAGAAAATGTATACACTCCATATAAAACTCATGGGGCTGATTTAAAGGTAGAAGATCAAGACTGGCATGCTGAAATGTGTACACATTTGGGAGCAACATTTTCATTTGCAGTGAGTGCAGTTTCAAACTGCTACATGCCTTTTTGCAAATGCCTGGTCTGCATGTATAAAAGCTTGACGTGCACAAGCAAATCTAGACATGCAAATGTGCACGCATCTTCTTGCATGCAAACCTCAGGCTTTTGTCTTCACAAATATTGCCCATGCAGTATTAGACTGAATCATTATGGTAAATTGGGATTTTACAACAATAAAAAAGAATCTTGAAGAACCATAACAAACATTAGACACTTTAAATATGCGATTACTGTTCTTTTAGGGACTGCTGCTAAATTTGAAGCTACTAAATATCTTAGCACCATGCATTTTGTTTAAAATAGGTCTGGTTTTACTCAGGGAAATACAATGTTCTTGACATTATATGGTAAGCATATGCAGTCATTGGCTCTTGGAATGTCAATAGTTGTTTTTTTTTTTTTAAATCTATTTAAGTGTAATGTATCAGCAATAAAACGTTATTTAAATTATTAATGTTTGTTTCATATTTAAAATAAAATAGTTTTAATTAGAATTTCAACTCTTTTCATTTCCTCACTTATCAGTTCCCATTTATTAATTACAAAAACAATGGTAAGAGGTTTCTTGATGGCCTTGCTATTGGTGTGGAAACTGATTTTCCAAAATTACAGTGTATAATGTCGTTGCTTCATAAAAGATAGGGCTTACGTTTCTCTCTCTGTTCCTCAGACTCCATGCCTTCTTACATATATTCCTTTCTACTTATCTGTAGTGACTTTGCTACTCAATCAGGGTCACCATCTCATGTTACCTTAATTAAAATTTGTTCATTAACCCAGTGGAACTCTACCTTGCAGATGAATATTCGAGGTGTATGTGACATCCATGACAGTGCTTAACTTCAGAAAACAGCATATTTTTAGAGTATGATCAGCCAGGTAAAGTTGTTCTTTTGTCATAATGTCCCTAACGTCATATTCTGGTTGGGGTGCAATATTTGTAGTACCTAATAGAACTGGAATGATCTCTCGCTTGCCAGTTTAAGCTTACTTGAATAGATATCATGGTTCTTTTAAGAACAAGGATACAAGGTAAAAAAAGTATCTGAAACTAAACAAAGCTTATACTGTAACTATAAAAGAGTGAACGGTGAGTGGTACAGGCCCCTTAAAACCCAAGAGGGGGGCCTTGTCCTGGTACACTCATATACTAGCTTCCCTGCAGTATGGAAGCTGTGCTGTGGATGTCTCCTTTTGGGTCTGCACCGGCTATCACAGGGTGACAAACACACAAAAAATTTAAATAAAATGTAAATAAAGTTTGCAGGCAAGAGTTAAGGGAAGCAGAAAGCAAAATGAGTTGGTGCTACCAAAATGGATAAGAAGAATGATTGCTTTTACAACTATATCAGGGCAAAAAGAGGAGCTAGAGAGAGAATCTGAAATTTAAGAAATAAAAATGGCAGACATTCAATTATTTTTAAAAATCTGTATTTCATTTAAAAAAATGAACAGCTAGGCCTCTTCTTCTATGTGAGTGGGTGAAGCAAATATACCAACTGTGATGGGATCAGTTATATACAACTACTATTACACTTTCCTTTCCTCTCTTTCATTTTAACTTTGTCTTTTCATAACTATTTGGAAAGCATTACACAGAGTCAAATGCCAGGACAATTGTATTCAAAACCGTGAATGTAGTTGTTTAGTAACAACTTCCAGTCAGCTTCAGAAAGAGAGTATCACACAGTGTCTTAGTAAACAATCATTTATGGTTAATAGGCACAAAAACAATGCAAATGGCATTTAAAATATTTTACTAAACCTTTAAAACTAAAGCTCTTAGAAAGCAAATTTACTAGTGTTTTTTCCTATATAGGCTTCCATCCTTCTGTTGCTGTTATTGTTCACATTCACAAAATTAGTTTGGGTTGTAATATCTGCATTATAATACAGCTTAATGTTTACAATTTTATACTTGCGAATAAATAAACACATTTTTCCCCTCTGATCTTCTTTCAGATTTTTCACTATGTAGTGCAGCCTAAAATGTAGTGTGTCATCTGAATTTCTTCTCATCTTGAAAGACAACTTCAGTATGTCTGTCCAAAAAAAAAACCCCTCACCAAATGTTTGTCTTGTTTGAAACCAAAAGGCTGGTGTAGAGCGTCTGTGGTTGGAAAAATTCTGGAAAAACATTTTTTCATTGGAATGTATAGAGTCACCAAAATCAAAACATTTTACAGAGATAGTTTGATATTGATGATGATGTGACAGAATGTAGGCTGCCTCTGAGCTGGGAGACCAGGGCTTCCAGGGACTGTGGTTCTGTGGCAGTCTGCCTAGCAGGGCTCAATTTCTTTTTGGGAAGAATTTTCAAATGTTGGCAGTTTGTTCCAATTTAGAACAAACCCAGATTTTGAAATATCAAAATCCCCCACAAAACAGAATTACCTTCCTTGGCCAGCTCTTGTTTGGTGGCTCTTGCTAGGTAACAGCGTTTCAGTCCATTGTTAAAAGGTTGGCTTGCTCTTTTCAGCTTGGTAGTCAGATAAGATATCTGTACTTTATAGCCATGAATCATATGTAATCATGGAAGAGAGATGATTTGAGAGTCAAATATGTGTTTGTAAATAGTGTTACTGTTTTTCAAATGTATGTGTCTGGCATATTGCACACCAGCAACAGCATATTTGTACTGGGTTTGGGTTTTTTGCTGCTCTCACTGAAGTTAATGGTTGCAAGATTAAGCCCATCATATTTATCAAATCATTTCTAGCCATGGATCAGAGGTTAAAATTTACTTTTTAAATTCAAAGAGTAAATGGCCCAAATCCTAAGCCGCTCCTGTTGAAGTAAAGGATGAGACCCATTATATATTTTGTTTTGTTTTCAGATGGGTGGCAAAGTGTGGAATCAAACTAGAAGTCCTACACTAAAAAGATCCATCCACCTTTTGAAGTGTGAGATTTTCTGCTGTAGAATTTAGAGTAGCAGCCGTGTTAGTCTGTATCCGCAAAAAGAACAGGCGTACTTGTGCTAGTCTCTAAGGTGCCACGAGTACGCCTGTTCTTTTTGCTGTGGAATTGTTACTAAAGAAAAGTCAGGTAGAAAACTGGAGCCCCAGTAATTTTGGGACCTATATTCCACAGCATATAAAATATAAAGAAAGCAATATTTCCTAAGTTTGGGGCTGGAGGGTAGGGGGAGTTCAGTTAATAAAATTGATTTTGATTATTAGTAATCTTTTTCTTGAAAATTTGATTTAGCAGCCTCTGTTTGTGTGGTGCAAAGAAGTAATTACAATTTATATTCCATGGATAATGGCTGCATTTGGCAATGAGATTAACATTCATGACCAAAGAAGTCAGTGGAACATTTCAACATGTGTGAAAGATCCGTTTAGCTCACTCTTTAAATTGTTAGAATGCTTAGAGGTTTTCTTAGCAATGTTACACAAGAAGTCCAACACGCAGCTCTCCTCCACGTTTTAGAACTGACAGCTTTAGGGATGCTTAACTTTTAGGATTTATAAACTGTAGCATTTTCTAACCACAATCTTAAATTAATCTTCATATTTATAATGAAAAAATGTAGATTGTTAATTTATTGTATTTTGCATAAAGTCAGTACTTGCCTATAGACTATGAAAACTTTTAAAAAAGCTATATATTTGTAAAAAGAAAATAGTCAAATGAGCATGGAGAATAATCTTAACAAATGACCTCATTTGAAACTGTGAAATCGGAGTAGCACACTATACTTCAGCCTCCCCGAAGACTTTAGGAAATTACTAAGTCACTCTTCATGAGCACCATTGCAGTATACCTTCTCAGCTCACCTTCCCTGATAACTATATATCCACAGCTGCACTCATTGTACCTATATATGTGTCCACTTGCCCCAGGCCCAAAAATCTTTGGCCATTTAACATCATCTAATAATACCTTAGTTAAATAGTTATTCTTATTAATCATTTATAGAATAATACATTAAATTGGTTATTTTAGAGAGGAGGAGAATAAATAAGTATGTCCGTGTGCACACGCATTGTGCTTAGTAAAACATGATAGAATTTTTTATAAAGCAGAAGAGATATCAGTATAAAATGAGAGGATTTTTCCCCACTTCTCCAGGAAACTAAGAAGAGGGCTTTTAGAAATCCACAAAACAGAATTCAACTTAATTCAGTTACTGTGAAAATAAATGCCATGAAGTGTGTTTTAATTAATGTCTTCTTTAGTCCATACATGATAGGTATGACCCTGCAATAGATGTCACTGACTGTTGGGAAAAGAGGAAGGCCAAAGTATCTTCTCAAAAGCGTAGGGTTAATTAGTTCTTGGCAGAAAATTCTTTTAGAATTCAGCCTCCTCAGATTTATATCACTGTAATTTAGATTTTTTTTTTAAATCTGATTGCTGATTTAGGCTGCCCTGCAAAAATAGTGATGATATTTCTGAGCATCTTTTAAGAAATTGATCTTCATTTAATGTATAGATGCTGTTTATTTTTATTTCTCTGCTCATTTTCTTGTGGAAATTATATTTAACTAATATTTAGGACAGTGGCTCTCAAACTTTTTTACTGGTGACCCCTTTCACATAGCAAGCCTCTGAGTGCGACCCCCCCTTATAAATTAAAAACACTTTTTTATATATTTAACACCATTATAAATGCTGGAGGCAAAGCAGGGTTTGGGATGGAAGCTGGCAGGTCGCGACCCCCCATGTAATAACCCCACAACCCCCTGAGAGGTCCCGACCCCCAGTTTGAGAATCTCCCTGATTTAGGAGATTAGCAGAACGAAACCCATTATATTTTTTTCTTCCATTAGCTTATTAGTAGCTTGCTTATTTTTATTTGGGTTTACAAAACTCTAAAGTATGAAAACCCCAACTTTTTTGGTGTGTTGCAACACAAGTTTTAAGAGCAACATGACTCTTAATGGCTGGGTTCAAACTGACTCATTTAAATAGGAGAATGGGAATTGCCATAATGGGTCAGACACAAGGTCCACCTAGTCTAGTATCCTGTTTCTAATAATGGCTAGTAGGAGATGCTGTAGTGTAGGTGCAAGAATCCTGCAGGAGGCAGGTGTGGGTTGATCTGCCCCGCCCCTAACCCCCCAGCACTAGTCTCATCCTTATCTCTAATAGTTGGAGATTGGTTTACACTGTGAAGTATAAGGTTTCATATCCCATCCAAAAATTTTATCATTAATTATAACTGACTATTCTTGATATCCATATAAAGATCCAACCCCTTTTTGAATTTTGCTAAATTCTTGGCCTCCATGACTTCTGCTGGCAACAAACTCCACAGTTTTATCACATGTTGTGAAAAAAGTATTTCCTGTTACTAGTTTTGAATTTCCCACTTTTTAAATTTAATTAAATGTCCCACATTCATTGTATGTTCTTATGTTATCAGACAGGAAGAATTGAAGTTTTAGATCTCCCTTCTCTAGACCATTTTATCATGTCTCCTCTTTTTCATCTCCTTTCTAAAATAAACAATCCCATCTTTTCAATCTCTTTCCATGTCAGAGTGTTTTCATGCCCTTGATCATTCTTGTCACTTTTCTCTGAACTCACTCTACTTCTACAACAGCCTTTTTTTGAGGCAGGGTGACCAATAGAGCAGGGCAAATTTTTTTGGCTCCAACTTTTCTTGGCTCCAAAATCCAGATTTAAGTTGGCCAAAACATTTCTTAAATTCAGGTTGATTTTGGCAAATTGTTTCAGTCGGATATGGGGGAGGAATATTTTTTGGGGGGAAATGTCAGAATGGTCATTTTAATATTTCTAAAACATGGCAGTTTTTCAAGCTAGATTCACAAAATGGTGGTGGTTCACTTTTACCCAATAGCCATAAATCCCAATAGTTAGAGCAAGGGGGAGAGGGGGCAGCATATACCTCTTTTGTGTAGCTTAAGCCCTCAACAAAAAGTTTATGATGATCAACAGATGGCAGAGGCAGTGGTGCTATAAGGAGGGATGTGGGATGTTTGTGGGATGTTTGACCACTGGGAGGCATTCATGGATAGAGGACAGTTGTTGTGGGATGGACTCCACCTGAGTAGGGAGGGAAATAGACTTCTGGGATGGCGGTTGGCACAACTCATTAAAAGAGCTTTACACTAGAAACTTGGGGGACAAAGTTGGGAGATGCTCATATGATTTCCACAGCTGATTTTAACATTGAGAGAGAGAAAAATCAAGTAAGAATGGATACAGCAATGGGGAAAGGAAAAGCAGAGGGTAGGAGAATGGATAATATGGGTATGTCTACACTACGAAATTAGGTCGATTTTATACAGTTGATTTTATACAGTCGATTGTGTGTGTCCCCACTAAGTGCATTAAGTCAGCAGAGTGCATCCACAGTACCGAGGCTAGCGTCGACTTTCAGAGTGTTGCACTGTGGGTAGCTATCCCACAGTTCCTGCAGTCTCCGCTGCCCATTGGAATTCTGGGTTGAGCTCCCAATGCCTGATGGGGCAAAAACATTGTCACAGGTGGTTTGGGGTACATGTCATCAGGCCCCCCGCCCTCCCTCCATGAAAGCAATGGCAAACAATCATTTCTCGCCTTTTTTCCTGGGTTACCCGTGCAGATGACATACCATGGAAAGCATGGAGCCCATTCAGCTCACTGTCACCATACGTCTCCTCGGTGCTGCTGGCAGACGCGGTGCTGCTGGCAGACGCAGTACTGCAGTGCTACACAGCAGCAGCTCCTTGCCTTCACGGCAGCAGATGGTGCAGTACAATTGCTAGCTGTCGTCGTCATCTCCTGGGTGCTCCTGGCCAACCTCTGTGAGGTCGGTCGGGGTGCCTGGGCAGACATGGGTGCTCCTGGCAGACCTCAATGAGGTCAGTCAAGGGTGCCTGGACATAAACTCCAGGTCATTCTCGTCTTTAAATTTCATCTCATGGAGATTCAGTCCTGCCGGGAATATCAGGCGAGCAGAAGGCTTCCGCCTCAGGCTGCTCTCCCAGCCGGCAGCACCACGCGGTCGCACCTACCCCAGCCTATCCCTTGCTCCCATGGCTCATGAAGCCTGGACAGTAGTAAGGAGCAGTTCAACTATAGGCTGAGCAAGTGCAGAATGGTGGTAGAATGTGCATTTGGATATTTAAAAGCTCGCTGGCGCAGTTTACTGACTCGGTTAGACCTCAGCGAAACCAGTATTCCCATTGTTATTACTACTTACTGTGTGCTTCACAATATCTGTGAGAGCAAGGGGTAGACGTTTATGGCGGGGTGGGAGGTTGAGGCAAATAGCCACTGATTATGTACAGCCAGACACCAGGGCAGTTAGAAGAACACAGCAGGGCGCGCTGCGCATCAGAGAAGCTTTGAAATCCAGTTTCATGACTGGCTAGGCTACGGTGTGAAAGTTCTGTTTGTTTCTCCTTGATGAAAACCCGCCCCCTTGGTTCACTCTACTCCCCTGTAAGACAACCACCCTCCTCACCCCCCTTTGATCACCGCTTGCAGAGGCAATAAAGTCATTGTTGTTTCAAATTCATGTATTCTTTATTAATTTGTCACACAATGGGGGGATAACTGCCAAGGTAGCCCAGGAGGGGTGGTGGAGGAGGAAAGCACCGGGTGGGGTGGTGGAGGAGGGAAGGATGAGGCCACACTGCACTTTAAAACTTATTGAATGCCAGCTTTCTGTTGCTTGGGCAGTCCTCTGGGGTGGAGTGGAGTTCTGATAGCACGGATTCCTCTCCCCATACAGCAATCAGATCCAGTACCTCCCATTCCGTCCATGCTGGAGCTCTTTTGCAATTCTGGGACTCCATGGTCACCTCTGCTGATGAGATCTGCATGGTCACCTCTGAGCTCGCCACGCTGACCAAACAGGAAATGAAATTCAAAAGTTCACAGGGCTTTTCCTGTCTACCTGGCCAGTGCAACTGAGTTGAGAGTACTGTCCAGAGTGGTCACAATGGAGCACTCTGGGATAGCTCCCAGATACCAATACCATCAAATTGCGTCCACACTGCCCCAAATTCGACCCAGCAAGGTCGATTTCAGAGCTAATCCTCTCATCGGGGAGGAGTACAGAAATTGATTTTAAGAGCCCTCTAAGTCAACAAAAATGGCTTTCTCGTGTGGACGGGTGCAGGGTTAAATCGATCTAATGCTAAATTAGACCTAAACTTGTAGTGTAGACGAGGGCTAAGAGGAAGGATAGTGCTGATATGAGTCATATAGGCAATACTGGCAGTAGAATGACTGCACGAGCGAGGAATGTGGGTGAAGCCAAGCAGGAACTATTAAGATATTTGTACACCAATGCAAGGAGCCTAAGTAACTAGAACTACTGGTGCAGGAAGTGAAACCAGATATTACATGGATAACAGAAACATGGTGGAATAGTAGTCATGACTGGAGTACAGATATTGAAAGGTATGTGCTGTTCAAAAAAGACAGAAATAAAAGCAAAGGTGGTGGAGTAGCGTATATTAACTATGAGGTAGACTGTAAAGAAATTAGAAGAAATCGAATGGATAATATGGCGTCTGTTTAGTCCAAAATCTCTTTGAAGAAAGCTACTAAACATTCCCTTGATATAGTGCTTAGAGTTTGCTACAGACCACCAGAATCCGATTTGGATATGGATAGAGACCTCTTTCATGTTTTTAATGAAATACATACTACTTGGAATTGTGTGATTATGGGAGACTTTAACTTCCCAAATATAGATTGGAGGACAAGTGCTACTAGTAATAGTAGGGCCCAGATTTCCCTGGATATGATGGATAGACTGATTTTTTCACCAAATAGTTGCTGAACCAAGGTGGATGAGCAAGCATCCCAAACAGGTGATTAAGAGAAAGCAGAAAGCCTGTAAGGAGTGGAAGATGGGAAGGATCAGCAAGGAAAGCTATCTCTTGGAGGTTAGAAAGAGGAGGAATAAAGTGAGAACTGCCAAAAGTCAAGCAGAGTTGAACCTTGAAAAGGGAATTAAAACTAATAGTAAAAGGTTCTATAGCCATATAAATAAGAATAAAACAAGGGGGAAAGAAGTGGAACCACAAAGCACTGAGGAAGGGATGGAGGTTAAAGATAATCTAGGGCCAGTCCAACACATAAACAAATATTTGCCTTAATTTTTAATGAGGTGCTTAGGGGTAGTGGCAGGATAGCTAATAGCAACAAGGATATGGAGGTAAAAATTAGCACATCCGAGGTGGAAGTCCAACTCAAAAAGCTTAATTGGACTAAATCGGTGGGCGGGGGGTGGATAATCTCCATCCAAGAATATTAAAGGAACTGGCACATGAAATTGCAAGTCAATAGCAAGGATTTTTATTGAATCTGTAAACTTGGTGGTCACACCCCATGACTGGAGAATTGCTAATATAGTTCCTTTTTTTTAAGAAAAGGAAAAAACATGATTCAAGAAAAAACAGGCCTGTTAGTTTGACCTCCAATTATATGCAAGGGCCTGGAACAAATTTTGAAAGAGAAAATAGTTAAGGACATAGAGGTGAATGGTACCACTGCTCTACAGCCAAAATGCTTCTGAAATAAATGTAGTCAAACTTTACTAATTCTGGGTCACTGAGAACGAAAATGATGCTTAAAATTGTTGATTGGCTCTAGTTTCCAAGATATGCTATTGGGTCAGTATATACGACCCTTGACTTGGGAATGGCGGAGGATAAGTGAGTTATAAAGGGAAGGAATCTCAATTTAAACCAGAAATGACTAAAATACATCTTTGACTGGATCTATGAATAAATCTATGACTGGGTTTGGACAGTACTTGCTTTTTAGGCAAAACAATGAATGATGCAATCTGAAGCTGGTATTGCGTCATACATGATATGAATTGCATCATGTTATTCCTAGAAGTCATGGATGATGCAATCATAACAAAGCATGGATGATGCAATCACTCTGCTGAACAAATTGCCCTAGATGAGCTCTAGAAATCATACAGTGGCGTGCTCTCTTATTTGTCAGTGTTTGATTTTGCAAAGGGACACATTTCTGTTTAGCCAAAGTGAGCAGAGATGCCTCGTACTTGTGTGGACAGTGCAGATAACTTCTGCTATGTTTGTGGTGAGGTGACTTTTGCATCACAAAAGCGCAGTATAACCACTATGGTTGAGAAAGCCTATCACCTTTATTTTGGCTGCAAAATTGGAGATCAGGACAAGAGGTGGGCCCCACACATATGCTGCAACACTTGTGCAACAAATCTTCGCCAGTGGTTGAACAGGAAAAGGAAATCTATGCCTTTTGCAGTGCCAATGATTTGGAGAGAGCCAACAGATCATACCAGCAATTGTTACTTCTGCATGGTGCCTCCAGTTGGGAAAGGTGTGTCAAAAAAGAAAAAGTGGACTGTGCATTATCCAAACATTCCATCAGCTATACGCCCAGTACCCCACGGAGAAGGACTGCCGGTTCCTGATGCACCAGAATCATTCTCACTTGAGTCAGACGAGGAAGAGGAAGAGGATGAAACTTCTGGTCCTGAACCATCAATGTCACAGGACCCACATTTTCTCCCATCCTCCGCCTCTAAACTACACCTCATAATACAAGGTGAACTGAATGACCTTGTCAAGGATTTGGAACTACCCAAGAGTAAGGCAGAGCTGTTGGGCTCCAGACTACAGCAGTGGAATCTCCTTACAGGTGATGTTAGGGTTTCCATGTTCCATGACCATCAAAAGGATCTTGTCCCATTCTTCTTCATGGAAGGTAATAATATAGCCTGCAACAACATTGATGGCGTGATGGCAGCCCTCAACATCGTTCACGATCCAGATGAGTGGAGACTGTTCATTGATTCATCGAAGACGAGTCTTCAACCTGTTTTACTGCATAATGGCAATGTTTTGCCATCAATTCCAGTTGGTCATGCAGTCCATATGAAGGAAACCTATGACAACATGAAATAACTTTTGAGGTGCATAAACTATGACCAACATCAGTGGTAGCTTTGTGGCGATTTGAAGGTTGTTGCTCTCTTGCTTGGTCTGCAGACTGGATACACAAAGTACTGCTGTTTTCTCTGCGAATGGGCTAGTCGTGCAAGAGATTCCCACTACATCAAGAAAGATTGGCCACTCTGACAGTCACTGGAGCCTGGGAGGAAAAGTGTTCAGCATCCACCACTTGTTGAATCAAGGAAGATTTTGTTACCACCCTTACACATCAAGCTGGGTCTGATGAAGAACTTTGTCAAGGCCATTGACAAAACACAAGCAGCTTTCAAGTACCTCCGTGGAAAATTTCCAAGGTTAAGTGAAGCTAAGATAAAGGAAGGTGTCTTTGTTGGTCCTCATATTCATGAACTTCTTCAAGATGATGCATTTGACCATGCACTGTGTGGCAAGGAAAAGACGGCATGGAAAGCCTTCCAGTTAGTGGCAATAAATTTTCTCAGAAACAACAAGGCAGACAACTACAGGTTGTAGGTGGAAAACCTCCTCAAGGCATACAAAAGCCTTGGTTGCAACATGTCACTAAAGATACATTTTTTGCACTCTCATCTAGATTTCTTTCCACCGAACTGCGGAGCAGTGAGCGATGAGCACGGCAAGTGATTTCACCAGGACATTGCAACAATGGAGAAATGCTATCAGGGCAAATGGAGCCCATCAATGCTTGCAGACTATTGCTGGACAGTGACAAGAGATGCTCCATTTAATGAATACAAGAGACAAGCCAAGAAGCGCCGAGTAGACACTGAATAGGACTCAACTATGTACATAATAGTTTTTTGCCTTTTGTTTCATAATAAATTTTATTTATATAACCCTTTTGCTGATTTTTAAAGTGTTACATAAACAGGACAGGTGAAATATTATCATGTAAAGCAACCATAAACACATGAAAAGACCTAGGTTTACAATTTATGATTAAAACTCTACTATCTACACAATATACATAGACATAAAATGTAAAAACTTAAATATCTTAGAAAAAGTAGCCAATCAGTTATTTTAATTGTCATACTTGAATTAAGCACATCAAAATACATAATGAATAGCACATTTTATCTCTGAAGCAGACGACTTCTCAAAAATTGTAGACCAGTGTAATTGGTTTTACAAAAGGTAGATCATGCCAGACCAACCTGATCTTCTTATTTGAGAAGATAACTGATTTTTTTAACAAAGGAAATGCAGTAGATCTCATCTACCAGGATTTCCATAAGGCATTTCTACATGGGAAATTATTAGTTAAATTGGAGAAGACGGGGATTAATATGACAGTTGAAAAGTGGATAAGGAACTGGTTAAAGGGGAAACTGCAATGGGTTATCAAAGAATCATAGAATATCAGGGTTGGAAGAGACCTCAGGAGGTCATCTAGTCCAACCCCCTGCTCAAAGCAGGACCAATACCCAACTTGAAAGGAGAATTGTCAGGCTGCAGGGAGGTGACTAGTGGAGTTCCTCAGGGATCGGTCTTGGGATCAATCATATAACATTTTTATTAATGACCTTGGCACAAAAAGTGGGAGCGTACTAATAAAATTTGCAGATGACACAAAGTTGGGAGGTATTGCCAATATTGAGGAGGACCGGAATATCATACAAAAAGAACTGGATGACCTTATAAACTGGAGTAATAGAAATGGGATAAAATTTAATAGTGCAAAGTGTATATGTTTAGGGGCTAACAACAAGAATTTTTGCTATAAGCAGCGGACTTATCAGTTGGAAGTGAAAGAGGAAGAGAAAGACCTGGGTGTACTGGTTGATCACAGAATGACACTGAGCGGCAAATGTTACGCCATCGTGAAAACGGCTAATGCAGTTTAGGATGCATCAGGCGAGGTATTTCCAGCAGAGACAGGGAAGTGTTAGTATCATTATACAAAGCACTGGTGAGACCTCATCTGGAATACTGTATGAGCAATTCTGGTCTCCCATGTTTAAGACAGATGAATTCAAACTGGAACAGGTGCAGAAAACGTCTGCTAGGATGATACTAGGAATAGAAAACTTACCTTACGTGAGGCGATTCAAAGAGTTTGGCTAGTTTAACCTAACCAAAAGAAGACTGAGGGGGGATATGATGGCTTCCTTTAAATACATCAGAAGGATAAATACCAGGAGCTATTTAAGTTAAGCACCAGTGTGGATAAAAGAATAAATGGACATAAACTAACGGTCAACAAATTTAGGCTTGAAATTAGATGAAGGTTTCTTACCATCAGAGGACTGAAATTCTGGAACAGCCTTCCCAGGGGAGCAGCGGAGGCAAAAAACCTAACTGGCTTCAAAACTAAGCTTGATAAGTTTATGGGGGGTTGGTATGATGAGACTGCTAACCATGGCATGTGACCCATCGGTGACTGCCAGTAGCAAAAAATATCCAACGGCTGGAGATGGGACAGTAGATGGGGAGGGCTCTGAGTTACTACAGGGAATTCCTTCCCAGGTATCTGCCTAGTGGGTCTTGTTCACATGCTCAGGGTCTAACGGATCACCATATTTGGGGTCTGGAAGGAATTTTCCCCTGGGTCAGACTGGCAGAGACCCTGGGTTTTTTCACCTTCCTCTGCAGCATGGGGCACAGGTCACTTGCAGTTTTAAACTAGTGTAAATGGTGGATTCTCTTTAACTCAAAGTCTTTAAACCATAATTTGTGATCTTCAGTAACTCAGCCAGGGGTTAGGGGCCTACTATTGCAGTGGGTAGGTGAGGTTCTGTGGCCTGGAATGTGCAGGTCAGACTAGATGATCATGATGGTCCTTTCTGACCTTAAAGTCTATGAGTCTATTAATTTTAGGTATCCAAATTTGAAATTTTTGGCTTAAATATTTCTAAAAATTGGGAATTGAAAAATTGGGAAAAGTCAATTAAAATTTCTACTCAGTCCTATACAGCATTATTCTCTGTTAATTTAGAGATAATTATATGATATGGCTTTTAATAACTACAGCGTCACAATGAAGTTTAGCAAACAGAAGTGAGTGTCTATACCAGGGGTTGGCAACCTCCAGCACACGCCCCATCAGGGTAATCTGCTGGCGGGCTGCGAGACATTTTGTTTACATTGACTGTCCGGAGGCACGGCCCCCCACAGTGCCCAGTGGCTGTGGTTCACTGTTTGGTTCACAGCCAATGGGAGCTGCGGGAAGGATGGTGTAAAATTAGTGCCTCTGTGACAATAATGGAACAATCCTCGCTAGGAGCTGGATCTGTTGATTTTCTGGCTGTCTCTGCTATTGCAGTGGTGCAGAACAACTGGAACAAGGCCGAAGATCTGACCCAAACTTTCTGGATGGATCTATATGTTTTTATTGTATGTTTTGTGTATTACTTTATTGTTACAGCTTCATCTATTGTAAATATTTTAGACATTTTTAGTGTAAAATGTACATTTTCCCCTTAATATACATTGTGGGGAATAATAAATTCTTCAGTGTGTTATTGGGTTTGTGCAACTGAAAATGTTATGTGCACAAAATGTTCTGGACATTTAGGTTTATTACTCTGGCAGTCATGGTTTATTGAATAAAGTTTCAGATCATTTAGAAAGACAAAGTGGGTGAGTTTGTAAAATAAACCAGAATTCCTTCATTTATATTTTTTCCCCTTACTGATGAGTGAGTCTTGTTAGAATTTAATTTTTTTGAAACTGGCTGTTGTATTTTAATTCTTCTTCATTGGCAAGTGGAAGCAATCTTAACATATTTCCCAGTGAGATTTGCCCCCTTCAAAACACAGAGATGTTTTTATTTTTTTTTTTGCCTAATGATTTTCTGATCTTGAATTATTTGCTGTTTTTTCTTTTATCCAAAAGAGGGCATTCTCCTTTTCAGTAGATATTAGTTATTTTAATTCTCCATTGGAATAGATGCCAAGATGTGGAAATAAATTTTTAACATTTTAACAAATAATGTCATCTAGTAAACTGAAGATTATATTTTATTAAAGTGAAAAACACATTGCATAGATTATCTAACCTGCAGTTACATTTTTAAGTATGCCCACTGTAAGTATTCCAGTTCTACTACTGTTTCTATCCCACTGTTAATACACTATTAGCTATATAAATGAAAGAAATGTGCCTCTCTTTCAGATAATTCCCTGCTTATTCCACTTGGGTGCACCAGGTCCCAGCATTATTACCATTTCAGGCATATTGGGCATGTGCTCCTAGATTAGAATGCCACAAGCACTTTTCCATCATTCAGTATTATGGTATTCTCTTTAATTCACTCATGTGTAATGCTAGAGATGATGCTTATGTGTTTAGGGGTTGTGAGTGCGGTAAGTAAGTCACTGTTATTCTTTAGACACTCTTCATCCAGTCAACCCCAAAGCTTTTGGCATAATAATTATGCTCTGCATCATATTAGAGCTGGTCAGGAATTTTCAGACAAAACTGTTGAAAAAGACTGTTTTTTGTTAAAACTAAAATGTTTTGTGGAAATGGTTCAGTTACAACAAAGTTTCGCTGAAACACACGCAGATTCTGTTGGAATCCTGCCTGGTTTTCTGCCACTCACCTGGCGGACTGCTGGAGAGCTCGGGCTTCTTGGATCTGTGGCTCCTGTTATGTGGACTGTCCTGAGGCGGTAAACACCAATGCTTCCGGGGTCCTTGCTGTGGAGCTGGGAGCCTGCCAGTTCTCTTTGTCCCAATCTATTCTTTTTCCTCCTCCATCCAGCTTTTGTTCCTTCTGCACTTGAATCAGATGATATCCTCCTCTACACTGTCTGGGTGCCAGCAGGGGTTGATCGAGAGCACAAGAAAGACAGGGTCCCAGCTCTCAATTCAGGTGCCCAGCCCCACCTCAGCTCAGAGCAGCTGTTGCATGGGAAGTTTGGTTTCACTCCCATAACCCTGGGCAGAAGAATACTCATTTGCTCTGTAGGGATGGTGCATGTGCAGTCTGCTCAGCACTAGGGACTGTTACAGGGTTGAATATGCTCAGAGGACAGAAGCTTTGGAGATTTTTAACTGCTAAAATCAAATAAGTCTCTACTGAGCATGTGCAAACTGTGATTTTGTCAAAGGCTTAAAACTTGGCCAAATTTGGGCAGATTTTCAAAGGGATGGTAATAAACATGTCCCTGACACAAAGGCCACCTCCTGCCAAATTTTAAGACCCTTCTCCAAAATATAGGGGTATTGGAGCTTTTTGAAAGAGGTCACCGGAATTGTTCTTGGGAATAGCTGAACCAATTTGGCTGAAAATTCCTCCCCAAAAATTCCACTTGAGACAGACACCTGCTATGTAAAAAGTCAGCCTAAAGAGTTAAAGTTTGGCAATGTTACAAGCTTCTGAAAACAACATCTTATAATGGGAAGTGTCAGGAACCTTAATAACAGGTAGCACTACCAGTCCCGCCTATAATTATATGAACAACATGTGCAGGAACTTTGCTGCCAGGGAAACCAAATGTTCCTTGGGTTTTCCTAGTCATGCATCTACAATCGCTCAGCAAAACAATCCAAGAACTGCTTCCCCCCTCAGGCTGCATTCAGCTCAACCCATTTCTGCTTACTCATTTTGGAATGGCACTTGTCTTCTTCAGCTTATCGAGCAACCGTTGCCCTTCAAAGAAAGCTGTGCTACTTTGTCCAAATCCTCATCTTCATGAGGCATATTTGATGCTTTCTATCTCATTTCCCTCCTTTACACTTTGAATTTTTCTTCAATAATCAAGTAATTTAGCATCAGAAAGTCTTGTATTTATGATTCTAACTTCTTTTACTCCATTTCTTACCTTTATTATATTGGTCATGCAGTATGCACTCTAAAAACAAATCTTAAGGGAAAAATTTTGATTTGGGTAATCATAGCCTGAAGTTGATGCTATGACACTGAAAAGAGATGGATAAATAGAAATGAAATTCATAGTTACAGCAGCTCATTCTTATCATTTTACTCACCTCCATTATGAACTATGGAGATAAAAAATTCAAAATATGATTGCTAGTGTTCTAACTAGTCTTTTATCGGCTCCTCTTCTTGGCTAGAGTACAAGGATAAATAAAATACCTCAAACCAGCACTTCTGTCTCCCTTTCTCTGTGCAAAATAATTGATTATAAAATTTCATAATCAAAATTTGTGGCTATGTTTGGTACATCTGCTGAGAGTTAAACTAAGTCTTCAGCCCAGTTTTCCAGCTGTGCAATGTAGCTGGGGGAATTAATACTCTGTATTCAGTATCAAAGGACATATAAGCTAAGCAGCTGAGCAACAAGGAGGAGGAGCAGGGATTTGAGCTGTCTGTGGGAGAGGACTCCTGCTAGTGCAAGTTATTAATTCCTACTGCATGTGTTTCACAGGCTGACAAATAACAGCTGATGAAGTACCACTTGCACACAATTCACTGGAGTACAACAGAAGTTAATAGTGTAAAGTAAGCTATATTGGCAGCTGAATGCAGTTATTATACACATCAAATTGTTTTTTCCCCCCCACCATTGTGATATACAGGCTACCACTGGGGACTATGGGACACAATAATAATCTTCTCAGTCCCTTTTACTACAGGTTGATGGCTGAAATAACTTTTCTGGTTCAGAGCCTCCACTCCTTAAACCACCATCATAGTGTATAATATGAAGTGGAGGGTCTAGTGATTGGACATACCTCCTCTCAGCTTAGGCTCTTCCCCTTTATACTACAGAGTTAAGAGCATCTCTTTCCAAATGTGGATTTGCAGTTACCCCACTTCTTGTTGGGGAAACGTGATTTCAATTATGTGAGCTTTAGCTCTGTCTCAGAGACCAGCACATCTCTGTGCTGATGTGAGGCCTGAGTTTCATACACCTGCCATTAAGTAAACATTTATTTTAAAACAAGAATGCAAATGGCATCCTAATCAAATGTAGTCTGTACACAAATCAGCCTCACGTGAACTGTTCAAAATTTAGATCCTGACCACTGTACATATGTGAATTTTGAATAGTCATTTATCAGCTGGATCCCCTGATTGTTTCAGTCAAACTCTCATAATCAGCCAATGTCTGCCAGTTCCCTACAAGGCTTTCACTTTGTGTCTCTTGAGATAGGAGTGAGAAAAAGTGAAGCATCATATGAGAGTTTTTCAGTGATATAAAGTAACCTTGCTAAAGCTGACTGTAATTGCTGTAAAGCCAAAATTTCTTGTGGAAATGAAAGTACCTAGCATTACATCAACACTTTTTTTTTTTAAAAGGTTGAAATTAGGCATCAGATGCTCATAAAAACAACATGCAAAAGGTTAGCGGGGACAAATGGCATATTACCAAAGATAGGGTGACTAGATAGCAACTATGAAAAAATGGGACAGGCGGTCGGGGATAATAGGCGCCTATATAAGAAAAAGTCCCCCAAAACAGGGCTGTCCCTTTAACAATGGGACATCTGGTCACCCTAACCAAAGATAATATCTGTATCAGATTTTTGAAGATAGTACCATAATAATGATGAAAGCTTTTATTGAATTGTAAAGTGTTCCTATTGGGATGTTTTGCACAAATTATGTAATTTTTTATTAATGATGTGAGGAGATGAAATTTCCTTGCTCATCTGAACAGCATTTACAAGCCATATATAATCTGAATTTATCGCCTACTTATGGTTTGGCTTTATTGGTAGCTGAAACAACACTAACAGAACATAAAGCTTTGCTCTTCCTGGATTTTCCCTGCCAAGACCTATCATGTCCACCTTTGTTATATCCTGGTAGGGTTAACAATCCACATCTGCTACAGTGAGAAAGCAGAATATTTACTCAGAAACTTTCTGAAAGATTCTTGACATCTGCTAACAAGAAAAGAAATAGAAAAATAGAAATAGAAAAGCTCTAAGTACAGCTGGGGGACATTTTTCAGACAAATAGTTTAGCTGCTGAAAAATGCAGTTTTGAGTCAAGCAAAACTATTTGTGAATTCAACTGCCTTCCCCTCCCCCCCCCCCAGCTACACCTCCCCCCAAATGTTACTTCATGCCTATGAAGGTGTGCCCCACATATTGAAGACCTCTGCTGTAGATTAATTCTCTCTGTGTCTCACCGAATGCGTATTTAAGTAGTTATACAAAGTGTAACAGCTCAAACAGGAGAGATTCCCACCCCAGTGTGAAGCCCAGTGGTGAAGGCACTCAGCTGCAATGTGGAAGACCCAAATTCAAATCCCTGCTCCAAATTCCTGCTCCAAATCTGTTAAAGATACTTCATCGGCCCTTGCCAGGTTACTTGCCATAATGTATGCTCTTTTCTATAGACTTCCGCAGATTTGGATTTCCATTTTCTGAAAGATACCCATTTTGTTGAATGACCTCTTGACTCTGCCATTATCCAAACCAGTTGCCTTAAGCAAAGACCCAGAAAAGCAAAAAAAGCAATATATTCATTACAGGTTGTTGAAAATTAGGAAAAACATTGATTATTATAATGTACATTTTCTAAATGAACTGATTATTATTTTAAAACTTTCTCCTGAATTTATGAAAAATCTGTTTGTTTTCAATTTCAAAGGTAACTTTCTAAAACAAGCATTTCCTGTTTCAGAAAAGTTTTGATTTTGATATAAATCCTACCATGAACTAAAATGAATATCCAAGATTAGAAGTGGAGAGAACCCAGTACCACTTTCATACTTTCATACCCCCACCCACAAAATCCCAAACAAAACTGCCTAAAACCTGAAGATGATGACAAAACACACACATACACAATGTTATGAGAACCACTAACTGAACAGAGAAGAGGAAAAGAGCTACAATGACAAGATGACCAGACAAAAACACAGGCAGGTTAAATGACCAAATATAAAAAGAAAAAGAGGTGTGATGAAGGAATAAAAAAGGGGGGGGCAGGAGGCGGGGGCAGAGAGGTACAACAAAATTCATACATGAAAAGGAGAGAAGAGGCATAATGATCCCTAAAGAAAGGGGAGAGGTACAATGTCAGAGATTGAAGTTTGAATATGAAGAAAACAAAAATACCGCAATAGATTTTTTTTCCACTGAATGTTTAAAATGTTTTTGTTCATAACATTTTAACCAGCTCTAGTATGCATGTATCCGTGACTGTTGTTTTATGCTTAAGTAGTCTTCATGCTGAGGCTAAGGATTTTAGTTTAGTCATTTTTATTTTATTTTATGATTGTTTTGACAAGATTCCTTAAGTTTTTAAATGACTCTGAAAAAAAGTTTTTTTTTTTCAGTACTAGTTTTTGGTACCTTTCCTCCCTCAAGGACATTGAACATATTTTATTGGTGTCGCTATTACTTAGTAGCCACGCTATAGTTACTTCTTACCAGGGCCGGCTCCAGGCACCAGACGAGAAAGCACGTGCCTGGGGCGGCACATTGTAGGAGGCGGCATTCCGGCCAATCTTGGGGTGGCCAGCCCAGCCTGAAAGGGGCACGGACCCCGACTGGGGCGGGGGGGGGCAGAAACTAGTGATCCCCACTGCTCATCGTGCTGCCGGGCTCCCCGGGACACGCCACTCCCCGCTGCCTGCACCGGCCTCCGTCTCCCGCGCTGCTCTGAGCCTGGCCCGGCCGAGCCGCCTTTAAAGGAGCGGCTGAGCCAGCATCTCCTGCAGCCCCCGGGCACTGGAAGGAGGGAGGGTTCTGTGACGGCTCGGCGGGCACCAGAAGGAGGGAGGGTTCTGCGGCGGCCCGGCGGGCAGCAGTGGCAGGGACGGTTCTGCGGCAGCCCGGCAGGCACCGGAGGCAGGGAGGATTCTGCAGCGGCCCGGCGGGCAGCGGAGGGGCGGGCCCCACTGATCCCGGTGCTGTTTGCACTGTGCCGAGCCCCACTGCAATGCCGGCCCCACGCGGAGGTCGGAGACCCCAGCCCTCCACCCGCTCCCTGCGGCTGCTGTTTTTTTGTGGGTTTTTTTTGCTTTGGCAGTCTGGCCGCCTTTTTTTTTTTTGCCTGGGGCGGCAAAAAAGCTAGAGCCGGCCCTGCTTCTTACACCAGTTCCTGAATGTTAATTAGGACTAATTAGAGAACAGCTTCTCCTCTTTTATACTATAGAAGTGGGTGTTTCAAGAAGACATAAGTTGAGATGCTGAAATCGCTTCTCTAAACTTTTGACAGTTAACCAGTTTATAAGTGGGTAGCTTAATAAAACAATAATAATGGGTCAGAGTTATCTTGCCTCTTTGATCACCCTCAATACTGTGCACTTAATGACTGATCTTTAAACACGAGTAGGGGATTTAGCCACACAACTCTCATTAATTTCAGTGGGAGTTGTGTGACTAAGTCTCCTAGTAGAGTTTTAAAATCTCAGCCAATATCCATTTTCATTACCAGAATCTAACAGTATAACTCCTCAAGTATATTTGTATTCTGATGATTTGGGGTTTGTATCCTTACACATTCTTCTGTATGTTCCTCTCTATTCAGAAATGTCATGTAATTAGTCTGCTGGTTCATTTAGTTATAATGCTACTCCCCCTGGCTCTGCAGTCTAATCTGCCCTTTATATGTAGTGTAACGCTTAGTATCACATTGTTTTTAAAGTATTGCTCCAATCTCCAAATCTGCTGTTAGATATCTCAAAAGCATCTGCTCTGTATCAGTTGTCTCCTGCAAACCAGAAAATGGTTTTCGTGGTTACTACAGCTACAAGTTTCTGTTTATCAAAGGGTTACAAAATAAAAAGCAGAAGAGTAAAAAGTATACCAGTTTGTCATAAATCAAACATTTTATGAACTTTTAACATGTCTTGCTGGACCTGATGTCATGTATTTTTCTTGCTGAGGCTAAATATTAAAAGGTCTATTATCTCATCAATAAGCATTCATAATTTCAGTTGGTACTATGAGGAGAGATTAAAGAGGCTAGGACTCTTCAGCTTGGAAAAGAGGAGACTAAGGGGGGATATGCTAGAGGTATATAAAATCATGAGTGATGTGGAGAAAGTGGATAAGGAAAAGTTATTTACTTATTCCCATAATACAAGAACTAGGGGTCACCAAATGAAATTAATAGGCAGCAGGTTTAAAACAAATACAAGGAAGTTCTTCTTCATGCAGTGCGCAGTCAACTTGTGGAACTCCTTACCTGAGGAGGTTGTGAAGGCTAGGACTATAACAGCATTTAAAAGAGAACTGGATAAATTCATGGTGGTTAAGTCCATTAATGGCTATTAGCCAGGATGGGGAAGGAATGGTGTCCCTAGCCTCTGCTTGTCAGAGGATGGAGATGGATGGCAGGAGAGAGATCACTTGATCGTTGCCTGTTGGTCCACTCCCTCGGGGGCACCTGGCATTGGCCACTGTCGGTAGACAGGACACTGGGCTAGATGGACCTTTGGTCTGACCCGGTACGGCCATTCTTATGTTCTTATGTACTGATGGGAATTATGTATGGTGTATTGAGGTTGGAATAGTGCTGTAAAGTAGGTATGAGAAGTGACGTTTCTTAGCCCCAGAGCCATGCAGAGAAAATTAAAAAATCATATGAACTGCATTGAACCTAAGTTAAAATTGCCAAAGATTCGTCTTTTATATCTGTAATTAGGAGCGCTTGTGAAGCCTCAGGGAGTGGTGTAGGAATAGATGCTGAATATTCTTCATATCAATAGATTCAGGATGGATAGCAGTGATTATGCCCCTCTGTTTCCACACTGCCATTCATTCTAATTCTCTCATGGCAGAGAAATTCCTTTTTAGGAAGAGATTATTCAGTCTCCATTCCAGCTTTGTCTTAGGACTCTGCAGGACAGGTGCTATGTTTGGCAAAGGTTTCCTGTTGTGAAATGAAGAATGTTGTTTACTAGGATGTGAGGCAGGGTCAGCAACATGGCTTTTCCAGGAAAACACATTCAAATGCAAACTGGTAAAAAGGGCAAAATGTGAAACTCCACAATTGGGTTCCTTCCAAAATTGCCTGGTTTGGATCACCTGAAAAACACAATTGGTGCCACCTTTTGAAACCATGTGCACTTATTTTCATGGGCAAAATGGAGCCTTTAGTTATCACATTGCTATTTTGACAACCCCACACAATAACATAGGGTTATAAGCTACTGAAGAATTTTTCTCAGGGATGTTGAATCTCAATTTCACAAGCTCAGAGACTCTTCTTCCAGTGAGAGAGGGAAACATAAGGCTGTTTCTTCCATTTATTAACGTTTTGCCTAAGAGCAAGTGGACCATAGTATCCTATCATTTTGACCCCTGCTGCTCCATGAGGGAAACACAGTCCAAGTGTGTGTTTGTGGCTCTTCCTTTCATTTTTGTTTTGTGCTGTTGCTGCTGTATGACAGGGCAGCAGCAGGAAGCATAGAATAAAGGAGAAGCCTTGCAGGAACACTATAGACAACTGTTGTGATTTTGAATTTGACAAACTTTTGCGGCCCCATCATCTCTAGGAGAAAAATAGATTTTTATGCAACTCCCTGCTCTTACTGCGTCAAGGGAAAACTTCTCACCCTTTGCAGTTGGAAGCAAAAATGAAAGCAAAGTGTTTCCCGCCTGAGAAACTGGGTTGTAAAATACTTCCTACTTTCAATAGACTTTTGTAGCCCGCTAATGCTATTTTGTCAACTACTGCTTTCTGTCAGCCTGTATCGAAGAAGGCAGACAAACTTTATCTGGTGTCCCAAAAACGGGTTTTCATATTTTTACACCCATCCTGTCCCAGATTTGCTGGTGGTAGCTACTGCTTATAACAAGTTTATATCTGTCCAGGCTCAGTCTACCCCAGCAGATAGAAAGGAGAGGAAGACTGATGTGGTGGGGAGAAAGACTGATGTGCTGGGCATTAGGGTGGTTAATCATCATGCAGTAATGGCCTGTTATCATTTCCACCTGAGGGAAATTCGTGCAACGCTTGCCAGAGGACAAATGAAGATTAACTAATGATCTTCTCACTGAATGACACAATGTGGCAAAGTATGCCCTCAGGTCAGCATTCACTGCCTTGGGCTTTTCTGCCAGAGCTTTAGCGTCTGCAATCATCTTCAGAAGACATGGTTGGCTCTGGTCATCTTTCTCCACCTTAACTTCTGTGTCCGCTGCCCAGGACCTCCCCTTTGAAGGGGATGATCTTTTCAGTTCCAAGACAGATGAGTTCTTGGAAAAATTCATTGAGACTAGATCTACTGCTCACTCTCTAGATCTGTATTTGTCGACCAGGAAGAGGCCTTCTATTCCTTCCTTTAGATACCAAAGACAGTATTAATGGCAGTTGTGGTAAGTCACCTTCTTGTTTTTCCTGTAGCCAGAGGCATCTGCAACAGTATCAGCAACAGCAGACTTCATTTCCATCTCAGCAGAATAAGTCTTTCAGGTGTAGGCCTAGGATGAAGCAGCCAGCTCCCTCATCTTCAGCAAACACCAGACAATAGATTTGATGTGATGATGGAGAGTGGACCAATCAGCGATGTGCAATCTCTTATGTTATTCAGAGACAGGCTCATCCAATATATCAACCAATGGAGCCAAATTATATCAGGCACATGAATACTGGAAATTATCAAAAGGGGTTATACCATTCAATTCAAAACCTGCCCCCTTTCAACTTCCCCTACTCTTCTCATTTCAGGAACCCTTCTCACAAGGTGATTTTACTTAAGGAAGTCCACAAGCTGCTCCAGATGGTAGCTGTTGAGGAGGTACCTGAACATCTTTGGGAGGCAGGGATTCTAGTAAAGTTATGTTCTGAAACAGAAAAAAGGTGGGAGGTTACATCCAATTTTAGACTTAAGGAGTTTAAACAGCTACATCCAAAAATTTAGATTTCAAATGTTAACTCTGGCCTCCATAATTTCCTCACTCATAGCTACGAATTGGTTCACCACTATTGATTTAAAGGATGCATATTTTCATTTCGATATCTGGCAGTCATCAAAAATACCTGAAATTCATGGTAGCAGGGCACCATTTACAATACAAGCAGTTCCCATTTGTTTTGTCAACAGCTCCAAACGTTTTTTCAAAGTGCCACAGCTGAAAAAGCAAGGTATTTTGGTTAACCCACCTTTGGATGATTGGCTGCTGAAAGCTGCTACATGCGATGTTCTGTTGCATCACAATCTCTTCTCAGATCTGGGGTTGCTTCTCAATATCAAAAAGTCAAATCTCTGCTCAACTCAAAGGATTTCCTTTATAGGTTCTATGGACTCAGTAGCAGGAAGAACTTTTCTTCTGGAAGACAGGTTTCTAAAAATAAAACAAGTGTTTTTGCAAATTCAGGCCTGTCAATGCTAGAAAATGATTCTCTTCTGGGGTCTCATGGGGTTGATGGCAGCTACCACTTAAATATTCCCTTTTGCTCGTCTTATTATGTGGACGTACAGCATTGGATGCTGTGAGTTTATACATCCAATCACGACAGTCTTCATTTATCTGTTAGTTTATAAGGTGCCACAGGACTCTTTGCAGTCTTCATTTGTTCGCCACTGTGCAACAAGACATTTTGGATTCACCAGATGGGTGGACAAAGAGATCAAATGTTCTTCGAGGTGTTCTGTTCAATCCCTCCCTCCCCCACGCCCTCCATCAGTGATAATGTCAGACACTTCCAACACTGGATGGGGTGCCCATTTGGATCAAGTTACATTCAGGGGTCATTGGGCTTTCCAAGAAAAGAGTTTACACATCAATGCATTGGAATTAAGAGCCATCCATTTAGCTCTCAGTTCATTCTAGAACACATCTTTTTCTCATTGGGATCAACCCAAGGTAGACCTGTTTGTTTCCGTCATGAGACAGAAATCAACAAAAAATATCCCATCTTCTGTTCAAGAGCAGGGAGCGATGCCTTCTTTCTACACTGGAGAAAGGGCCTGCTGTATGATTTTCCCCACTTTCCATTGATTCAGAATATGGTGAAGAAGATTCAGCAGGCCAGAGCAAAATAATATTGATTGCTCCAGTATGGCCAAGACAGCAAGTCAGATGGATGGTACATGTGTTCTCCTCTGTCTCTGGATATTTTGTCACAGCAACAAGGCAGGATTCACCATCTGGCTCCACAGTCTCTTCATCTGACAGCATAAGTCACTGGGCTTTGACTAGTCTCAAACAGTCATATTCTTCCTTCATACAGAATGTACTGCTCAGTTCTAGAAAATTATCCATGAAAAAGTGTTACCAATTAAAATGGACTAGATTTGTTTCTTAGATGAAAAGCAAATCTGATTTTCCACTTGCAGCTTCTATACCCTGTTGTCACGTGGTATGCACACCCTGTCCTCCTTAGGGTGGTCAGGGTAGTGACACCACCACAGTTACAGTCTATTGGACAATCCTTAGTCTGAAAGTCAATATGGCGGCCGGAGTCAACATGGCGGCACTTAAGTACAGGACTGCGTGGCCTAGTGGCCAAAGTCTCTCCAATTGCCCTTGGAGTTACGGGCTGTGCAGCCTAGTGGCCAGAGTCTCTGTGGCTGCCCTTGGTGTCAGGGCTGTGCAGCCTAGTGGCCAGGGTCTGTGCAGCTGCCCTTGGAGTCAGGGCTGTGTGGCCTAGTGCCAGAGTCAGGGAAGTGGGCTGCCACCTAAGGGTGGGTGGCAGCTGGATAGGGGGACCCGGGCCCTCCCTCTCCACTGGGTCCCAGCCCAGGGCCCTGTCAGCAACAGGAGTGGCCGTCACCCAGTCAGCAGGGAATCCTACAGCAACATGCTGACCTTGCTCGGATGGTCAATACCACTCCCTCCGCCTCCCTGGGCCACTTCCTACCACCTCTCCTGAGTTAGCAGTCCATACAGAGTCAGTGTCTCCAGGTTCCCTGGCAGGGGTAACTCCTTGGGAGTCCAACTCTCAGTGGTCTGCTGGAGAGAGCAGTTCACCAGTCTAATCCCTGGGTTCTCTGTTTCCTGCAGTCTGTGGCTGCTCTGGAGCCTCCAACAAGCGTCTTCTCCCCTCAGTGGTCAGCCTAGAATGAGCTGGGCTGCTCCCTTTTATACTGAGGCAGCAGTGGGAGCATGTACAGCACGGTCTAAGGGGTAGGAGCTCCACTGTCCATAATGTGGAGTTAACCCTCTCTTATCCAGTGCAGGGTTACATACCCCATTACACCTGTATTTTGGAACATTTAGTGTTCTTAAAGTCTGAAGTATTTTCTAATTCTTCTTTGAGTTCATCTGGCTGCAATTTCAGTTTACCATGCTTTGGTTGAGATTAGATCATTATTTGTACATGACTTTGTAAAAAGATGTGTAAAGGGGTTATTCCATCCAATCTAGGGATCTTAATTTGGTATTAACTATGTATATGAGGTCACACTTTGAACCATGTGGTGGGGATGTTTGTTGTTTTAATGATCTATCAAGGTGGTCTTCATTACTGCTATTACATCAGCCAGAAGGGCAAGTGAATTGCATGCTATGATGGCTGACCCAACATTTACTAATTTTCACAAAGAAAAAGTGTTTTTCAGACATGATCCCAAGGTTGTTTTTTTTAAGCAAAAATCATGTCTGAGTTTCATTTCAATCATACAATTAATATACTGGTTTTCTTTCCCAAGCCTCATGCTAATAAAGTAGAGTGTATATTACATACACCTCTACCCCGATATAACGCGACCCGATATAACACGAATTCGGATATAACGTAAAGCAGCGCTCCGGGGGGGCGGGGCTGCGTGCTCCGGTGGATCAAAGCAAGTTTGATATAACATGGTTTCACCTATAATGCGGTAAGATTTTTTGGCTCCCGAGGACAGCGTTATATCGGGGTAGAGGTGTACTTTAGCTGCACAAGGGAGCACTTAAGCTGCTAGGCGAGCTCTTGCTTACAACATAGATAGAACTAAGTTTTAGGAAGTCATGTAGACTTTTTATTTCTTATGCATATAAGTCATAGTGTGTCCACTCAGACTATTTCCAGATGGGCTAAACAATGCATTGTACAGTGTTATAGTTAGCTGGAATTCCTAAGCCACTTGCTGTACAGTCTCATTTTGCTAGAGCTGCAGAAGCATCTTTGGCTTCACTTGAACGTGTTCCTATTAGGGAAATTTGCAAGGCTGCTACTTGCAAGTGAGTAGACACATTCACTAAATATTATGCGTTGGATCTTGCTTTCTAGATCAAATGCCCCATTTGGCAGAGCAGTGTTACAATCATGATTTAATCAGGACTCTTTCCCACCTCTGGGGTTTTTTTTCAGCACTGCTTGTCAAACTATTCATAAGTGGGAATATGCAGAGCTACTTGAAGAAGAAATGAAGGTTGCTTATTTGTAACTGGATTTCTCTGAGATGACTCCGCATATTCACACTTCCCCCCACCCCCACCTTCCCCTCTTTCTCAGAGTCCTATCGTGGTCTTCTGGTTGGCGGCGGAAGGAACCAAGATGGTAGAGGGCACACTGCCCCTTATATAGCCTCAACCTGGGATGTTCAGAGAATACTGTGTGGAGGAGAAGGGGCGCACGTGCACTCCAGCAGGCAGGCTTTCTATTGTAAAGTGCCACCAGGCAGCACAATACCCATAAGTGTAAATATGTAGAGTAATCTTGATGGATTCCAGTTACAAGTGACCTTCATTTCGATAGATATATCCCACGCTGTCACAGTAAGTGTAAAATGTTGTGGAGAATGAGGGAGTTAGTTATAAATATCATGTGCCCCTCCAGATATCTGTTTGATATTAACCTGCATGAATTCCAGGAGCTAAATCAAAAGAGGCTGTACAGGGAAAGATAAGGCTGTTGTAGGAAACAAAGTGCGTGTGGGGAGGTGGAGTTACCAGTTGGGAAATACCCCCTGTCTGGCTCCATCTAGGCTAGAGTGGTTTACATTTCCCAAAGCTGAGCCTAGGATTAAAAGGATCCTAAACTTCAGAAATGCTAGGGAAGAAAGGAGGGTTGAGTGATTGGTCAGAGGCTACCCAAGGTATATCAGTTAAAGCTGGTAGACTGATTGAGACACACAGAGACACAGTGAGCCTGCTGCAGCAGGACAGGTTGCCTCTCCCTGCCAGAGATGGAGTTAGCTGGGCTGAGGGGAACTTACAAATTCTAGCAAGGAACGTTTAACATGTAGGTAAGATCCATGTGTGTGAGAGGAACTAAAGCACAGTTTGCCCTGTAGCTATAACATACGTCATGCATGATTCCTATCCCCCTGCATAGTATTTGGATTTTCATCATACCTGTAAGAGGAAGTAACTTGCTATGAGTTCTGTGAGTTCTGGACTTTCATTCAAAGCCCACTTTTAGTGATCATTTGTGGCAGACAGTAACGATAAATTACTTTTTCACCAGGTTATTTTTCCCTTTCTCATGATTACACACATTTCAGTTATGGTAACCTACTGAAATAAGACGGTTACTCACCGTTGTAACTGTTGTTCTTCGAGATGTGTTGCTCATATCCATTCCATTAGGTGTGTGCGCGCCGCGTGCACGATCGTCGGAAGATTTTCTACCCTAGCAACACCGGCGGGTCGGCTGTGGAGCCCGCTAGAGTGGCGCCTTCATGGCGCTGAATATATACCCCAGCCGACCCGGCGCCCCCTCAGTTCCTTCTTGCCGGCTACTCCGACAGTGGGGCGGGGGGCGGGTTTGGAATGGATATGAGCAACACATCTCGAAGAACAACAGTTACAACGGTGAGTAACCGTCTTTTCTTCTTCGAGTGCTTGCTCATATCCATTCCATTAGGTGACTCCCAAGCCCAACTTAGGTGGTGGGGTCGGAGTGAGACATTGCTGTGTGCAAAACCGCTGATCCGAATGCAGCATCGTCCCTGGACTGCTGCACTAGTGCATAGTGAGCTGTAAACGTGTGGACTGATGACCAAACCGCCGCTCTACAAATGTCCTGGATCGGAACATGTGCCAGGAAAGCAGTCGAGGAAGCTTGGGCCCTCGTGGAGTGAGCGGTGAGGTGCGGTGCAGAGACACCTGCCAGGTCATAGCAAGTCCGGATGCAAGACGTAATCCAGGAGGATAGGCGTTGTGAGGAGACCGGTGAGCCTTTCATTCGGTCGGCCACTGCAACGAAGAGTTGCGTCGTCTTTCTAAAGTGCTTTGTGCGGTCAATATAGAAGGCCAGGGCCCTGCGTACGTCCAGGGAATGCAAACGTTGATCCTGGCGAGTAGCATGTGGTTTAGGGTGAAAAACCGGAAGAAATATGTCCTGGTTGATATGAAATGGAGAAACCACCTTAGGGAGAAAGGCAGGATGTGGACGAAGCTGCACTTTATCCTTATGGAAAACTGTATAAGGGGGCTCGGATGTAAGCGCCCTGAGTTCAGAAACGCGCCTTGCTGAGGTGATGGCTACGAGGAAGGCTGTCTTCCAGGATAGGTACAAAAGTGAACAGGTGGCTAGTGGTTCGAATGGAGGACCTGTGAGTTTGGAGAGAACCAGATTGAGGTCCCACGTCGGGACGGGATGACGCTGTTGTGGGTACGTCCGGTCTAAGCCCTTGAGGAATCTAACGACCATCGGGTTAGAGAATACCGAGGACGTGAGTTCCCCTGGGTGAAAGGCTGATATAGCGGCCAGGTGAACTCTAATTGAAGATATCGCCAACCCTTGCTGTTTTAGGGAGAGGAGATATTCCAATATGAGAGGAATAGGTGCCTGTAACGGGGACGTGGCTCGTTGTTCGCACCGACAGGAGAACCGCTTCCACTTGGCCAAATACGTGGCTCGTGTTGAGGGCTTCCTACTGCTCAGCAGAATCTGTCGGACAGAGTGCGAGCATTGCCGCTCTGCCTGGGTGAACCATGGAGCAGCCACGCTGTGAGGTGGAGTGATTGCAGGTCGGGGTGACGCAGCCGGCCGTGGTCCTGAGAGATGAGATCCGGACATAATGGAAGCGGGATCGGTGTCTGAACCGAGAGTTCCAACAGTGTGGTGTACCAATGTTGTCTCGGCCACGCTGGAGCGATCAGAATTACGTGTGCCTGGTCTCTGCGCAATTTGAGCAGTACCTTGTGGACCAGAGGAAACGGAGGGAAGGCATAAAACAGGTGGTCTTTCCAGGGAAGGAGAAATGCATCCGAGAGGGAGCCCGGAGCTCGACCTTGTAGGGAGCAGAACACGTGGCACTTCCTGTTGTCTCGCGATGCAAACAGGTCTATCTGGGGAAACCCCCACTTCTGGAAGATGGAATGTATGACGTCCGGACGGATAGACCACTCGTGCGTCTGGAAGGACCTGCTGAGTCGGTCCGCTAGAGTGTTCTGGACTCCAGGGAGGAACGATGCCGTGAGATGGATTGAGTGGGCGATGCAGAAGTCCCACAGGCGAATGGCCTCTTGGCATAGAACTGACGAACTTGCTCCTCCTTGCTTGTTGATGTAAAACATGGCCGTGGTGTTGTCGATGAGAACTAACACACAACGGCCACGTAGTTGATTGAGAAATGCCTGGCACGCCAGGCGCACCGCCATCAGCTCCCGAACATTGATGTGCAGGGCTAACTGGGGTGCAGTCCACAGGCCCTGGGTATGGTGTTCGTTGAGATGGGCGCCCCAACCCAGAGATGAAGCGTCTGTGACCAGATGCAGAGAGGGTTGTGGGGCGTGAAATGGCATCCCTTCGCAGACCACATTGTGATCTAGCCACCAGGTGAGGGAGGTCAGGACCGAGTTCGGGACCGTGACCACCATGTTCAGGCTGTCCCGATGTGGACGGTATATTGATGACACCCAGGTCTGGAGTGGGCGAAGCCGAAGTCTGGCATGCCTGGTTACGTACGTGCAGGAAGCCATGTGACCCAGCAGGGTAAGGCACGACCTCACCGTGGTAGTTGGGAAGGCCTGTAGCCCTTGAATGAGGCTCGTGATGGTGCCAAAGCGGTTGTCTGGCAGGATGGCTTGTGCACGTCTGGAGTCTAGAACTGCGCCGATGAAATCTATTCTCTGGGTAGGTTCTAGAGTGGATTTGTCCTTGTTGAGTAGGATGCCCAACTCGTTGAATGTGTGCACTATTCTGTGGACGTGAGCTTGAACTTGCTCTTTGGTGCGACCGCCTACCAGCCAGTCGTCTAGGTACGGGAACACCTGTATCTCCTGCCGACGAAGGTACGCTGCCACGACAGCCATACATTTCGTGAACACTCTTGGGGCCGAGGATAGGCCGAAAGGAAGGACTGCAAATTGGTAGTGCACCGTGTTTACCACGAATCGCAGGAAGCGTCTGTGAGGTGGGTAAATTGAGATGTGAAAGTATGCGTCTTTCATGTCGAGGGCGGCGAACCAGTCTCCAGGATCGAGGGAAGGGATAATGGCCCCCAAAGAGACCATGCGGAACTTCAACTTTACTACGAATTTGTTGAGTCCGCATACCTCCTTTGGACTTGGGGATCAGGAAGTAACGGGAATAAAATCCCCTGCCCCTTAACTCTATCGGAACCTCCTCTATGGCCCCCATGGCCAGGAGCGTAGAAACCTCCTGTATAAGAAGTTGCTCGTGAGAAGGGTCCCTGAAGAGGGATGGGGAAGGGGGGTGGGAGGGGGGGATAGAAGAAAACTGGATAGCGTATCCCTTCTCCACCGTGCGGAGGACCCAGCGGTCCGAAGTTATAAGGGACCAAGCACGGTGGAAGTGGGAGAGGCGATCCCGGAAGGAGGGGGCTGGATCCTGGGGGATGACTGGGGCGCCGTCCTCGACCGCACCTTCAAAAGTTCTGCCTGGGGCCTGAAGGTGGTCTAGGTGGTCCTTGGTTTTGGCCGGGTTGAGGGCCGGTCCACCTTCTTCTACCACCTCGCCCTCGCCTCCGGGTCGAGTCCTGTCTCTGACGAGGCGGGGGGGGGTAGAAGCGCTGAGGCTGCGGCCTAAATGGTCTGCGCTGAGGGCCCACAACATGCATCCCCAGGGAGCGCATGATTGTTCTCGAGTCCTTGAGGCTCTGCAGGCGAGAGTCCGTCTTATCCGAGAACAATCCATGTCCCTCAAAGGGCAGATCCTGTAGGGTTTGCTGCAGCTCCGGGGGCAACCCCGAAACCTGAAGCCAGGAGATCCTCCGCATAGCGATACCCGAAGCCATGGTCCTCGCAGCCGAGTCCGCTATGTCCAAGGAGGCTTGCAAGGAGGTCCGAGCCACCTTCTTACCCTCCTCTACCATGGCTCCAAACTCCTCCCTGGACTCTTGGGGAATCAACTCCTTAAACTTCCCCATAGAGTTCCAGGAGTTGAAGTTGTAGCGGCTCAGGAGCGCCTGCTGGTTCGCCGCTCTAAGTTGCAGCCCTCCGGCTGAGTAAACCTTACGGCCAAACAAATCGAGCCGCTTAGCCTCCTTTGATTTAGGCGCTGCAGCCTGCTGACCGTGGCGCTCTCTTGCGTTCACTGATGCCACCACCAGTGAACACGGTTGGGGGTGGGTGTACAAGTACCCATAGTCCTTAGACGGGACAAAGTATTTCCTTTCCACCCCTCTCGCTGTGGGTGGGATAGAGGCAGGAGTTTGCCATATCGTATCCGCATTGGTTTGTATCGTGCGGATCAGGGGTAATGCCACCCTCGATGGGGCATCCGCTCCGAGGATGTTAACGATAGGGTCCTGCACTTCCACTATCTCCTCCGCCTGCAGGTCCATATTATGGGCCATCCTACGCAGGAGATCCTGGTGAGCCCGAAGATCTATCAGAGGGGGACCTGTACATGACGTGCCCGCCACTGCCTCATCCGGAGAGGAAGAGGAAGATGCCTCCGGTGGTACTGGATCCAATGAAGGGTCCTGATCCCCCTGCTCCTGGGCCGGAGCATCACCTGTACTTGGATCTATGGTGTCGGGTGGCGTGGACACGGAAGCCTCCATGCCCCCTGGCGGAGGCCGAGAGATGGTGGATTCCGGGACCCTTCTAACTGAGTGACCTGAGCGAGAGGTCGATGGTATTGGAGCCCCTTGCTCCTGGTGGTACGCCCACGGGGTCCAAAACGACCAGTGAGATGGGCCATGAGAGTGGTCCTCTGCCATCTCCTGCCAATGGCCCAAGTTCCGTTCCTCGGCTTGCCCTTGAGGGGGGTATGCCGATCTCGACAGGTCCTCCGAGGAGCGAGACACCGATCTTGATAGCCATGGCGGTGCCGAGAGAGACGAGACGATTCCCGTGGGCTGCGGTGCCGCACGGTGCCAGTCCGGAGATGATCTATCTCTGCGCGGTGCCGGCGAACGGTGCCTGGACCGCGATCGGTGCCGATGATCTCGTCAGTGTCGGGAGCCGGATCTGGACCTCGACGAGGACCTGGAGTATGCCCGGTGCCGGGAGCGGCCTCTCGACGTCGAGCGTCGACCGTAGCGGTGCCGAGAACTACGTCTCGACGTTGATCGGTGCCGACGATCATAGCGGTGCCGAGACGTAGAGCGGTGCCGCGGCGAAGATCTTGGCCGCGAGTACGACCGGTGCCGAGGTGATATTCGGTGCCGGGACTGCGAGCGGCGTGGGGACCTGTTTCGGGACCTGGACCGGTGCCGAGGTTCCAGCCCTTGCGATGGAGGGCGCATCAGGGCAGGTTTCCCCCTTGACTGGACCGGGCGAGTCAACGGTGCCGTCGGTGCCAGTGGTTGAGGCGGTGCCGGCTCTGTGAGAGCTATCAAGTCTCTCACCGCCACGAAGGTCTCCGGAGTCGACGGGAGTTGTATTATCTCCGGTCTCGGTGGAGACGCTATCTGCACCGGACTCAACGGCCTCGGTGCCGGAGTCGACAGTGCTGGAGGCACCTGTTTCCGGTGCTCCACCGGCGGATTCGGCTCTACCCCCGGCACTGGGGGAGCCGGCGCCTTCAGCACGGAGGTCCCCGTCTTATGGGCTTTTTTATGCCCCGGGGATAATGACCGGCGTCGAGGTACTTGCTGCGGTGCCGACGAGGTCCGGTGCCGGGGAGGCTTGTCCGACACCACCCGCGCGGTCGGCATTGCCGGTGCTGCTGGGGCACTGCGCACCGAGGCGCTAGGTGCCGTGGCTTGGCTCGTAGAGGGAGTGTCCGGACTAAGTGCCGCCTCCATCAGGAGTTGCCGGAGCCGAAAGTCCCGCTCTTTCTTGGTCCTTGGTCTGAAGGCCTTACAGATCTTGCACTTATCTGTTTGGTGGGACTCTCCCAGGCACTTCAGACAGGAGTCGTGCGGGTCGCTCATGGGCATAGGCTTAGCGCAGGAGGCGCACTGCTTGAAGCCGGGAGCTTTGGGCATGAGCCCGGGCCCGCGGCCGGGGGAGAAAGGGGGAGACGACCCCCTTAGTCCCCTGGACTACTATAACAACTATAACAACTTTAAAACTATTTAACTATTTAACTACAAACACTAGAACTATAACTATAACTACAACTGCGAATAACTAACAAAGCTAGGGAGAGTGGAGGACAGCTATGCCGCGCTCCACAGTTCCAACGACCGTCAGGGGCGGTAAGAAGGAACTGAGGGGGCGCCGGGTCGGCTGGGGTATATATTCAGCGCCATGAAGGCGCCACTCTAGGGGGCTCCACAGCCGACCCGCCGGTGTTGCTAGGGTAGAAAATCTTCCAACGATCGTGCACGCGGCGCGCACACACCTAATGGAATGGATATGAGCAAGCACTCCAAGAAGAAGTTGAACAATTATGCTATTTTAAAATATATTTATATGTAAGAGAAATGTCTATAAACATTAAACAATTCCTCTAGGGCTTCTTGGATGACCTTGGCTTAATGGGATATTAGAACCTTTCATCTTCAGCTCTCGTTCAAACATAGCTCAGGTTTATAGCAGCTGTTATTGAAAGTCATTATTCAATTATAGTTTTGTAGTTTTTAAATTTACTGTTATTGGGTCCTCCAAATGTGTTCCCTTTGTTCTCATGAACAGAGAGTCTCAAAAACAATACACTGCAGACGTTTAGTGAAAAATAACTCACCTCCATGATGAAATGTAAACTTTTGTGGTGACTCTTAGGCCTGGTCTACTCTAGGAGGTTATGTTGAATTTAGCAGCATTAAATCGAATTAACCCTGCACCCGTCCACACAACAAAGCTATTTAGTTCGACATAGAGGTCTCTTTAATACAATTTCTGTACTCCTCCCCGATGAGGGGAGTAGCGCTAAATTCGACATGGCCATGTCGAATTAGGGTAGGTGTGGATGGAATTCGATGCTAATAGCTCTGGGAGCTATCCCACAGTGCACCACTCTGTTGACGCTCTGGACAGCAGACCGAGCTCGGATGCTCTGACCAGCCACACAGGAAAAGCCCCGGGAAAATTTGAATTCCTTTTCCTGTCTGGCCAGTTTGAATCTCGTTTCCTGTTTGGACATTGTGGCGAGCTCAGCAGCACTGGCAACGATGCAGAGCTCTCCAGCAGAGGTGACCATGCAATCTCAGAATAGAAAGAGGGCCCCAGCTTGGACTGATCGGGAAGTCTTGGATCTGATCACTGTGTGGGGCGATGAGTCCGTGCTTTCGGAGCTGCACTCCAAGAAACGGAATGCGAAGATCTACAAGAAGATCTCAAAAGCCATGACAGAGAGAGGATACAGCCGGGATGCCACGCAGTGCCACGTGAAAATCAAGGACCTGAGACAAGGCTACCAGAAGACCAAAGCGGCAAACGGACGCTCCGGATCCCATCCCCAGACATGCCGTTTCTACGAGGCACTGCATTCAATTCTAGGTGCGGCCACCACCACTACCCTACCACTGACCATGGACTCAGAGGATGGGATATTGTCGACGGCTGCTTCCTCGGAGATGTTAGCGGATGGGGAAGAGGAGGAAGGAGATGAGGAGAACGAGGCAGTCGACAGCGCTTACAATGCTGATTTCCCCGACAGCCAGGATCTCTTCATCACTCTCACGGAGATCCCCTACCAACCCTCCCCAGGCGTTAACCTGGACCTGAATCAGGGGAAGGATCAGTTGGTAAGTGTTTTAAACATGTAAACATTTATTTTGAACAGAACAGGAATATTAACAATGGGTTATTCATGATTAGTTTGCCCTAGACGCTTAACGTTTTAGTCCTTGGCAATGCAACTACTGCAAAAGAATCTAACAATGTCTGGTTTATCATGATTAGTTTGCCCTAGGTGCTCTACTTTTTAGTCCTTGCCAGTGCAGCTACTGGAAAATAAGGTCTATATGTCCGGGGATAGAGCTGAAATCCTCATGGGACATCTCCACGAAGCTCTCCTGGAGATAATCGGAAAGCCTTTGCATGAGGTTCCTGGGGAGAGCGGCCTTATTGCGTCCTCCATGGTAGGAAACTTTTCCGCACCAGGCTATCATCAAGTACTCTGGGATCATTGCCTCGCAGAGCATGGCGGCATACAGCCCTGGTTTTTGCTGGCTTTCACGCAGCATGCGGTCTTTCTCTGTGTCAGAAATCCTCATCAGAGTGATGTCGCTCATGGTGACCTGCTTTGAATTAGGGGAATGTTAGTAATGGGACTGCTTGCCTGTTCCTTTACATAACTGTAACCGGTGCTTTACAGCCACGTGGTGGAGGCGGGAGAGGGGCAGCATACAGGGATCAGCCTGCTACCCGAATTCCGCTGTCCTGCCCCGCTTGTCTGATCTCCACTGCAAGACCACAGGCACTGAATGCGAAGGCCGAAAATTCGACCTTGTCCTGAGTGCGCATGTGATAGGTGCTGTGCATGGTCTTGTTCACAGAGAAAGACTATGTTCATTGTTCACAAAAATTTATCTTTGTGAGGAATTCACTCCTTTTCCCATCCCACAGCTGCGACTATCTCCCGACCTACCCCGGCATCCCCCTCCCAGAGGCTGGCGCAGATTAGGCGGAGAAAGAAAAGGACACGGGACGACATGTTCTCAGAACTTATGGGCTGCTCCTGAGCCGAGGCGGCCCAGCAGACCCAGTGGAGGGAGAACATGTTGCAATACCAGCGATCACACAGCGAACGGGAGGAGAGGTGGCGGCAGGAAGACCAGCAGGCGACTCAAGCGCTGCTTGGACTAATGAGAGAGCAAACGGACACACTCCAGCGCCTTGTGGATGTTCTGCAGGACCGGAGGCAGGAGGACAGAGCCCCGCTGCAGTCTATCTCTAACCGCCCTCCCCCGCCACAAAGTCCCATACCCCCCCTCACCCAAAGTTCCAAGAAGGAGGGGCGGCAGGGGCCGTGAAAACAGTCACTCCACCCCTGCAGACTGCTCAAGTACCAGAAGGCTTTCGTTCCCAAAAATTTGATAAGTCCTTTCCTTCCCGCCTCACCCAAGCCCCCGTCCCAGTTTCATCCCCTAACTGTGTAGTTGCTAATAAAAAATACTTTCCTGTTAATTACTGTTTCCATCATGTTCTTTTAGAGGAGAGTGTGTTTGAAGGGGGGGAAAGGGGTTGGTAATTGGAGAGGACAGTCATCTTTACCAGGGTACAGACATGGGGGCAGGTTCAGCAGAAGGTCACACACACATTGCAGTCACTAGGCACCCTGGTCAGTCTGGGAGGTGGTTTTCATGTTCTGTGTGGGGGGGCTATGTAACTTTGTGGCGGGGGGGAGGGTGGTTAGAGATCTTATGCAGCGGTCCTTACCCTGGATCACAGAGCCACACAGCAGGGGAGCTGTAACCATCCTCCCCTGCCACAAAGTCACATAGCTCCCACACACAGAGTCCCGAAAAGGTGGGGTGGCAGGCTCCATTGAAACAACCAGTCCACCACTGCGGACCGCTCTAGGAGCAGAAGCCTGTCATTCCTCGAGTTTAGAAGCGTTCTTTCTATCACTATGCCCGCTCCCCACCACAGTCTGCGTCCCAGTTTCAACACTTTACCGCGAAATCGGTAATAAAGAAAATGGTGTTAATTAACGAAGTTCCATTTATTTTATTTTTAAACATGTGTTGGAAGGGGGGGGGAACGGGGTGAATGGGGTATGTAACTGGAGAGGATAGTCAACATTAACTGGGTAAAGAAACGGGGGCAGGTTCAGCTTCTCTTTAAACAAACTTAATAGTCACAGGTTACCCTGCTCACTGAGGAACCTAGCTTTCAAAACCTCCCGGATGCACAGCGCGTCCCGCTGGGCTCTTCTAATCGCATGGCTGGCTGGCTGGGCGTAATCAGCAGCCAGGCTATTTGCCTCAACCTCCCACCCAGCCATGAAGGTCTCCCCCTTGCTCTCACAGAGATTGTGGAGCACACAGCAAGCTGCAATAACAATGGGGATATTGGTTTCGCTGAGATCAGAGCGAGTCAGTAAGCTTCTCCATCTCCCCTTGAGACGTCCAAAAGCACACTCCACCACCATTCTGCACTTGCTCAGACGGTAGTTGAAGAGTTCTTTTTCACTGTCCAGGGCGCCTGTATAGGGCTTCATGAGCCAGGGCATTAGCGGGTAGGCTGGGTCCCCGAGGATCACTATAGGCATCTCCACATCCCCAACAGTTATTTTGTGGTCCGGGAAGTAAATACCTTCCTGCAGTCATCTAAACAGACCAGAGTTCCTGAAAACACGAGCGTCATGAAACTTGCCTGGCCATCCGACGTTGATGTTTGTAAAACGTCCCCTATGGTCCACCAGTGCTTGCAGCACCATTGAAAAGTAGCCCTTTCTGTTAATGTACTGGCTGGCCTGGTGCTCCGGTCCCAGGATAGGGATGTGAGTTCCATCTATAGCCCCACCGCAGTTTGGGAATCCCATTGCGGCGAAGCCATCTATGATGACCTGCACGTCTCCCAGGGTCACTACCTTTGACAGCAGTAGCTCAACGATTGCGTTGGCTACTTGCATCACAGCAACCCCCATGGTAGATTTCCCGACGCCAAAGTGGTTTGCAACTGACCGGTAGCTGTCTGGCGTTGCAAGTTTCCAGAGGGCTATGGCCACTCGCTTCTGGACAGTCAGGGTTGCTCGCATCCGGGTGTCCTTGCGCTTCAGGGCAGGGGACAGCAACTCACAAAGTTCCAGGAAAGTTCCCTTACGCATGCGAAAGTTTTGCAGCCACTGTGATTCATCCCAGACCTGCAGCACTATGCGGTCCCACCAGTCCGTGCTTGTTTCCCGGGCCCAGAATTGCCGTTCCACAGCATCAACATGACCCATTGCCATCATGATGTTCACGGCGCGGGGTCCTGTGCTTTTTGAGAGGTCTGTGCCCCTCTCAGACTTCATGTCCTCACCGCGCTGCCATAGCCTCCTCGCCCAATTTCTCAGCATCTGACTCTGAAAAAGGTGGATGATAAGGTGCGAGGTGTTGATAACGGCCATAACTGCAGCGATGATCGCAGCGGGCTCCATGCTCACAGTGCTGTGGCGTCCACGCTGTCACTCACCAGAAAAGTGCATGAACTGATTGCCCGCTGGCGCTTTCAGGGAGGGAGGGCTGGAGTGACGGTTGAATGACATTTACCCAAAACCACCCTCGACACATTTTTTGCCCCAGCAGGCATTGGGGGCTCGACCCAGAATTCCAATGGGCAGTGGGGACTGCGGGAACTGTGGGATAGCTGCCCACAGTGCACCGCTTCCAATGTCGACGCTTGCCCTGTTAGTGTGGACTCACAAAGTCGAATTACTGTCCTTAGTGTGGATACACACGTTCGACTTTGTAATATCGGTTCCACAAATTCGACTTCAGTAAAATCGAACTACTCTTGTAGTGTAGACATACCCTTAGATTCTTCTATCCCGTGGACCAAGTAACTTCTCTATGTAAAATGCAATAATTACTAAGGATTTGTTTAATATATGTTAGCTCTGCTTCAGATGGGAAATGTATGTTTGCCTGCTCTTGCAACTCCAAGTCAAAGCACAACTCCACTCAGCTCAGCCCCCTGCTGCCAGGGAGGAGAAAGCTATCAATGACAATTCACTCCAGCTGCATAGATGTGCTTAACCAATGCTTAACACAGTCCATCTTTAAAACATATTGTAACAACAATGCTATCTCAAAGTGAAGGGGGCAAGAATATGATGTTTTAAAAATCTGACAATTGAATGTAGCCAGATCTCTCTCACTACAGTGCTTGTCTTCTCTAGACCTGGCTGCAGACAACATTGCACTCATGAACATTCCATTCCCCCAGCCCGTCTCATTCCACATCTACCTGCAAATCAGCTAGTTACAATATTTAACTACAAGACTTCCCCCCAACCCACCAATAAAAAAGAGAATTTCCCTTACAACTAATTAGTGACCTGATATGATTCAGTACTATTGTTTGTGCTGTTATTCTATAAGTACTACTCGTGCTGAAATTCTGTGCCACTGCACAATGCAGAACTTGTGCAGAATTAATGTTCCCTGCAGAATTTTATTTTTTTCCCTACAGAATTTTTGATTTCCCCCCAGCACTCCCACCTATGCATAGCACGGGTGGGCTGGGGCTCCCGCTGTCAGCTCCGAGCAGCTGTCAGCGGGAGCCCCAGCCATCCAGGGCTGACAGCAGGAGCACGATTATATTGTTAATTTGACATATAAAATATGTGGAAATTTGCAGAATTTTAAAATATTGTGTGCAGAATTTTTAATTTTTTTGGCACAGAATTCCCCCAGGAGTAAAGTACTTTCCACACCGCCTTAAATTTAGAAACAATTGTGTCAGTTGATCTGCTCTTCAGGTGGCCTTTCATTAGTCAATGCAGTGAGTGGGAAAATACTTTATTAATCATCCATTCATTAAACCTTTGAGAGGGGCCAAGTAGGCAAAAAATGTCATGAGAGAGCTGTATGTTTTTATATTTGTAAAAATTTAGTTAATAGAAAATGTGCACTCAGGAATATGCATTATTTTTATGGGTTTGGTAAAATCAGTAAAGTTTGTGCACTGCAAATGTTTTCCATTGTGTAGCTCTTTATATAAGGTCTTATCGGAGAGAGCGGGTGCTGTGGGAAAGCTGTGATCAGGGAGTATGGACTTCATTGAAATTTGATATCCTCAGACAAAGATATGAAACTATTCAAGACAAGAATAGCTGTGGTTTGGGTAGTAGATCTGTTTTGGTTTTATATTTGTTGATTGGTTTGTTTGGGGGAGAATATAAACTAGCTCTGGGTTATCTGAGGTGAAAATTGTTAGGTGTAGAGTGGTCTTTCTGATTCACTCATTATCTTGTGCTTGAAAACGGTGAATGATATTGATGAAGGTAACATTGGGGATGGGAAAGATATTGTTTGTTTGTCTGTTTAGAAGTCACATAGTTCTGAGGCCTTGGTTCTGCATTGTAGTTTTTTTTCCTACTGCTACTTCTGCCATCACTGGTGATCAGACCTTCCTTAGGCACATAGGAAAAGCATCATGAGAAGTAGTACCGCCTGTCACCCACTGCCCCAGGAGACACTGCTTATGGAAAGGGTGAATCATTAAAGCAAGGAAAGAGGGCAGGGACAGGCCAGAGTCAACAGATGTCTGTTAATCTGGAAAATAATTATCTGTTTCAAGTTGGGTGAATTTTTAGTGCTGGCCAAAGTCAGAGACAGATATAATTGCAGACAGTGAGACATAATATGGGTATGTGTCTCAGGAGCTTCCTCAGACAGCTGTGGCAGTGCACCTGAGTCCTGTTAGAATTCCAACAATCCTTTCTAAACAGACACTGTGAGTCATGCCAAATAATTTCAAAATAATATGGGCAGTTTCTCACGTAGGCCATTTTCCACTGCATGAGCTGCAGTTGCCAAACTCACTAATGAACAAAACGCTCCAAGATCTATCAATTTCCATTTCTTTGAAGAAAATTTTTCATAGCATGCATGGGTAAATTGGATCAATCTTTCTTTCAGAAGAATCTCCTAATAAAATAACTGGATGTAGGTGTACATAGCAGAGCTATTTTAGGGAATAGCCATGTGGGTGGAACATCACATAGTTCTCTGTCTCAAAACATGTGAACAAATCAGCTGTGTTCAATTACTAGAACAGGGGTCGGCAACCTCTGGCACGCGGCTCGCCAGGGTAAGCACCCTGGTGGGCCGGGCCAGTTTGTTTACCTGCCGCATTGGCCGGTTCGGCCGATCGCGTCTCCCACTGACTGCAGTTCACCGTCCCAGGCCAATGAGAGCTGTGAGAAGCAGCGCAGGCGAGGGAGGTTGCCGGCCCCGGGACTAGAAAATATATAAATACCTACGTTTTCTGAATTTCTATCATCTTATAAATCCAGCATCCATTTCTTCCTCTCAGATCATTTAATCATGAGTGCCAGCCTCTCTTTTTTCCTTATGAGGAAGATCATTATGAAAAAAAACTTAATGAAAACTAAATTGAATTTTTATATAATATATGTAACTTCAGTACCAATATAAGATTACTTCTTTTCTTCTTTATCTCCTGATCTAGGTAAACATTTTTTTTCACCACTCCAGATATAGGAGTGATAGGAAATGTCAGTGTCTGTATTTTTACTGATATCCATTTCTTCTGCTCCTTCCCTTTTTCCCTTCCTGTAGCTGAGGTGGAGTTTATGGTAAAAAGGGGCATGCTATTAAGGGGCCAATCTAAACCCCCTTGAAGTCAATAAAAAAGGCCCTTAGTATGTGTTCATATTTTTGTTTCTAAAACTCCACTGCTCGCTAGCCATCGTTTACATCACTGTCATGCATCCCCAGCGTCACATTTTTATTATGCTGAAGGTTTTTCTCTTTTTGTTGTGACTTGTGTTTTAAAGGTGAATTATGTTGAAACCATTTAACAGATTTGAAAAGTATGCTAATTCCTTAGAAAGGGGAAAATAGAAGAGGAAGGGAGATTTATTCTGGTTTTGTATAGTACCTGGCAGAGTGAGGGCCTGGTCCATGACTAGGACTCCTAGATGCAAATCTTATACAAATAATAATAATAATTAATAATATGTTTGCTTTGGGAAGAGACAAGATTTTTGCATAACAAAACTTTATTCCACCTCTCTCTTGGTTTTAGGTCTTAGAATAGCCCATTTTGTTTGCAGATAATGATTCTTTTCAGTTGTGAAACTGCACAGTTTACCTCTTGCCTTTCTAAATGTCCCCACTCTCCTTATTTCCTAAGGTTTCCACTTTATGTGGCTGACTAGCAATAGCCCTCTCTCAGAACATTCTCGCATCTGGGTTGATGGCTTGCACTGATTCCTTTTGCCTCTCTGGTATTTATTTGCAATGCTCCTTTTTATAGGAGCAAATTAAATTAATATTCCACAGGTTTGAGCTTTAAGAAGGACAATCATTTGTCTGTACCATCAGTCATTACATTATGTAAACACTGCATTTCTTGCTACTGAATTCTTCTATCACCTGATACATTGTTACATTTTAACAATGAAATACAATGTATGAAAAAAATATGTTTGTATCAGAAAAATGCATCTGTAGAAAAAATCTGTAATCATAAAGGAGATTTAAACGGAATATGTAAATTCTTCAGTTTGGAGAGAGATTTCCATCAAATACAAAACGGTACAAACTCTCATCCCTTATGGAAAAGTCCCATTGGATTTAATAGAAAATGCTAACTTTCCTATTAGAATTGTGCCCAATGTCAAAAAACCTATAGAAAGGTGATCTAATGATCTGAATTTTTAAAGCAATATGTGTGGAGCCCTATTTAATTTTTGAACAACCTTATTGGTTTTGTCCAATTATATTCTATAGGACTGTTCCTTCATGAGTATTGTTTTAACTGCTTTCTCTTTCTTTTTTAATAACACTGCTCTACAGCCAAAATGCTTCTGAAATAAATGTAGTCAAACTTTACTAATTCTGGGTCACTGAGAACGAAAATGATGCTTAAAATTGTTGATTGGCTCTAGTTTTCAAGATATGCTATTGGGTCAGTATATACGACCCTTGACTTGGGAATGGCGGAGGATAAGTGAGTTATAAAGGGAAGGGATCTCAATTTAAACGAGAAATGACTAAAATACATCTTTGACTGGATCTACGAATAAATCTATGACTGGGTTTGGACAGTACTTGCTTTTTAGGCAAAACAATGAATGATGCAATCTGAACCTGGTATTGCGTCATACATGATATGAATTGCATCATGTTCTTCCTAGAAATCATGGATGATGCAATCATAACAAAGCTTACATCACTCTGCTGAACAAATTGCCCTATATCAGCTCTAGAAATCATACAGTGTCATGCTCTCTTATTTTTCAGTGTTTGATTTTGCAAAGGGACACATTTCTGTTTAGCCAAAGTGAGCAGAGATGCCCCGTACTTGTGTGAACAGTGCAGATAACTTCTGCTATGTTTGTGGTGAAGTTACTTTTGCAACACAAAAGCGCAGTATAACCACTATGGTTAAGAAAGCCTATCCCCTTTACTTTGGCTGCAAAATTGGAGATCAGGACAAGAGGTGGGCCCCACACATATGCTGCAACACTTGTGCAACAAATCTTCGCCAGTGGTTGAACAGGAAAAGGAAATCTATGCCTTTTGCAGTGCCAATGATTTGGAGAGAGCCAACAGATCATACCAGCAATTGTTACTTCTGCATGGTGCCTCCAGTTGGGAAAGGTGTGTCAAAGAAGAAAAAGTGGACTGTGCATTATCCAAACATTCCATCAGCTATACGCCCAGTACTCCACGGAGAAGGACTGCCGGTTCCTGATGCACCAGAATCATTCTCACTTGAGTCAGACGAGGAAGAGGAAGAGGATGAAACTTCTGGTCCTGAACCATCAATGTCACAGGACCCACATTTTCTCCCATCCTCCTGCTCTGAACCACACCTCATAACACAAGGTGAACTGAATGACCTTGTCAGGGATTTGTAACTACCCAAGAGTAAGGCAGAGCTGTTGGGCTCCAGACTACAGCAGTGGAATCTCCTGGCAGGTGATGTTAGGGTTTCCATGTTCCGTGACCGTCAAAAGGATCTTGTCCCATTCTTCTTCATGGAAGGTGATCTTGAAGCCTGCAACAACATCAATGGTGTGATGGCAGCCCTCAACATCGTTCATGATCCATGATCACGATGAGTGGAGACTGTTCATTGATTCATCGAAGACGAGACTTAAACCTGTTTTACTGCATAATGGCAATGTTTTGCCATCAATTCCAGTTGGTCATGCAGTCCATATGAAGGAAACCTATGAAAACATGAAACAACTTTTGAGGTGCATAAACTATGACTAACATCAGTGGCAGCTTTGTGGCGATTTGAAGGTTGTTGCTCTCTTGCTTGGTCTGCAAACTGGATACACAAAGTACTGCTGTTTTCTCTGCGAATGGGTTAGTTGTGCAAGAGATTCCCACTACATCAAGAAAGATTGCCCACTCTGACAGTCATTGGAGCCTGGGAGGAAAAGTGTTCAGCATTCACCGCTTGTTGAATCAAGGAAGATTTTGTTACCACCCTTACACATCAAGCTGGGTCTGATGAAGAACTTTGTCAAGGCCATTGACAAAACACAAGCAGCTTTCAAGTACCTCCGTGGAAAATTTCCAAGGTTAAGTGAAGCTAAGATAAAGGAAGGTGTCTTTGTTGGTCCTCAGATTCGTGAACTTCTTCGAGATGATGCATTTGACCATGCACTGCGTGGCAAGGAAAAGACAGCATGGAAAGCCTTCCAGTTAGTGGCAATAAATTTTCTTGGAAACAACAAGGCAGACAACTACAGGTTGTTTGTGGAAAACCTCCTCAAGGCATACAAAAGCCTTGGTTGCAACATGTCACTAAAGATACATTTTTTGCAATCTCATCTAGATTTTTTTCCACCGAACTGCGGACCAGTGAGCGATGAGCATGGCGAGTGATTTCACCAGGACATTGCAACAATGGAGAAACGCTATCAGGGCATATGGAGCCCATCAATGCTCGCAGACTATTGCTGGACAGTGACAAGAGATGCTCCATTTAATGAATACAAGAGATAAGCCAAGTAGACACTGAATAGGACTCAACTATGTACATAATAGTTTTTTGCCTTTTGTTTCATATTAAATTTTATTTATATAACCCTTTTGCTGATTTTTAAAGTGTTACATAAACAGGACAGGTGAAATATTATCATGTAAAGCAGGGGTCGGCAACGTTTGGCACGCAGGTCACCAGGGTAAGCACCCTGGCGGGCCAGGCCAGTTTATTTACCTGCTGACGCGGCAGGTTCGGCCGATCACGGCCCCCACTGGCCGCGGTTCGCCGTCCCGGGCCAATGGGGGCGGTGAGAAGCCGCGGCCAGCACATCTCTCACCCGCGCCACTTACCCTGGCAAGCCGCGTGCCAAACATTGCTGACCCCGATGTAAAGCAACCATAAACACATGAAAAGACCTAGGTTTACAATTTATGATTAAAACTCTACTATCTACACACTATACATAGACATAAAATGTAAAAACTTAAATATCTTAGAAACAGTAGCCAATCAGTTGATTTAATTGTCATATTTGAATTCAGCACATCAAAATACATAATAAATAGCACATTTTATCTCTGAAGCAGACATCTTCTCAAAAATTGTAGACCAGTGTAATCAGTGCAGCTTCTATGCCTTCAAAGGTTTGTTCAATATTAGAAAGGGATTTAAAAGAAGTTTATAAAGCACTATAGTCTGTTATCTAAGAACAATTTACCAAAGAGATTTTGTCCCTCGTTTCTGAATGCAACATTCATAACTCAACTCAATATTTCTCCTGAACAGATATAACTACTGTAGATGTAACTGAAAGAACAAATCTCCAAAACTGCAGTACGTATAATACGTTGTCTATATTTTGAGTAACATTTTACTTTAGCTATATATATGAATAATGTTTGTAGTAATTTTAGTTCTGATATCACACTTGAAAAATAACATTTCCTCATATAAACAAACAAACACCTTTCTAAAACCAAAATCTAAAACATTTATTGGATAGTATTGAGTTATACATAGTGGTCTAGATCTTCAGCTGTTATAAATCGGTGAGGCTCCATGGATTTCATTGGATCTATTCCTATTTACACCAGGTGGGGACCTGGCCCATTGTCTCTAAGTGTTCTAGATCAAAAATTACTATTCATGACATGGGTGGTAAGTGTGACATTGCACCCCATAATGCTTTATAGAAATATGCTTATGAATGTAAATATGACATAACTGGAATATGTTTTATGCTAGATATGCCATGTAACATATCTCTGCATTTACTTATTTGGAGATTTATTTGGGGTTTGAACTCCATTGGGAGTTGGATATCTGAGAGCTGGAGACGGGAACACTTCTTAAGCTGTTTTCAGTTAAGCCTGCAGCTTTTGGGGGATGTGGTTCAGACCTGGGTCTATGTTTGTAGCAGACTAGCGTGTCTGGCACAACCAGGCAGGGCACTGAAGTCCCAAGCTGCCAGGAAAAATGTGCTCAGAGGTAGTCTCAACACATCAGCCATTCCCAGTGTCATACCCCAATGGCCTCCTCCCTTAAGGGGTCCCCTGGGGAAGGCAGATCAGCATTGTATATTGTCAATGCTGTTTAAAGCATCGCAAGGCATTTTGGGAAGGATCAAAGGTGTGAGTGAGTGTGGAATGGAAGATTCCCTTGCAGGGAGTGAGAGGCCAAAAGGGGGAAGGAGGAAAAGAGTAGAGGACGGGTTAACTCGACACTCCAGCTCGCTCAGTCAAAAGAGAAAGGATCGACTCCAGCCCAAGGCTGCAGCTCACAGCTGATGCTCCAACCAGTCATGAGAAAGGAGAATTCAGCTAAACAGACAGACCTGTGGAGGCAGCCCAAAATGAATGAGATAGCAAAGGGGGAAAGTGTGTCTGGAGCCAATGTGTTTTGGAAAAGTTGAGGAGACCACAGAAAGCTGGTTTGGACTGGTACAAAGAGCACCAGGAACAGAGGTCATGGAACGAAACACCCCCAAAGGAACCCTGGACTTAAAACCCTCCTGAGAGCTGGAGCAATTCGGCGATTACAGTGGACCCCGGATGACCTGGGCCCAGGACAGAACTCACATCCACCTTTCCCCTTCTTCTTTTTATGTTATACCCTGGCTTGGCCAACCGTAGGTAGAGCGTATGTGAATATGAAAGTGGGTTAGGGCTTGGGACACTAACGCTTTCTTCCTTCCTCTGAGTGATGTGGGGAGCACCCATCACCCTCCGCTGTTATTTTATTATTTTATTAATAAAGCTTTAAAATTTAAACCCTTGGTGTGTTTCGTCATCTCCTCCACAAATGATCTTGTGGCCTCACCCTGATCACCTGACGCCTCAGGCAGATTGGTAACTGAAATCTGTCACACCAGGGGGGTCCAAACCCCAAATAAATTTGTTTTACTCTGTATAAAGCTTATACAGGGTAAACTCATAAATTGTTCGCCCTTCATAACATTGATAGAGAGATATACACAGCTGTTTGCACCCCCCAGGTATTAATACTTACTCTGGGTTAATTAATAAGTAAAAAGTGATTGTATTAAGTACAAAAAGTAGGATTTTAGTGGTTCCAAGTAATAATAGACTGAACAAAGTAAATTACCAAACAAAGTAAAATAAAACACGCAAGTCTAAGCCTAATATAGTAAGAAAGTGACTACAGATGAAATCTTACCCTCAGAGATGTTCCAATAAGCTTCTTTTACAAACTGGGACTTCCTCCTAGTCTGGGTCCAGCAATCACTCACACCCATGTAGTTACTGTTCTTTGTTTCAGTTTCTTTCAGGCATCTCTTTGGAGTGGAGAGAATATCTTTTGTGCCAGCTGAAGACAAAATGGAGGAGTCTCCCAGGGCTTTATATAGTTTCTCTCTTGTGGGTGGAAACCCCTCCCTTCCCCCTGTGTAGAATCCCAGCTACAAGATGGAGTCTTGAATTCACATGGGCAAGTCACATGTGCATGCATGACTTAGTTCTCTACAGGAACATTCCCAAGAAAGCTCAAATGTGGATTGGCATCTATCAAGGTCCATTGTTCACCAAACACTTCCATTTACTTGAATAACCCCTTGAAACTATGCTCATCAAATCTGCCTTAGGTGCTTTCTACAGCAAACACTTTAAATACAAGCATAGAGCCAATGCTCATAACTTCAGATATTAAAATGATACATGCATACAAATAGGATGAATACATGCAGCAGAATATAACCTCTGCAAAGATATGTTACATGGCATATCTAGCATAAAACATATTCCAGTTATGTCATATTTACATTCATAAGCATATTTTTATAAAGCATTATGGGGTGCAATGTCACAGTAAGTATGAAGTATCCACCTCTTCTATTTCAAAACTTAAATCTTCCTAAAGTGGATAGAAATTAACATAAAACTATGGATAAAAAATGAAGACTGTTCATGAGATATGTTAATGATAAATAAGGAATAACTTAATACAACAGATTCATACTTGAAATATAATCGATTCAGAATATATTATTTTAATGTTATCAACTAATATAATAGAGCTAGCAGAATGAAAAATAGGTTGACATTCATTTCTGGAGAGAAGGAAAGTTTTTTGCTACTTTTATTGCAAATTGTGTATTATTAATTTTAAGGATATGAAGTTTTAATTCTCATTTTTCATTATGTTTCAAGATTACTCTATAGACTTTCTCTTTCCATAGGCTTTTAATACATGTTGTATAGTCTGAATAAAAAGTATATGTTTCTAGCCAAGACATGGGTTCAGACTCAGTGTCAGACTCACTACAGTGCAATACTGTCAGATACAACACTGTTCTTTAGATGGTAAGATTATGTTAAGTCCCTTTTTCACATTGATAGTGGTCAACCACTTAAAGATTCTATGACTTTTTAGAAAGACTGTAGTACAATACCAGTGTCCTGTCATGCCAACATCCTGTCCAAAAATGTGCGAGAGGTAGTGTTAACTGCATAATGGCTGTTTAATTGCTCAATCACAGTACAACTGTTTGATTTATCATATTGTGAAGGATTTGGGATGCTTTCAATATGAAAGCCACTATATAAAAAAAACAGTTCTGTTTCATACAATACATTAGTGAGATTTATTTTATAGTTCACGGTTGTTCATTACATGGGCAGCATATTGTTAGTAGTTTGTATTGTAGTATTGTTTCAGTGTCCCAATCATGGATCAGTTTCTCGTTCTTCTAGGTGCATAACCAAAAGGTAGTCCCTGCCCTGAAGAGCTTGAAATATAAACAAGTGCTAAATTATGTAACTCCTCTATATTTGACATAATTGTCATGTTTATATCATTGTTTTTGAGAATCAACACCTGTAGGTGGATTTCCACAAAGCTCAAAAGGACACTTTTTTAGATTGAATCACGACTAATGAGAGAGATTTAAAAACTTGTTCGTTTGTTTTAAACTTTTTATAATGTCATATACCCAATCCAAGGTAATTTACAGGTAACTGTTATATAAATGAGGTTAACAAAATATTAAATTGTCTTCAAGCATTTTATTTAAGGTTTCAAAGTCATTTTAGGTATTTTGTCACCTCTATATAATCGTTGCTGATGCCTTAGAATAAAATACCTGCTTTTAGTTTTTGTAAATCGTACTTGATCAATGTAGATTAGTGTATTTATGTACACTTACATTATCTTAACATGCCAGTGGCCTCATCTCCTACAATCAAGTAAGTGCTGTAATATCAAGAGATGTACTTACTGTTGTTCCATTTATCAATATCCTTAACTGGCTTTCTATGAATAATAGTCCCATCAATCTTTCTTCCCTGCTGTTCAGATGACCAGTTACACAGTGCAACTAAACACTTTTACAGTTTCAGAGAATGGAGGATATTTACATTTTTATTGAGCAAGCAGCATACTATTCAGAGCTTTGACCTTGGGTTACTTGTTCTCTGTCTGGAGCTTCATGGCCAGTGAAAATATCTCTCATAAACATATGGATTACTAGAGGACCTGCATTTACACTTCAGCCAGACTTCCAAGGTTTTGTCATTTTCCATTAGTTAACATGTCATGTACTTCCACAAACAGTATTAAGCGGGCCTGGAATTTGACTTGCCTACTGTGCTCTTTTCCTAGGCTAATGTTTTCAGTAATGGAATAACTTATATAGAACAGGAAATGTGAAAAGTCCAAATTCTACACTTGTCTTAAAACCTATCAAGACTCTCATCTCAGAAGTGACGTATTAATCTTTTGCTGCTGTGTCAAGTGTTTTTTCATTAAATACTGTTCTCAGGTGCTGGCCTAATGCATGAATGTATCTTTTTTAATTGTTCACTTGCTTACCCAAGAGACTTCTGTCTGATTTCTGGCACCACCAACCGGGCATGGAATTGTAAGTAATAATAAGAGTGAAGTTTCTGGGCCTTAGCCAAATCCCAAAGTAGGAGTGCAGCAGGACATGAATAAAACAAGCAACTTCATTCAGCCAGAGACAGTCCAGGTTTCAATAGTTCTTCTACATTTCAGCTCTCACACCTTCCAGACTGAGATATGGAGGAAGGGCATATATATCTTTGAAAGGATAACTCTTTCTGCATATGCATATATCTCATTTATTCTGTATGCCTTTAATAGAGCACTCTGCAAATTATTCACATCAGACTGGAAAACCATTGGGTTTGAGGATCAGATCTTCTCCCATGCTCACAAAAGTTTGCTAAACATGGGAAGTGTTTGTGATAGGTGCCAGAAGGGCATTCCTGGAGACGAGTGTCCTTTTTTTAACCACAGATTGGACAACATGAGAAACAGCAGTGCTAGTTTCCTCATACTCCCCACAAATATGCCTCACTCTTATCTTTCTTACTCTTACCACCTCTGGGGTAAACACAGAAGAGTCAGCAGATTTGAGTTCTAATCCTAACTCTGCCACAGATAATATTTCTGATATTGTAGAAGCACCTACAGGCCGCAAATCCATCATGCTAGGCACTGTTCACACACAACAAAAATGTGGTCCCTGCCCTAAAATACTTACTATGAGTCTAATTATAAGATGAGACAACAGGTGTACACAACAAATAGATGGGGGAAGCACAAATGTAACTGAGATAAGCATAATGTGCTGTAACCACTGCATGCCAACTGCCTAACCTTTGTTGAGTGGTTTGTATGCATCACAGCAGAGGTGGGTTCCTCTGTAATCTTATCTAAGACACTTAACCCTCAGCACCTCAGTTATTCCATATGAAAAATAGGGTAGTACTTACATATTGGTACCTCACAGGAGTGTTGTGAGGCTTAATTAATCATAGAATCATAGAACTGGAAGGGACCTTGAGAGGTCATCTAGTCCATCCCCTGCACTCATGGCAGGATTAAATATTATCTAGACCATCCCTGGCAGGTATTTGTCTAACCTGCTCTTAAAAATCTTCAATGAGGGAGATTCCACAATGTCTCTAGACAATTTATTCCAGTGCTTAACCCTGATAGTTGGAAAGTTTTTCCTCATGTCCAACCTAAACTTCCCTTGCTGCAATTTAAGCCCATCACTTCTTGTCCTATCCTCAGAGGTTAAGAAGAACAGTTTTTCTCCCTCCTCCATCTAACAGCCTTTTACGTACTTGAAAACAGCTAGGTTGTATTTCCTTAGTTTGTTTATGATAAGGTCATGTGTGACAGTATCAAAAGCCTTACTGAAGTCAAAATATATCACATCTACCGCTTCACCCCATCCACAAGGTTTGTTACCCTGTCAAAGAAAGCTATTAGGTTGGTTTGACATGATTTGTTGTTGACAAATCCATGCTGTCACTTATCACTTTATTATCTTCTAGGTGTTTGCAAATTGATGCTTAATTATTTGCTCCATTATATTTCCAGGTACTGAAATTAAGATGACTGGTCTGTAATTTCCTGGGTTGTCCTTATGTCCATTTTTACAGATTAGCACTATATTTGCCCTTTTCCAGTCTTCTGGAATCTCTCCCATCTTCCATGACCTTCCAAAGATAATCACTAATGGCTCAGATATCTCCTCAGTCAGCTCCTTGAGTATTCTAGGATGCATTTCACCAGGCCCTGGTAACTTGAAGACATCTAATTTGTCTAAGTAATTTTTAACTTGTTCTTTCCCTATTTTCCTCATTTTCACTGGTATTCACTACGTTAGACGTCCAAGCACTACCAACCTTCTTGGTGAAAACCGAAACAAAGATGTCATTAAGCACCTCTGCCATTTCCACATTTTCTATTATTATTTCCCCCCCTTATTGAATAATGAGCCTACCCTGTCCTTGGTCTTCATCTTGCTTCCAATGTATTTATAGAATGTTTTCTTGTTACCCTTTATGGCTCTAGCTAGTTTGATCTTGTTTTGTGCCTTGGCCTTTTAATTTTTTCTATACATACTTGTGTTATTTGTTTATATTCATCCTTTGTAATTTGACCTAGTTTCCACTTTTTGTAGGACTCTTTTTTGATTTTTAGATCATTGAAGATCTCCTGGTTAAGCCAGGGTGGTCTCTTGCCAATCTTTCCTATGCACAGGGCTGGCCCACAACATTTTGGCACCTGAGGCAGGCAGCTCAAATGCCCCCCCCCATGCCTCCTAGCCTGGTCCAAAACTTTGAAAGGTCTGAATTCTACCTTCTTCCTGTTCTACTGCTCTGCTACCTACCCCAATAAAGGAGAACTAACAACTTAAAATGCCTTGTTCAAAATTTTTAAGTAACACTTAATTTTCAAACGCCTGAACAGCAAATGTAACTTTTCTTCTCTGCATAGTAAACACTGGCATTTTTATCTGTTCGAATAATCAAAGTGGTGCTTTCTGTGCCTTCTTGGTTGCAAATATTTGAACTGCTTCCTGCTGAAGGTCCACAGTCTGGGCCAACTCATGCTCTATTGAGATGGTTGCAAGGCCGACCAGCCTCTCCTGTGTCATTGTGGAGCATAGATGTGTTTTTATTAACTTCAGCTTGGAGAAGCTGCGTTCTCCACTTGCAACTGTTATGGGAAGTGTTACAAGTATGCACAGAGCAACAAAAGTATTTGGAAAGAGGGTGGTCATCTTCTTTGTGCACATATATTCCAGAACAGCCTTTGGAGTTGATCCTGCTGAAATGTGTCTTGAAAGGGCTTTCAGTTCATCACCTAAATCACTCGCATCAATATTGTGCATGTCATCATGTGTCAACACTGTCTCTAGTGCCCTGCATTGCTGGTGTAGGTCTTCTTCAGGTATAGTGAAGGTATAGAGGTATACTAAATATAGAGTTTTAGAATATCGTATAACGTCCCAAATATACTGCTGTGTTCCTTGAGCTGCATGAAACATTCTTCAACTGACTATTGCACAATCTAGCACCTGGTTAAAGAATTCAACTTCGAATTGTTGTTTGGGGTCTCTTATGGAATTATCCTGTGCCTCGTAATCAAAATGTCTTCTTCTTCAGTGACTCTTGTATTCTTGAATGGGTGGGAAAATAGCTTCAGTGTGAAGTTCCTCTGCCAACTTCTGTGCACTCTTCAGAACATTTTAAAATCCCTCATCTGACTGGTAAGACTGTAGGTATGACTTTGTTTTGTCCAGTTGTTCCAGTTCTCAAGATATATCAAGGTGAACACCCTGGAGTCTCTTGCTTACAACATTTATTTCAAACAGTATGTTGTGCCACAACACTAAGCCACACAGAAATTTGAAGTTATGTATATTTCTGGTGATTGCATTTCCCTCTGCCACTGTTCTCCCACGAACAGTTCCTGTCATAGCTGATGCTGCATCACTGATCACCAAGTTCAATGAATGAGAACTGCATGGGACAAAAAAAGCTTGTGGGTTTAACTCTTGGATCTGTGTCTGCACTCCTCTGTTCTTTCCTCTCATGTTGGCACCATTATCGTAGCCCTGACCTCTCATGTCAGCTATCGCAATTCCCGTATCTTCCAGCTTTTTAAGAAGCACATTTGTCATACCAGCTCCTGTAGTATCATCAATGTCAATAAATTATAGAAAATGCTCTCTGACAGTCACCATTGCAGGGACATTTTCACTAGGTTCTGTTGTTGTTACAAAATGCACCATTAAAGTCATTTGTTCTGTATGGCTGATGTCAGGTGTGCAGTCCAGAATAACAGAGTAATATCTTGCTGACTTCAGATCTGTCACAATCTTATGTTTGACTTTTGTTGTCAGTAACTGTATGATCTCATTTTGAATTGTTTTTCCAAGGTAGTGGTGTGTGTACATTTCTTGGGTGGTGACTCTTCTTAGATGCTCCTGGAGTACAGCATCAAACTCGGCCATCAGCGCCACAATTTTAAGGAAGTTTCCATTGTTTGGCACATACAGCTGATCTGAAGTGCCACACAGTGCTAGGTTTTGGATAGCAAGCATTCTCACAATGGCAATGAGCCTTTTCAGAACATTCTTCCAGTAAAGAGACTCTGTTGCAATCTTCTCTTGATGCTGATCATCTATGGTGGACTTTAACCTAATCTCAAACTCTTTCCACCTATGGAATGCTCTCTGATGATTTGCTGCCTTCTTATGGCATGTCAGATTTCTAGCCAGATTTTTCCAGTCCTTTGTTCCTGTAGAACCAAATGTGGCTGGAACATTAGACTGGAAGAGTTTGTAACAAAAACAGTATACAGCATTCTGGGGTTTTGAGTACATAAGCCATGCCCTCTCCACTTTGTCACCATTGGGGATTTCATGCCAATAACGTGTTGGATGGAAACTTCTGTTTTCATTGTCTTTGGGGAACATGAAGTTTTTCACTTGCTGTGGCCCATGCAGTATAAGGAAGTCCCTCAGGCTACTGCTCAAGTGGGTCCACAGTCTTGGATCATCTAGACTTAAGGAACTAAACTCAGCAGCAGCTGTTTCTTGCACCTCCACCACACTCTTCTCTGATTTACACTTTTCTTCAGGAATGTGCATGATTACATCCATTTGAGATGGAGATATGGATGCTGCAGTAGCTGCCAGGTCACCTGCACTCTGACTAACTGGAAGATCAGGCATCTTCTCACCACTCTCATCCTCACTCGGGCCGGAAGGCTCACGTGAACATTTATGTTTAGGTATCTCAGGAGAGGTCCTCCCTGCTTAGATAGAAAAGCTTCCTTTGCTTGCTTTCTTTCTTCTGAATGCTGCCCCAGAGGGGCAGTTTCTTCTTTCACTCATGACTGCTGTTCTGTGCCAGCTATAGTGGCTCTCAACACTCAATTGAAGGGGACAAATAAGCAGGCGGGTAGCAGGGCCTGAGTGAGGGACGATATCAGCATCTTAAGGGCCTAACTGGCTCCTACTACTTCAGTTGACTGCCTGTTCTCCTGAAGTGGGTTCAGGGAAGCAGCAGGAAACAGGAAGCTCCCTGAGAAGCTGGTGTTAATCATTCCAGGCTCCTAGGGATGCTAGAGATGTACATAAGAGGCTCCTCCTCCTCTCTCTCTCTGCAGCTCCTGCTGCTTTCTGTTATTCCCTCTCCCCTTTTCTCCTGCCTGCCTGTTATGTCTCTTGTGCCTTCCTTCCTCCAGCACAGCACTCCACGATCTCTGTGAATCTAGAGCAGAGAGAATACATATGAACCAGCAGCAGACACAATTTTCTACACTCTGGGTCCTAGTGGCGCCCCCACACACACAGTCTGGCACCTGAGGCAGCCACCTCAGTTCACCTCATAGTAAGGACAGCCCTGCCTATGCAGTGGGATAGTTTGCTCTTGTGCCCTTAATAATGTCTCTTTGAAAAACTGCCAAATGTCTTCAGTTGTTTTTCCCCTTAGACTTGCTTCCCTTGGGATCTTACTACCAACTCCCTGAGTTTGCTAATATCTGCTTTCTTGAAATCCATTGTCTTTATTTTGCTGTTCTCCCTCCTACCATTCCTTAGAATCATGAACTCTGTAATTTTATGATCACTTTCATGCAAGCTGCTGTCCACTTTCAAATTCTCAGCCAGTTACTCCCTATTTGTCAAAATCAAATCTAGAACAGCCTCTCCCCTAGTAGCTTTCTCCACCTTCTGAAATAAAAAATTGTCTCCAATACATTCCAAGAACTTGTTGGATAATCTGTGCCCCGCTGTGTTATTTTCCCAACAGATGTCTGAGTAGTTGAAGTCCCCCATCAACACCAAGTCCTGTGCTTTGGATGATTTTGTTAGTTGTTTAAAAAAAGCCTCATCCATCTCTTCTTCCTGGTTAGGTGGTCTCTAATAGACCCCTACCATGACATGACCCTTGTTTTTTACCCCTTTTATCCTTACCCAGAGACGTTCAACAAATCTGTCTCCTATTTCTATCTCAACCTCAGTCCAAGTGTATACATTTTTAATATATAAGGCAACACCTTTTCCCCTTTTTCCCTGCCTGTCCTTCCTGAGCAAGCTGTACTCTTCTGTACCAATATTCCAGTCATGCGTATTATCCCACCAGGTCTTTGTGATGCCAATTATATCATAGTTGTGTTTATTTTACTAGCATTTCGAGTTCATCCTGTTTATTCCCCATACTTCTCACATTAGTATACAGACATCTAAGATACTGATTTGATTCCCTCCGCTCCCCGCAACAGTTCTGTCTTGTCTCTCCTTTATCCCTGCTATAACAGCCCATGCTCCCTTGAAATTCTGAACTTTCTCCCATGTCTCCATGTTCTTGACTTATCTGCCCCCTTTGAACCTAGTTTAAAGCCCTCCTCACTAGGTTAGCCAGTCTTTATCCAAATATGCTGTTCCCCTTCCTTGATAGGTGGACTCCATCTCTGCTTAGCAGTCCTTCTTCCTTGAACAGCATTCTGTGGTCAAGGAAGCCGAAGCCCTCCTGGCAACATCATCTTCACACCCAGACATTCACCTCCAGGATGCATCTGACTCTGCCTGGGGCCCTACCCTTGACTAGAAGGGTCAAAGAGAACACCACCTGCACTCCCAACTCGTTCACCCTTACTGCCAGAGCCCCGTAGTCACTTCTCATCTGCTGAAGGTCATACCATGCAGTATCATTATGTTCAAGCTGTGTGAACAGAGCAGAGTGAAGAGAGCTGCATGTTGAGGGCTGCCGTGGCATGGAGATTTGTAGGGGAATACTCAGCCTTTAGTGAAAACTTCGGCTAATTGTCTCTGAGGCAGAATAGACTCCAGCTCACTATCCCATGGTTGAAATGGCTCCTCATCGCTAACAGGAGTATAAAGTACTTAGTTATTTTTGTTATTAATAATCAGTTGTGCCCCTTTACTGATTGTAACCACACAGTCAACCACCTGACACAGTGAAATGGTGAGGATCATTACTCATCAGCATTGTGAATTTGCTCAGATTCTAAATCTTAATTTTTCATTGAATTAGCCAGTTGATGGCTAACAGGGTTGATGTATTTAGTAGCGGCTGACTGAGTCTCAACAGCAATGAATAGTGGCCAAATTTCATGCAAATGTTTAAATTGATTCAGCCAGATGTAAGGGGATTGTTGGCCCCTTACTAGAACTCAGTGGGGGTGTTTTGGTTGGCTAGATCCCAGTACCAAAAGAAAGGGGAAGGGTCGATGGGAAATCAGGACTCTGAGACTGACTGTCCCCATGAGCAATGGGGAAAGGTCAGTGCTCCAGGTCAGCCTGATTGACAGGGTGGGCAGGCTAATGAGAGAGTCAGGAGGCCAAGGGGGGTCCTGTCTTCCATGTGAGCTGGTATTGCCTGGAACAGAGTGGGCCAAGCTAAGGAGAGAGCAGGGGCCTGAGCTGAGCTGGGGAGCAGAGCCATTCCAGCCAGAGAGAACCAGAGAAGCATCCCAGGGAGCAGGTGAGTGCTGGGAACAGAGCCACAGAAGCAGCCCAGAGAACAGACCTGTACTGGGAGGAGAACTGCAGCAACCAGAGCCAGAGGGCCAAGGGAGCTGAGCTGGAGGCAACCCCAGAGCACGCACTGTGTCAGCGCTATGCTCAGATCCTTTCGTTAGCCCATTTCATCGTAATAATTTATAAGCCAGAAAAGTTCCCCACAATAGCGGGACCATTCCCCCACTTACACAGACGTGTTCACGAAGAGTCACACGTGGTTAAAGAGAAACATTTTTGTTTGAAAACTGTACCTGAAATTGCTGTCCCTTTGCATCCTCTTTATATAAACCCCAAGAACTGGAAATTGCTTGCCACATACGCCATTTCACTTGCCTTGCCCAATTCTTATTTTTGCAAAGAAAAAATTAAAGAGCTCTGTGTAAGTTCAAAAGCCTATCTCTCACACCAACAGAAGTTGATACAATAAAAGGTATTACCTCACCCACCTTGTCTCTCTAATATCATGGGACTGACGAGGGTATAACAACACTGAATATCTTTTTCAAAGCTGGCATTATTGTTTATAGGAAAAGAAAATGTACTTAGCTTTTCTGTTATGTGCTGCTGCATACCTCCTGTAAAATTCTGGGCATTCAAGTCTTTCTGTTTTCTCAGCTTTTCAGTATATGATATGTATGATACAGATCACTTACTTTTTGCTATTGAATTGCAAGCAAAAGATAACTAAGAACACAGTAGGCATTTTGTGTTTCTTATCTCATACAATTAGGCACTAATGTGCTATAAATAGTGATCGTGGTAATTTGTTCTCTCCCCTCAGGACACACCTGTGATTCAGATATACAGTTCCAGTTTCTCAGCATTCAGATAAATGAAATCTCCTTTCTAGGGATTATTTAAGGAAATACAGACATTGATATTTTACAGTCCATGTATAAATATCACAGGTGAAATTATGATTTCTGGAGGCATGTACCATTAGAGATTCCACTATCTGATGAGACCAACCTCTGAAGAGAGGGACAGTTTAATCTACTGTTTGCTGAATTTTAGAGATTAGAAGTGGAAAAGTGTATTTGTATTAGGTCACCTAGTCCATTCCATCCCTCTGTCAATGCAGGATTGTTCTCTGCATAATTTATATCATATTAGTGGGTTGTCTAATCTAGTTTTAAATGTCAGAAGCTATGAAGTTTACCTGTCCTCTGGGGAAATATTTCACAGTGGAATAGATCTCTCTGTCAGGGATTTCTTTTTCCTGTTATCCAGCCTAAATTTTCCCTTTAACTTCAGACCATTACCCTAGTTGCAGACTCACAACCTACCCTTAATGATTTTCTCTTCTTGGTGTTTATACCTTTTAAATATTTCAAGAATATTTGCTTGTCCCTCCAGTAATTGTTGCTTAGCCAAACTACACATATTCAGCTATTTTAATCTTTCCTTGTAAATCAATCTCTCTAGACCAATAAATCATCTTTGTTGCTTTTCTTTGAACTCCCACCAGATGGTTCACATCGTTCTGCAATGAGGTTCCCAGAAATTAATACATTATTCTAGACATGATTGCACCAGAATCATATATCAGAGCTTACTTGCTCCGTGTTGCAATTCTATGTATCTGAACACAAATTTACATTGGCCTTTTTGTCGCAATCTTGAATTGCAAACTCATATCTATTTTGCTGTGCTCTGTCACCCTCTGATTCAGCATTACTGCTTTGTTCTGCCTGCTCTGTTCCCCTTCTTTTGAATATTTATTTCAAATTATTCTTCCTGGATGCATTAGGTTGCATTTTTCTGAATTGCTTTCCCTTTTCTAGGTACTTGCCTGTAGCTGAAGTTTCTTTATATTTGAAAAGTCTCCTGGTATTAAGTATTGTAAAATGCTCTTATGAACTGTTTGGCTTAAACCAGGAAAAAAGGAGATGAGTGGTTTATGGTATCACCCAAACAGTGTGTGAACACAGTTTGAACAACAGGATGATCAGGCAGGGGGAATGTAATTTTATATTTTTTAAAAATATATATTTCACATATAAATAAAAAATATGTACTCAAAAAGTGACAGTGGGCAGTCCATTAGGTGCCTTATTGCAAAAGATGACAGATTGCTCCAGAAGAGACATGTTAGCTAATTGAAAAGTCTGCCTGAAATTGAAGTAAAAAAACTGCATAAAAGGGTTAGACTAGGGAGCATCATGAGTACTTCACTCATGCAGATTCATACACAAAGCCATTCACTTTTCAAGAATAGATTTGGATTTAGCAGATTAGTATTTCTTTAAATGAAAAATACAATGAAATGTGTAACGTGACTTGCCAAGGGACTAGTAAAGAATTCTCCAGGGAGGTGTATTTTTAATGAAGGTGGCTGAGAAAATTACTTGAAAGCTGATGGAAATCCCATAAAAGCTTAAATCATCCTTATTTTTATACTAAAAGATTGTGGTGATAAAATACTTAGATGAAATTGGACCTGGCCCCTGCACAGGTGCACCCACGTGTAGCGTGCATACAGCGTTTCCAGCCTTGCATCCCATGCACAGGGGGCATTATTACAGTCCTTCCTAGTGCCCCAGAGCTGGCCGGGTGCACAGATGGGCACTCCTGAAGGGCAGTGCTGTAGCCATGCCCCTCTTGCTTCCAGGGGATGTCCAGGATGGGCACTGCCTCAGGAAGTTAAAATCCCTCAGAGAGCAGCTCTTCATGGGGTGATGGGACTGTGTATCATCCTTATTACAGTTCAGTGGCTAAGAACCACAACTCAGCTGATAAATACTGGTGCTTTTTCTTTGATGAAATACTTAATAAATACAGATTTTGCATGTACAAATGGCTACTTTCAGCCAGAACGTTGCCCTTTCTGCCAGTTACCCTAGACACATGAAATTAAAACATATTCGTATATGAACTGCTGTCTAGTATAGAACTGTAAAATAGCTTATTTCACTGTGGAATCTTAAATCAGGGGACAATAAATCCATGTTCTTTCATCTGCCTCCACAACATCTAATAGTGCTTTGTATAGGGGTAGGGACTGTAGTGTTCCCTTCAGCCCCTTGCTCGAACAGCCATTATTGACATACCTGAGTTCCCTTCACTCACCTCAATTTACCACACTATTTCAATGGGATGGAGAGTGGCAGGTGATAAAATGTCTCCTGGAAAATAAATGGGCTCCTAATTTCTTTTTGTACTGAGCAGCTTTTCCTTGTGCGCTCGTTCACTCCCAGGTGTGTTTAGGCCTGTCAGTCAGCTGGCTGCAGCTCCTTGCGTTTCCTCTCCAGGGCCTGATGTCTCCAGACTTGGCAGCAGCAAAGTGAAACAGCCGTCAGCTGTAATGCTGTGTTGAAGCAGAACAAAATACAAAGTTTGCCACACATAAAATCTAAAACATAAACCACATTACCAAAGGGGCAAAGAGCCATCCATCACAAAATCGGTTCAAGTCCTTGCAGATTCTGGTCCCCTATGTATTGGTGGCAGAATAACTTGTGAATGAGTCAGTGTGAGCTATTGCTGGATGGTAAGGGGACACGAGGTCATTCTCTAATATTTGCATCCACTTTCTCATCTTTTTGACTGAAGTTTAGGGCAATAACCACGATTTTGTGCCTCAAGCACTGCCTGTGACAAACCATGTGCCCATATGCACAAGTACTCCCAGTGGTCCACAGGAAATCACATCACTGTTTGAATTAGACTTCCTTTGACAAAAAGCAAGCCACCATATGGTCCTCTTGACAGTCTCCTCTAGCCAAGTGCCAATGACACGATAGCACCAGTGGTGCCAATAGTCTTCTCGCTACTTTGTCACAGTGCACTTCTCACTGTTTAGTTTGTGTGTCTGATTTGTTCTCTAGACTGCACTGCACAGGAGCATGCGCAGGAATTTAAATTTGACCCCTTTTGGAGGGGCATATTCTGTGCCTCCCCTGCCTAGGTGTTCGCTCTCTTCCCCACCCCCCAGCCTTGCTGCCCGCCACTGCCCCTGCCTCAGCATGAGCTCACTCTTTCCCACGCCCTGGCAGGAGTTCTCTTTACTGTCCCCGCCCGCCCAGGCCCCAGGAGGAGCTTGGTATTCCCCCCACCCCAGCAGGAGCTCTCTCTTTCCTGCCTCAGTGGCCCTGAGGCCAAAGAAGTTCTGTGACACTGACGATTATTGGGGGGAGTGCCCCTGCTTGCCCCCTTTTGTGCACACCCCTGCCACTGCACAAGGGACAAACCATATTAAATGTACAAGTTGCTAGAAGCCATATTAACTGTAGACATAGTGCTGTATGCACCATGAAACTAATTTGCATGCTATTTTCCCAGCAACCAGCTTTTCGAGAAGCCATTTAACCTTAAAGGCTGCACCTGGTGGAGATTAAGCACTAATTGAAGATGAAGCCCAGCTGGGCAGAAGAGTGCTGCAGGAAGGGAATTTGCAGTTGTATTCTGGGCATAGAGAGGAAGGTAGGAGGAAACCCAGGAAAGGAGCAAAAGACCTGGGATCCCGTTCCTGATGGAAGAGTTTTACCCAGAGGAGTTGCAGGGAAGAGCCTGTAGAGGCGGAGTAGGAAGAAGCCCCGGGAAAGAGCAGCAAGGGCTGAGACTGTGTAGACCTTGGCTGCTTATAGAGTCTATGGGCTGGAATGGAAAGTAGTGGGCATGCCTGGGTTTCCCTGCCAGCCACTGAGAAAGTGGCACAGACCAGGAATTAATGAAGGCTACCTGAGACAGCACATGGGTAGATTGTCCAGTGGGACTTGGCTACCCTGGAAGCAGAAAATTATATAGTGATCTGTCTGGAGGGCTGAGTAATGGAGAGAGCAGCCCGAGTCCTGGAGAGGAAGAGGAACTATGGGGACAGTGCGCAATGGAAGGGGGCACTAGGCCAGATGAGAGCTGATCCACCAGACCTAGCCACAAGAAGGCGTCCTAGTGGTGAGTGTACCCTGTGACAAGCACATTTAATACATTGGGAGTTCCATACTCTATAAAATCTCTCCCCCTCAAAATGAATTGAGTGGGATTAATTAAGGTTATATTTAATATATAAGGAGAAACCCAACCCTAACTTATAAAAATTGACTGCCAATAATAACTAAAAAATAATAGTTCACTGATATGCGTGACTGATCCCTGTTCCCCACCATCAGACTGGAAGTCTGCGTTTGGAGCATTTCTAATTTAGTAGCATGCCAACTGCAGGTTGTGCTGATGTGAGTAACAGCAGCAGTTGTGATAGCTTGTCTATCTGTCTGTGCATAAATTGCAGCAAGTCTAGCTGCCTCCTCACTCCACTGTGTATGGAACACCTCACCTTTGCTCTTACATTTATGTAAAATGCAAGAGGCAGATATTATTATCTGTTCACCCACAATGACATTTCAGTGACTACTGTACCATTATTTCCACCTTTTTATCTGTCAAAAGCACACTCCAGCACCTTCCCACTGCCTGCAGAGTGCACAGGAAAATTGGAATAGCTCCAGATCTGTGTAATCTGGGGATGATTTCATGAAACATGGGAAAAATGAGTATGTAGGGTCACCAAGAACCACAGTCAAAATCAGGATACTATTCATGTCAATGCTTTTTAGCAGGAAGAGTTCCTACTCCACCTGCTCTTGTAAAGACATGAAATTTTGCAAATTCTGCCATTGTACATTTTACCTGACCTCATGATATAAATGTCCAGAACCAGCCATAAGAATCCATGAAGGCCTGCATTGCCACTACTGTCCAGGGTATGCAGCAGTCACAGGGCAATCACCACTCTTTTCCATGCTGAATGAAGCTCTCATCCTCATGTTGTGGCAGTGCAATGTCAGGGTGAGCTCTTCACAGAGGTATAGAAAGGTCTCCTTTCTCATCCTGAAGTTAAACAGTCATGGCTGCTCATCCATTATCAAGAAAAACTGGTTCTACCAGTCTGTGTGGCCTGAACCGAAAAGCAGCCCTTCGGCTGGTGAGCATCATCCTCAAGTACTTTCCAGATCCATCTGTCCCAGGGGGAGGAATGGCAAGGTAGTTGCAAAAGTAATTCAATTAACTGCTGGTCTTGGTCTCGGCTCTCCACAGGCACTTCTGGAACATTCTCCACTGCCTCACCACAGCAACCCAATATACCCCATAGTTTTCAAAAGCTTCAACAGAAGCCTTTTCTTGCCGAGTAGGGAGCAAGAGGTAAGAGCTCATCTTGGACTCCATTTTGAGAAAAGGAATTGGAAATGATTCTGGTTTCTGTCCATTTGTAAGAGTTTCTCGTGGAATTGTTAGTTTGATTTCTCTCAGAATCTGCCCGTGCACCCAGAAGGCATTTCAAAATGCTCCAGGATCCCTGCTTTAGAGAGTTGTCCAAGAACTGTAGAGTAGAGGACTTGAGGACAATGCAACTGCAGTGGTGCCATACAATACAAGGATGGGGGTGGGGTAAAACTGCACCCGAAACAGCACAGCAGGTGTGAACATGCTGCATCGTTGATGCTTATGCTTGTGTTTCCCACCAGTTCATTTATCTACTGTCCAGTCCCCTAGCATAAATGGAGGCTCTGAGAGCTGGAAGAAACTATTGTCTGGTGTTGAATAGATTAGAGTAGATTTTTCACACTCCCAGTTAAGGTTAAGATATTGATGTAAAGCATATTATTCTGCATATATTTTTAAGATGGCTGTGTACTGTAGTTTTGTATTAGAAACAGGTATACGTGGAAGCAGCTGTGTTATTGGGATTGAACTTGTAATGATTTTATAGGCGATATAAGAAACTCAACTGACTGTATATTGATTATGAATCCTCACTGTTTAGGTATTGCTGGACTGAGGTTGTTTCAAGTTTTATTTTTAAGGGGTCTTACACACTGTATGAATGATGGACATTTCTGTTGTTTTTGTTCGGTTTTGATGCTCCTTGATCATTGTGCAAAGAAGCCTCTTTTCTGTCTCCCTTCACAGAGGGGTTGAGTCTATTGTTCTCTCCCAAATGTCACTAACAAAAGTGACTGGGAATTTAATTGCCTGTGCTTCTGTGTGTAATGTTTGTACTGCTTAATTGTGCCATGTGAGAGGAACTGATTAGGATCCATTACACGACCTGTATGATGTGTGCTGTTTATCAAGTATGAGTGTGGTGGGAGGCTTGTGGGGAATTACTGGAGATACTTCTGAAAATTACAGATTTATAGCACTAGTTGGTATCAACCAGAATAAAAGAGTCTGGGAAAGCATACACAGTACAACTGCCACTATTAAATTAGAATACCCCTGTTGTTCTGGTTTTGTACCTTTCTTAACCAGAATGCCAGTTTGTGCCAATCTGCCAACTGTGTGATAGATTTGGGATGTAGGCATATGTGCCCAGAACGAGGATGAGACTGCCTTATTCATTTCCACTTTTGCCCAAAGCTGTTGTTTTTTTTGACCCATAAAACATTTATCCTTTTGAGAATTATAAATCCAGATGGAGAGAAGTAACAGATTAAATCCATGAACAGCAAATGTTTGTATCATAGTATATCATTCCAAATGTACAATGTGTAATCAAATTTATTTTGACATTTCAATAGTGATATGGGTTTCCAAATAGCCTTTGGGGCTATATACATTTTCATTAACCACACTGTACGTTCTTTGGGGCAGATACTCACTGTGGTTGTACAGTGCCTGGCACAATGGGACCCTGATCCAAACCCTACTGTGATTACAAGTAATATTTCATAGTTTTCCTTTGTGCTACCAATGGTGGGATCAAATTCTGGTCTCTTTGATACTGGTTATAATCCTACTGTAGTTAATGGGATAAACTGAGCCTCGATTTTTTTTTTCAGTGGTGAAAACCCAGCACCAGGGTTATCGAGGCAGGAAATCAGATGTTGATGCAGCAGTTTCTACTTCTTCTCTGCCAGAAGCCCATAGAGTATCTTAAAAAACACCACTACCACAAGCCAAGGAGTATGCTGATTCAGTATATCCTCTAAGCAGCCTTCACCAACAGAGTTCCCATGGACCTCTGTGTTCTCTCATAACAGAACACTTGTCTTTTTTTTATTCCTACAATATATAAACCAAGTTGAGTAATCACATTATTGTATAGTCCTTATCACCCCTTCATGTCTCTTCTGTTTCACCCTCACTTGTAATATCATGTCTATAACTTATTTAGTAGGCTCTTTCTGGAGAGGACTGTGGATACAAATTTCAAAACCTATAAGTCACTTAGGCACTTCTGAATTTTTTTTACTTTGTGTCTTAATATATTTTTTGAAATACCTAGCCCTCCCTTTGGAATTACTGAATAACAACAGTGTATGTTAAGTCAAAATAATTAAAATAAGCAAGATTTTTGTCTGAGTAAGGATTGCAGGATGGTCATTAAATAAGAATAAGTTTGTGTGTGTGGATGGGGTTGGAGAACATTTTGTGATCAGATAAATGTTACCGTATTAAGGAAGATACCTCAGTATGTGTTCCAAACGTTCCTATGTATCACAAACTGACCTTAAAAATGTAGCAATCCATATCGTGAGGCAAAGTACCTGAAATTTGACATGCATCCAAATTCTCATTTATAATTAAAAATCTCTGATGTTCTCTTTACTAGTGAAATGAAAGTGGTGTTTTTTTCTTTCAGTTTTTTGAATTTGTTTAAATTTTTTATCAGTTTTAGCCTGCATATGAGTTAGTTCAATAGAAGTACCAGGAAAAATATCATTAGAGTGAGCCAAATCCAGCTCTCCTTACTCACATATTGATTTCAAAGAGAATTTTACATGATTAAGGGAAGCAAAAATTGGCCCTACATCTCTGTTTGGCTTTGTAGTCTACAAAGGATTATTAAGCAAAAACAGGGAATTCAAGACCTAACATTTCTAATGTAAAAAGTAAGAGTATATTTTATTTTAGACTAAAATATTGGACGAAACATGGGTTTCTGAGTAGTTCACCTTTTAAAATAGCGTATATGAGCATTGATGTCCTGATCATTATGATGTTTTTATTTTTAAAAAGAACTCCAAAATTCACTAGTGCACATGTGGTCCTGTAGTGTCTGGGACTGAAAGGACTCACCCCAAACATGCCAAGCTTATCTGTGGACTTTTTCAGTAAACAATCATTCAAAATGTTTTGCCAACCCTGTATAATGCAATAGTGTAAAATAAAACATCACTACTTCTCTTCTTGCCCCTGCTCCCACCTGCCATCCATGAATGTGTGTGTATGTGTGTGGGGCAGGGGGAAATCCCTGCAGTTGCTCCATCCCCTTCTGGAAACCCTGGGGCTGAAGGAGGGAGTTGAGTAAGGGATATCGTACTGGTCCTCTGCTAGATGGGGCTGAAGGAGGGAGTTGAGTAAGGGATATCGTACTGGTCCTCTGCTAGATGGTGGTGAAAGGGAGTGAATGAAGAAATTTAAGGAGATTGGGAAACCTTTTTTCAGCTTAACTGCACCTCTGACCCCCTGGTCTGTCCAAGGGATGCCCCTTTAAGTCTCAGGCCTCAGGCCATGACCTCTCTATAGGCAGAGTCCACAACACTCTCCTTTCAGACCAGGGATTAGGGTTGCAGTCCCCCTACAATTCATTGTGATTTATCCAAGCACGTCTGACTTTAGCTCAGATCCTGGAGTTTTCCTTCTCTCCCAGTGTTAAGACAATGGTTTACCAGAGATCACTTTGCTTTCACAAAGCAAAGTCTATCTAAGGACAAAAGTCTTACACAGAAGCTTTATCATAAAGCAATAAACAATCTATACACTTGCTTAAGCTTACCAGGTATCCCCCATCTTCCACATGGAGACCCTGTCAGGTTCCAGTCCTTCAGACTCTTCAGCAGGGTTTGCCCTCTTGGTTAAAGTTTCTTGTCACTTTATTAGATCAAAATGTTGGCGCACTCATTCAGTTCAGGCTGACCCTTTATACCATCGGCTCTTTCTTTTGTCTCCTGAGTCTCTGAACCAGTATACGCTATTCACCTGAAGGGACAGTACTTCACTGGTGGTACTCTTTTACCTGTCCCAGTGTCTGCAGTAATTAGCCTCCCCCTCCCCCCATATTGACTTTAGTTCCTGAAGGGAACTCCTTAACCCTTCCCTGCCAGCCAGCATACAGGCCTTGGCTCACAGAGGCAGGGATAATGTTTGTAAAGTTGATACAGTAGCCTGTGTTTGTCAGATCTGTCACTCTAGGAATGGAGAGTATTTAAATGAAAGTGGGAGAGGTTGAGGAAGGAAAGAACAGAACAGAAGGATAGAGGAAGAAAATTTATGAAGGGACGGGATTGGATGAAATTGAGGGAAGTAGAATGGAAAAAGCAAATGGTCTTCAAATCAAAGGTGAGATTTTAAAAATGAACATTTAAAAAAATACTTAAATACAAACGCAGAGCTGGCACTAGGCATAAGCAGACTAAGCAATTGATTCGGGCCCCGAGCAGTTCAAGGGGGAACCCTATTAATTATTAGTATTATTTGGGGGGGGTATTCTTGCTTAGGGCCCCCAATGGGCTAGCACCACCTCTGTACAGATGCAATAAATATACTTTTTTGTGGTTTCAGTGTGGTTTCAGATTATCTAACCTTGGTATCCAATGGATACGGAAAATGATTGGGGGTCTGGAAGTGAGTGGGAGAGCAGTGCTGGGGGCTTAAGGAAGGGCTGAAGGCAGACTGCAGAAGGAAGTAGAAACAGTTCAGGAGTTGGGGTGGGGTGCAAGTTGCAATGGGAGGAAGTAGATAACAGTAAGGCAAGGAACAAATGGAAAGAGAACAAAAAAAGGGAGCCATCATAAGGTTGATGTCTTTGTAAAATATATGGTGTAGTTCAACTCCAAGTTGTAGGCATGAATTATGGAGTAAACCTTTATCAACTGTTAGGCAGGAAGTCAGACTAGATATTCTAATAATGGTCCCTTTGGATGCTCCAGTATAAGAATCTGTAATTTCATATTTAATTTTTCAAGATTTAAATATGCTAAAATACAGACAATTGTTTGCTTATATGTCCATCTGTTTCTGCCTAAGAAAATACAGTATGTAACCTGACATATACATTCATTATTTTGCATATGAAATGTGACTATGTTATAGAAATGTAACAGTGATGCTGGCAGCCTCCTAATGGAGAAGCAGAACTGAGCTTGTCTGTGGAGCCTGCTCTTTTTATCTCCTCAATTACTGAGCCAGAAATTACTCCACTATTTTGTACAAGCATCTCTTTTCTCAGAGTCTTTGAGGCCATCTATGCCAGTTTACAGCACCAGGGTAGAACCCTTTTATCTCACAAATAATCAATACCATCTGTTTAAATGTGTACAATTAATCGTACCTGTTCCTTATCAATTTGGTGAACCTAGATCATTGCTTTTCAGCCCATCGTAACCCATAACAGTAGCATCTCATTTATCTCCTTGATATTCCAGAATCCCTGATGAGCCTGACTTTCCTGATCCACTCATTTGGTTTACAGCATAACAGAGTTGTAAATGTAGAGTTCATGTAGCAAGTTCAGCTCCGTGAGTCAAAGTTCAGGAAGTACGCTGAGAAACCTTCTGAGTTAAATAGCATACATTTTTGAGAATGTAGTTGTTATAGTCTACAGTAGCAGTACAGCTTGATGTAAAATGTAATCAATACAAAAAAGTCAATGTAGTCTCTCCTAGATAAGAATATTTCCTCCACTAAATTATCCTTCAGCTAGCCTGTCAATCTGGGTAAAGGTACTTAAGACAATACATTGAAGTGGTTTAATCATCTTTGTTACTGAGAGAGCAGAAGAGTGTGGCTTTCATGGCATCATTGACTGGGACATTGGTTTTCAGTCATTTTTAAAAATAAATATATATAACGGACTTATGCAGTGACAATGTCAGTGTTAGAAAATGTGAAATTGTACACTGAATGTAGGTTGTGAAAGGAAAATTGGAAACATGAAAGTTGGGTGGAGACTTTTTATTAACCACTAGAAAACAGGAATTTGTAAAATGCTTGAAAATTACAAAACAGACAAAATGAAGAAGAGCAAGAATCAGAATAGGAGAGGGCCTACAATGGCTTGATGTTAAATTTCCATCCCGTAATTAAGAGAGCCACTGGACCAGAAGAGAAAAAAAACAAGAAATCACATAATACAGAATATGGATTTATGGATTTATGGCATAATGATCAGAAGCCACCCAATTCTAAACAGATGCAAATCTTGAGTGTGAGTAATGTGCCATTGTTTGCTAGAATATTACATTTACACACTTCAGAGCACACTCAAAAAGGCCATATTTGGTCTCTGTAATCCTCAAAATGAGTAAATGTAGCACTTTTGTAACACCTGCATTTTAATTGCTAAAATGAATTTCCATTTTCCAAATACATGCTGCCAGCAGTGTATGAACACTTCACTTGTTTGTTTATTATAGTGAAGGGATTTTGTGTTAATTTCTTTTCACTTTAAGTTGTGGTTGTGTTTATAAGTAACTTATCTTAAACTAATGTTTGGATTTCTCTGATTTTAGCATCATCAATTAGCAACATAATTTCAGACTTCATATATGTATAATATAATTTAAGGTAATTTAGATATAGGTATAGTAGATATAATTGCCTTAAATTTATGTAACACTTCACAAATTTAGGCCCTGATCCTGGATGCACTTAAGAATCTGATGTTTGTAATGTTGTTGTAGACCTGTTGGTCCCAGGATATTAGAGAGACACAGTGGATGATGTAATATCTTTTATTGGACCAACTTCTGTTAGTGAAAGAGACAGACCTTCGATCTACACAGAGCTCTTCTTTGGTCAATATGAGCTCTGTGTAGCTCAAAAGTTTCTCTCTTTCACCAACAGAAGTTGGTTCAATAAACGATATTACCTAACCCACTGTGTCTCTTTAAGAATCTAAGTAAGTTCACTCATGAGCAGACATACTGGCTTCTCACTTGAGTAAAGTTACCCATATCTGAAAGCATGTTTAGGATCAAGCCCTTACATATTTTTCCTGTCCAAAGAGCTTATGGCCAAAAACAGATGTCTAACCAAAAACATGTGATACAAAACAAGAGTTTTGGTGAAATTAAGGTAGGAGAAATATTATTGAAAGAAGTTGATATGAAGAAGAGGAGAGTGAGTGCATGGTAGGAAAGGAGAGAGAATTTCCTATTCATACAGGGTGATACCTGCTTTCTACCTTTAATAAAACTTTAGTAGCCTAATAGATATTTATGAATCCCTAGACCACTGAACTGCTGGCTGTCTACTATTTAGATTAATTATGTTTAATATTCAACTACTGAGCTGCCGTTAAATTTTATACTGAATATGAGCCTTGTCTGATCTTGGAAATTCTAAACTTGAACAATATATTTATCTGTCAAATTTCATTGCTAGAGTCCCCTTTGTGTCAAGGGGCTTAAAAACGACAAAGTAAAATATCCTGAACTTTTCCAAAACTACTGTGGTTTTTACAAATCAAATGCAAAGGCTAAAATGTAGTATAAGAGTTTTGGCAGCCAAATATGATTTTGTGAACTCTCAGGTTGAAAAGCCTCAATGTAATGGAGTCTTTGTTCATCTTCTTATTGTGGAAATAATAACAAATGCTTACAATTGCTATATACTCTTTTTTGCTCAGCAACTGGAAAAAAAGTGTAAACTATTGACAATTTCTCAATTACTAAAGAATTTTTTAAAATCAGGACCGGTACTTTATCAAAAAAAAAAAAATACAAAAGGGAAGAGTGAAAAAAAGTGGACCCAAGTGTTAGTTTGCTGAAATAGATCTTTTGTCTACTGAACAGAAGATACATTTTATGAATGTTAAAGATTGAAAATGATGTTGATAAGATACAACCCAGCTGAAAAGATGGGAGAGGGATTTGGACAAAGAAATTGATCTGGATAAGTGGGTCCCTATATGGGAAAGGGAATATACATCTTCAATTTGTGTAGCTCTTAAAAAAATGTTTATAAGTTACAGTATAAATTGCATTTGACTCTACTTAAGATCCATCATATTTTTGCTACTGGGGAGACACTCTGTTGGAGGGACTGGGGGAAAGGGAATATACTTGCATATGGGAGTTATGTCCAGAAATTAGATGGTTACTGGGGAAAATTATGAAGAGAATAATTTTGATGAAAGACCAACTTCCTAGATATCCCCTGTTTCAGAGTAGCAGCCGTGTTAGTCTGTATCCGCAAAAAGAACAGGAGTACTTGTGGCACCTTAGAGAATAACAAATTTATTAGAGCATAAGCTTTCGTGGACTACAGCCCACTTCTTCGGATGCATACAGACGTCTGTATGCATCCGAAGAAGTGGGCTGTAGTCCACGAAAGCTTATGCTCTAATAAATTTGTTATTCTCTAAGGTGCCACAAGTACTCCTGTTCTTTTTGTAGATATCCCCTGACTTGCTTATTTAATGTTACAGTAGAGGATCTACATTTTAAACAGAGTAACATTTTTTTTTATTGTTAGTAGTTAGTCTTAGTATTGCACATTATTGGGGAAATGTGCATTTTCCTTTGGAATTGTGGTATAGCAAAATATGGACGGTCCCAGTAATGGAAAATCTTTCACACCAAGTACATACACAAGAGAAGTACCAAAAAGACAATAGGTGTTTAGAATTTCGTCACCCTTATTAGTATGCTCAGAGGAGGAGGGCTCCCCAGCCAGCAAGCCAGAATCGTTAGCCAGGTTACTTGAATATTAACCTGATCCTGTATAAGTAATATATGATGTAGTGTGTGAACGTTTTCTTGTAACTTTGCCTTAATAAAAAGTTTCCAAAAATTATTGAAAAATAAACTTTACCATAACACTCCATTAATAGACACCAAATTTGTGATTTGCCTGGGAATGAGGATTCATCCTAAATGGTTGCTACCATTGTGTATTTATGTAGCTGTAAGGTTGAATTTATTTTTTTGTTTTAATGATCATTCTAGTCTGTCTGACCATCTGTGTATGACAATGTTTCTTTTTAAAAAAATAAATGTACAAGCTGATACATTTTTCTAAAATATAAATAACTTCAATGAGCAGTAATTATTTTTAAATATAATGCCCACAAGTTTTGTTTCATTAATAAAACCAACTTCTACAAATGAGACATTATTGTTCAAAGGGATACAGTGCAGGTATTGCTGTAACTAATTTAAAGATGAATTCTAAAGAAAATCAGTTGTTCTTAAAATCAAGTTTATACTTCTTAGTTGTTTGTACTTCATTGTGAGTGGTTAGAGCTAAAAGAACAGCCAGTAAGCACACAAGATTTCTGCTAGAGCTAACATCTCAGAATGATATATTCTGGGGCATCTCTAGCAAACCTGGGAAAGGCGAACAGATTTTATGAAGGCTGCTGTGGGGAATAAGGGAGTTGTGTAATATTTTTTTATAAATAACTTGAAAGGCATATATCATCTCTTTGATATTAACCTGCCCGACTGCCAGGAGTTAAATCAAAGAAGGCTATTAAGGGAGAAGCCCAAAGGAAATGAAACAATGACACTGATAAGAGATTTGGAGGAACAATATAAAAAATCGGTTTATTGGGGAATACCCTCTATCTGCCTCCATGCAGGCTAGAATAGCTTAGTCTTCCCAAGACCAATTTTAAGATCAAAGAGAATCCTATATCTAAAAAAATGTTAGCCTCCTTGGGAAGCAGAAGAGGGGAGTGGATTGTCAGCAGATGGGGTCTGACACCCAGATTGACCAAGATGGAGGGAGCATGCTGCAAGTGGGACAGTTTGGCTCTCCCACCTCAGCGATGGCAATAAGCTGGACCTCTCTTGAGCTATGGATAGAGTGGTTAAACTTATGTAAGGAGCTGTGTGTCTAGTCTTTTTATTATGTTAACCCATTTTCCTAAATGATTTGAACCTTTGAGAAATGAATAAATAATATTTTGTTCTGAAGACTCTTTCTATGTCACTGCAAAGGTGTGCTGTCACAGGCTTCCTGTGAGGCAAACTCACGGCCAGGCCTGGGCTGCTTACTCAGCTGCCATGACTCAACCCTCCAACAGAGCCTGCAGTGACTCATCGCTCAAGCATGTGGTAGCAGCTTCTTCCCGGAGCAGTGCCTCTGTCAGGTGCCCCCCCCAAGCACAAGTATTTCACTGACCCCACCCAACAGAGCTGCAAGTTAGTCTGCGCAACAGCACTACTTGGCCAGGAGCCCTCCTGCTGCCTCACAATGTCATGGACTCCCTAGCCATCCAGCCTGCCCTTGATCTGGATATGGTTCCTGTTCCTACCCCAGCCTTTTCCCAGCCTGGTCTGTGCCCTGCCCTGACCCTGCTCCAGCCTCCTGACCCTCAGATACTTGGATGGACACCGTCTTGGCTTTGACCTTCAGCCTGCTCTCTATGGTTCTAATTTGGCTTGCCCATGACTTTGACCCCAGTGTTGACCCTGGTTTGAGCATTGCCCTCAGCCTGATCCCAACCCTACATCTGGCTTCCATCACCATTCAACCACTAGGCCTGATTGCCTAGAACCCAGAGCCTGACACTCCCAAAGGGAAACACAGGTGCCAAAAACACAGTTGGGAGCCAGGGGGCTTGAGCCCAGAGATACAGCCAACAGGTTGGACCATGTAGTTCCACTCAGAGTGAGGTGCAGGATACCAGATCTAAGAGGTTCACTCACGAGTGACTAAAAGGAGATCTAAGGTGCAGTTCACCATGTAGTCTTGGCAGAACCAAATTTTTTTATGATAGTTAAATTTGTTAGTATGCTCATAGCTCTTTCCCTGTTTCCCAATTCTAGTTAGTAGGGGTACTTGTAGGCCTATTGTGAGCAAAGACGTGAAACAATTAACAAAGCATGCATTCACAGCAACCTTGTAAATATATGACTAGTAGATAAGAGAAAAGTAGGGGAATTAATAATGCGTAAGGGATACGAGAGAAGTCTAATGAATGGCAGCTGTGTGACATGTGAGACTGGTTCTCAGAAATTAATGAACCAATCATAGAGTGTGTGGTATGATCTAGAATGGAATGCACATCTGGTAGTATCTTTTTTGGGAAGGTGTATATAAATTGATAAATTATTTAGGGCTATCAAGCAATTAAAAAAATGAATCACAATTAAAAATTAATCATGATGTTAAACAGTAATAGAATACCCTTTATTTAAATGTTTAGGGATATTTTCTACATTTTCAAATATATTGATTTCAGTTACAACACAGAATACAAAGTGTACAGTGCTCACTTTATACTTATTTTTATTACAAATATTTCCACTGGGAAAAATAAATAGTATTTTTCAATCCACCTAATACAAGTACTGTAGGGTAATCTCTTTATCATGAAAGATGAATTTACAATTGTAGAATTAGGTACAAAAAAATAACTGCATTAGAAAACAAAATAATTTAGAGCCTACAAGTCCACTCAGTCCTACTTCTTGTTCAGCCAATCCCTCAGACAAACAAGTTTGTTTACATTTGCAGGAGATAATGCTGCCTGCTTCTTGTTTACAATGTCACTTGACAGCGAGAACAGGCGTTTGCAAGGCGTTGTAGCTGGCATCACAAGATATTTATGTGCAAGATGCGCTAAAGATTCATATGTCCCTTCATGCTTTAACCACCATGCATCCATGCTAATGATGGGTCCTACTCAATAATGATCCAAAGCAGTGTGGACCAACCCATGTTTGTTTTCATCATCTGAGTCAGATGCCACCAGCAGAAGAATTATTTTCTTTTTTGGTGGTGCGGGTTCTGTAGTTTCCGCATCAGAGTGTTGCTCTTTTAAGACTTCTGAAAGCTCTACACCTTGTCCGTCTCAGATTTTGGAAGCACCTCAGACTCTTAAACCTTGGGTCGAGTGCTGTAGCTATCTTTAGAAATCTCACAATTGTACCTTCTTTGCGTGTTGTCATATCTGTAGTGAAAGTGTTCTTAAAATGAACAACATGCTGGGTCATCATCCGAGACTGCTATAACATGAAATATATGGCAGAATGTGGGGGAAAACAGAGCAGCAGACATACAATTCTTCCCCAAGGAGTTTAGTCACAAATTTAATTAACACATTACTTTTTCATCAGCATGGAAGCATGTCCTCTAGAATGGTGGCCAAAGCATGAAGGAGCATACGAATGTTTAGCATATCTGGCACATAAATGCCTGGCAATGCCAGCTACAAAAGTGCCAGGCAAATGCCTGTTCTCCCTTTCAGGTGACATTGTAAATAAGAAGCGGCCAGCATTCTCTCCTGGCTGAACAAAAAGAAGGACTGAGTGGACTTGTAGGGTCTAAAGTTTTACATTATTTTGTTTTTGAGTGCAGTTATGTAACAACAACAAAATCTACATTTGTAAGTTCAACTTTCATGATAAAGAGATTGCACTACAGTTCTTGTTTTAGGTTAATTGAAAAATACTGTTTCTTTTATTATTTTTACAGTGCAATTTATAATAAAAATAATATAAAGTGAGCACTGTACACTTTGTATTCTGTGTTGCAATTCAAATCAATATGTTTGACAATGTAGAAAAAAATCCAAAAATACTACTTAATTTCATTGGTATTCTATTATTAACAGTGTGATTAAAACTGTGATTAATCACGATTAATGTTTTTGAGTTAATCATGTGAGTTAACTGTGATTAATCAACAGCCCTAACATTACTGTGTACTTTAGATGTGTTGTACACCCTGTACCCACCCCCTACATGTGTGCCTGATCAACTGTATCCAGTAAAGAAACCTGAGTGACAAGTTTGGAGTTGGGCTGGGTTGTTGGGTTCTTCTTCCAGAGGGAATCCCAACAGTATTCATCCCATAAATCTGCTTATTTTAAAATGAATATTGACCTTGTAGTTCCCCTGTAAAAGTCTCCTGTGGAATACCTAAGCATGCCCTGTAGACATACTTAACATTAATACTGGCCATAATTTATATACAAAACTCTAAAGACAAAGATTGTAGATTGATTGATTCAAGGTAGTGACTTTGGAGAGGGGTGAATTAGAAACCTAAGTGCAGTTCTGTGTGTGTGTGTGTGTGTTTTATTGATGTAAAAGGTGTAGCCAATTGTTTGACTACACTTATGGTTCATTCTTTAAAATGTTAGAGACCAAATAACTGAACTTAGTCAACTTTATTGTCTAAAAACAAAGCAATACAAAGCAGTACAATATGAAAAGGAGACCTATATATCCCCACTTCCGGGAAGTTATTCTTATCTCACAGCATGTTCAGCTCACACAGAAGGTGTGTTTCAGAATTATGCATTTACACTAACTGTATTAATAGTTTGGTTTTACAAGTTACAAAGTACTATACAATTACTATTACAAGGTACTATACATCACTAAAATCCAAACCCCTCCCCTCCCACCCACCCCCCCCGTTCATAACAGTTCTTTATCTTATGGTTTTGTTCTGTACTTTTCTTCTCTCTCTTTTGGATACTACATTCTAAACCAGCGGCCCATGAAGGTACCTGCAGTAGGACATAGAACAAAAATATTTTGCCTTTGACATGTTCTGTTAGCTAGTGGCAAAGCTGACTTCACCTCTGCTGTGTCTTATGGGATACTTAGCATGAGTGAAAAGAATTGTGGGAAGAGCATAATATATTAACATAACTTCCCAACACCCACACCCACAAAGTATATTAATAGTGTGCACATAATGCCTATTAATGTGATATATATATAAAATGGCTAACGGTTTGGGGTTTTTTGTAGTGGGGTTGGGCTTGCAGCATGAATGTATTCGGCTGATGCCAACTTATAAACTGAAGGAGAAACTTTAGTTCAGCACTTAGAAATACTTTTTTATTGCTAACCTGAGGCATAGCTAGTGCAGATAGATTCAAATTATAGTGGTTGGGTGGGATTTGTAATTTTTGATTAAAAAAAAATTACAGGATGTTTGATGTCAAGACTTTGATTGGGCAATTAAGCAAGTAATACCTTAGACAAGTCACCTGACCTCTGTGTGCCTCACTTTCCACAACTGAAAACCAGAAATAAGAAAACCTATATTCACACATCGTTTATAAAGTTTTTTCAAGGACATAGCAGTGCAAATTAGTACTTTCATTATTATAATATATTACTATTAATTATTTTATTTAATCAGTCTACGTACATAAGCTATTACAGAAGTATTTTCTAATTTGGTTAACGTCATTAGTTTAGAGATGTTAAGTAAAATTGTCAAAGGTACTTAAATGATTTAAGAGCTGAAGAAAAATTGAAACTCAATTTGACCCAAGCACTTTAGAAACGGTTAGTAGCGATTGGACGTCTAACATAGTGAATGCCAGGGAAAATGAGGTAGGGTCATAGGCTAAAATGGGGAAAGAACAAATTAAAAATTACTTAGACAAGTTAGATGTCTTCAAGTCACCAGAGCATGATGAAATACATCCTAGAATACTCAAGGACCTGACTGGGGAGATATCTGAGTCATTAACAATAATCTTTGGAAAGTCATTGAAGACAGGAGAGGCTCCAGAAGAATGGAAAAGGGAAAATATAGTGCCCATCTATAAAAAGGGGGAATAAGGACAACCCAGGAAATTAGACCAGTCAGCTTAAGTTCAGTACCCGAAAATATAACTGAGCAAATAATTAAGCATCAATTTGCAAACACCTAGAAGATAATAAAGTGATAAGTAACAGCGTGGATTTGTCAACAACAAATCGTATCGAACCAACCTAATAGCTTTCTTTGACAGGATAACAAATCTTGTGGATAGGGATGAGGCGGTAGATGTGATATATCTTGACTTCAGTAAGGCTTTTGATGCTGTCTCACATGACCTTATCATAAACAACCTAGGGAAATACGACCTAGATGGAGCTACTAGAAGGTTGGTGCATAACTGATTGGAAAGCCATTCCCAGAGAATAGTTTCAGTGGTTCACACTCAAGCTGGAAGGGCATAGCAAGTGGGGTCCCTCACGGCAGGGCTGGCTCCAGGGTTTTTGCCGCCCCAAGCGGCAAAAAGAAAAAAAAAAAAAAAAGCCGCTATCGCGATCTGTGGCGGTAATTCGGTGGGAGGTCCTTCGCTCCGAGCGGGACTGAGAGACCATCCGCCGAATTGCCGCCGAATAGCTGGACGTGCTGTCCCTCTCCGCAGTGGCTGCTCCAAGCACCTGCTTGGCAAGCTGGTGCCTGGAGCTGGCCCTGCCACAGGGATTAGTTCTAGCTCCGGTTCTATTCAATATTAGTTATTTAGATAATGGTATAGAGAATACGCTTATAAAGTTTGTTGACGATACCTCGCTGGAAGGTGTTGCTAGTGCTTTGCAGGTTAGGATTAAAATTCAAAATGATGTGGCCAAACTGGAGAAACGGTCTGAAGTAAATAGGATGAAATTCAGTAAGGACAAATGCAAAGAACGCCTTTTAGGAAAGAACAATCAGGTGCACACATACAAAATGGGAAATGGCTCCCTAGGAAGGAGTACTGTGGAAAGGGATCTGTGGGTCATAGTGGACCACAAGCTAAATATGAGTCAACCGTGTAACACGGTTGCAAAAAAAGCATTATTCTGGGATGTATTAGCAAGTTTTTAAGCAAGACAGGAGAGAAGTAATTCTTCTGCTCTACTCTGTGCTAATTAGGCCTCAACTGGAGTATTGTGTCCAGTTCTGGGTGCTAAATTTCAGGAAAGACGTGGACCTATTGGAGAAAGTCCAGAGCAAGAAACATGATTAAAGGTCTAGAAAATATGACCTATGAGGGAAGATTAAACAAACCCTTTTTTTTTTTCAGTCTGGAGAAGAGAAAACTGAGAAATGGGCATGATAACAGTTTTCAAGCACCTGAAAATTGTTACAAGGAGGAGGGAGAAAAGTTGTTCTTCTTAACCTCTGAGGATAGGATAAGAAGGAATGGGCTTAAATTTCAGCAAGAGCAGTTTAGGTTGGACATTTGGAAAAACTTCGTCAGGGTGGTTAAACACTGGAATAAATTGCCTAGGGAGGTTGGGGAATCTCCCTCATTGGAGATTTTTAAGAGCAGGTTAGACAAAACACCTGTCAGGGATGGTCTAGATCAGTCGTCTCCAACCTTTTTACGCCCCAGATCACTTTTTGACTCTAAGGGGAACCTAGGATCTATCCTGCCCCTTCCCCAAAGCCCCATCCAGCTCACTCCATCCCCCCTCTCTCCATTGCTCGCTCTCCCCCATCCTCACTCACTTTCACTGGGCTGGGGCGGGGGGGGGTGTTTGGGAGGGGGTGCGGGCTATGAGCTGGGGCTGAGGGGTTCGCAGTGTGGGAGAGGGCTCTGTGCTGAGCCTGGGGCAGGGGGTTGGGGTGCGGGAGGGGGTGAGGGGTGCAAGCTCTAGGAGGGAGTTTGGGTGCAGGAGGGGGCTCCGGGCTGGGGCAGAGTGTTGGGGTACAGGAGGGGGTACAGGTGCTGGCTCTGGGAGGGGGATCAAGGCTGGGGCTTGGGGTGCAGAAGGGGGTATGGGATGCTGGCTCCAGGAGGTGGCTGGGGGTTGGGGTGCAAGAGGGGGCTTGAGGTGCTGGCTCAGGGAGGGGGCTCAGGGATGAGGTGTGGCCTCACACCAGACAGCACTTACCTCCAGTGGCTCCCGGTCAGCGGCAGGTGCAGCGAGTCTAAGACAGACTCCCTGCCTACCCCGGCCCTATACCGCCCCCGGAAGAGGCCAACGTACCCCTGCAGCTCCTGGGGGGAGGCACGGGGGGCACATGGCTCTGCCCACTGCCCCCCTCTGCAAGCACTGCCCCCGCAACTCTCCCGGCCAATGGGAGCTGCATGGGCAGTGCTTACAGACAGGAGCAGAATGTGGAGGGAGACCCCTGCCCTCCTGCCCCTGGGGCCACGGGGCTGTGCTGGCCACTTCCGGGAGCAGTGTGGGGCCGGGGTAGGTAGGGAGTCTGCCTTAGCTGCAGCCACACTACACCGGAGATTGCGATCGACTGGGAAACACTCTAGGATCAACCAGTCGATCGTGATTGACCAGTTGGTGACCACTGGTCTAGATAATACTTAGTCCTGCCTTGAGTGCAGGAGACTGAACTAGATGACCTCCTGAGGTCCCTTCCAGTCCTATGTTTCTGTGATTCTATGAAACATAGGACTTAGGTACCTAAGTCACTTGGACATTTTTGATAATTGTATCCATTGATGCTAATATTAAGGAAAAATATAGTGTTCCCATGTTAAATACCAAACATTTGACTGTAATAAGTGTTATGTTCTTTATCAAATCACCACAACATAAAGATGATTTTAACTCCCCTCCAAAATGATCTTTTGATAACCTTTGCTTACTGACTTGTTTATATATATTGGATATACTGTATTAGGATACAGAATTGTCTCTTATAAATCGAAAGGATCACTTTTTTTAACAGTGATCTTTTTTAAAATATGTACATTGCTTTCTAGTACTTTTTTCATGTTGTAGAGAAAATCAACATAGGGTATACTTGATATGTATACTCAGTTGCCATTTTATAACTTTCAGTGTAATAACTTAGGGCCAAATCCTGCAAATTGATCTACCCAGATGTACCTCTGCATCCAGGTATTGATCCATTAGGGCTCTGCATAAACACCGGGGAGTATCTGGATGCATCCTTTTTATTCCCCCCAAGGATTTAGCCTTTACTTTTTTTCAGCATGGCAAAATTTGCTAGATCTAGGTTACTAAATTGAGTAATTGTTTTTTAGGTGAGCAAAGGGCGAATGTAGTTAACTTTAACATGAGCATTAACTGTGATGAGCGAAAAGCTTTCCAAAAGATTGATAAATGCATTTAATAACCTGAAAATTAAGATCACATTCCTATCTGCATTGAAGTCAATGGGAGTTTTGCCAATGAAGATAAGGAGAGAAGGATCAGGCCCTAAATATGCCTACACTTTTTAGTCCAAAGTAGCATGTCCTTCTACAAGGTGAACATAAACTGGAGATTTGTGTGTATGGAGGCATTTTTAATATAATGCATAGACAGTAAGTTGGTAAACATCAGTAAAACATTTTAGATGATATATTAATAGCAAGATTGGTAATCAGTATTTGATTAAATTTTGTAAATTGCTGACATATAATGTGACCTTATTCAGAGGTATCACGAAGTGTTACATAATGTCTTACAAAGTGTTAGGATAATAAAATGGTTTACTGCATAGTACATTAACACAGCAACTACAGGAATTTGTTTACAATAATTTCTTAATAATCAAAGGAGATTGCTTGCCTGTAAACTCGGAACCATGGCAAGATACAAGAGAAGTGATTTTGGTACATATAAATACAGACCTAGGGGCCTGTTTTTCAGAGGCACTCGATATCCAAAACTGCAGTTGAAATCAATGGGAATTGCTGGCATTCAGCATCTCTGAATAGATATTCAGATAATAGGTCCATAGATATTCTATTCAGGCATAAAAAGGAAAAGAATGATAATGTTTTAGAAAATAAAAGCCAGATTTTTTTTAAAAAAAGTAGAGACCATTGGTGCAAGCATTTTTGCACAAGAATTTGCACACTTACTATAGTTATGGATACCTAAGAATAAATAAAATGTATCTTGCTAGTGTTTATGTGCAAATACTGGAATTCTCCATGCAAATATAGATAGGTGCTTAAGCCTTCTGCAGGAGCAAATGCCCAATTTGAAAGCACTGATGTGATAACTGTGATTTCTAATGTAAGCACATAAATATATTTGTCTTTTTAATCCTCTCCCTTTAAAAGTGGACCATATAATTTTTTTTCCTTGCAGTGGATTAGGTTGCACTATCATTTCCATGAGTAATCTCCAGCTCTATTAGAGACCATTACACATGGAAGGGGAAAACAAGGTATGACTAGTTACGCCGGTCTATTGTAATGCTAGGTGGCCACATGAAACTTAAGCCAAAAAGTGAACACTGCAACTCAAAACATTAAAAACTGCAGCCTTATCATAAGGCCATCACAAAGAGGCTTGATTTTGAAACTGTGGATATCAGGCTTGCAGAGATCCAGTCTTTTGAACTCCTGGCCATGAAATTAAATCTACTTGGCTGCTAGCACCACACTGACCACTGCATCCACATAGCTACAGTAATGGGGGAAATCATCCAAGAAGACATAAGGACCTGTCTTTGAACCAGGAAAACTAGGACCAGCAATGCAAATAAAGAGTCAATGTGTTTATACAGGCTCTATCTTTTTCCAGGCATTGTGGCCACAGGAGGAAAAGTGGACAAGGGAGGAAAGCATATATCAAATGGTTTGATTGTTTGCTTGGCCACTGTAATAGGTGTAGGACTAGGATCACAGAACTAGTACACCAAATGGCTTATTGCAAACACTGATCTTGAGGAGGTACATGGATTACTTCCTTCTTGAGGGGATGCTGATCTCAAAAATCAGGATTTAGAGATGAGTTATTGGGGAAAAGCAGAAATTACAAAAGGGATATGCTTTCTCAAGATTGGAGCATAATTGTCACCTTCTGAATCTCCTTTCCAAAACTTTTTGTTGTTGTTTTTGTTCTAAAATGCAGATTTGGTGACACTGGAATGTTTCACAAATTTGTGTTGGTTTTGCCAAATTGTTCATGTCGAAAAACAAAAACATTTAGAAATTCTAAATATTTCATTGACACGTTCTAAATAAAATGTTTTTATTCAAAACAATTTTGTTTTGAAATTTCCTTTAATCTTATTTAAAAAAATAAATGTTAAGGGTCAAAATTGAAACATTTTGTTCAACCCAAAGGTGGTTTTTTTTTTCAATTTGTTGAAAATTCCAAAAAAATCATTTTCAGGTCGACCCAAAACAGTGTTTTCAACATTTTTTTTCAAGATTTGCCAATGAACTAGAAAATGATGTGCACAGCTCTATTCCCAAGTCTCTGAACATAATAGGTAATGCTTTTATTTTTTGAATGATGAGGTCCCACCACTGAGATTTGGTGTATGCCTGTGACATCATCAAACCAGTCATTGGGAATGAGGCTTTCCACCATCAGCATTCCTGACCAAACTCTAATATTGAGCAGGCAATAGCCATACAAGATAATGAGGACTAGCTTCTGCCCTTAGCTGGACAAAAGCATCATCTGCTAGCTTCATTTGGAGTATCATGTACGTGAGTTTTTGTTGTTTAAATTCTGTATCTTAGTATTTTTTTTCTCTCGTGTGAAAATGGACCTAAAATGAAAGGGAAATTAAACAGAATTTGGGATAGTGCATTTCAGAATACATAGGGAATGTTCCAGTGTGATCTATAGACTTTTAGCAACTTCTTTGAGATTGGCCTATGGAAGGCACAGTATGTGGATTGTAAATTAGGACATAGTCCTCTGTATGCTTTGTCCATGGAGTAGCCAGATTCACTGAAACTTCCAAAATATTATTATTATAGACTGCTAGTGTAACCTTTGGGTGGGCTAGAGTTCACTTCATTGCTGTTCGCTGGTGCCTAAAAAAAGCCCAACTCCCATAGAAAGTAGCAGGAGACCCAGAGTTCAGTCTCTATGGATTTTCAGCAAGGATTGCACAGGGTCAGCCTTCCCACATTCAAGTCACAAAAGGAACTAAAGAAATGAATTTAATTAAATAACTTTATACAATCTTATGATAAAGAAATAATAATCTACTTTTTACAGCATGACATGGCTATTTTATAATTTGCAGACATTATCTTCACGGTTATACATAAACATAAAGAAAACAAATTAAAATCTGAACAGTTCAGCCCCCACAGAAACACAGTGAGAAGAAACTGAGAGTTCCCAAAAGCTTTGGTTTTGTTCATCTAAGTCTCAGTTAGAATCTTTGATCACCAAATATAAACAGTCTGCTGAGTCCAAAACAACATCGTCCCTCCACTTGCTTGTAGAAATCTTCAGTTGGAATCCCTGCAGATTCTTCCTCTGCTGAAATCACTGCTAGCCAGTCAGCTGACTGATTAACCAACCACTCAGTTAAGTCACAAGTGTATAGATTTAAGAAAACCCTGTTACAAGAAAATACAAAACTGAGACTAGCAAAATAGAAATGACTCTTTCCCTATTACTACATTTAAAGAAAAGTTGGTGAATCAGACTAGTTGAACTTGGGACAATTTAACTAGAACAATTTGGCTAAAATCAAAGAATGTTCAAAGCATACAATTAAAATAAAAGAAGTTATTTTCCCTCCCAATTTCCCCTTGCTATAATTAGCATTGCCCATACGTCCCTGTTAGAGGGTTTAACAATATCACTAACCTGCTGTAAAATGTTTCAGAGTTAGAGACAATAGCTTGCTTCCTGGGGTCAGCTTCTCCCATCTCACATAGGGCACATGGCTGCATACCCATAACTACCACACCCAATCCAGAAGCTTCTGGATGTGGCCTGCTTAATCTGCCTAGCAACAATGCCCAGACACAACTCACTCCTACCTCCCTCCAATAGGTCTCTTAAAGGGAATCTCCCTATTAGGCACATGGGTTACATGAGCATATACTTATTGATCAAAGTAACCGGACCAAAGTAAAAAGCATTGAGAGCTGTTATAGCTTCAGACATAACTAATGTAATACATTACAACTGATACTCTGCATAGGATTTATGACTCTGCAAAGATTGTTGGAATTTAGAGATAATTAGGGTCAGCTTGGGTACCTAAAGTCAGAACCTAAATCCATATTTAGGAGATTAGTCAATGGGCTGGCTCCAGAGGTGCTAAATACTCAGAGCTCTCATTTTCTTCAATTAGAGGAATTTGAGTACAGTTCTGCTGAAAATCAGACTGCACGTACTTGTGTCTGAAAACTTTAAGCAAAAGTTTACAAAGGTCATACGTTCTTTGACACATCACTGGAGAATCAGGCAACAGTTCTATATAGTAATGCTTTACAGATCACCACAGTCCATATACAGATCAAAACTGGAATCTTCCTGTGCCAATCTCCTCATTTATTCATGTAGCTTCTTTGTTGACTTAGATGCCCAGAACAGATATGCTTCTCTCAAATCACTGACACAGCTTCACTGGGTAGAGGATAATTGCTAGTATTCTTCTAAGCATAGCTGAGAAGGACAATGGATTTTTTTTTTTTTTAAACTTGAGTAACTGAATTTATTTTTGCCAGCTGCAGTTTATGCAGGCATGAGTGACAGGATCCAAGACGCAAAATGAAATTGTTCAGACAACTCGTGGGACTCTTTTGTGAATACATATTAAAGATATACACATGCACGCAAAATAAATTTCAGGCCTCATTTACTTTTCTTACATTATTTTTATTTACTTTGTGTAAGCGGTTTACAAGGAGTGCTTGAAATTCCCCCTGTAACGCTGACAGACCCTGGTCGTCGGTGGGCGGGATCGACCATGGGACCTCCTGGAGCTTAGAGCAGACTCATTTAACGCTCTCTAAGTGGTCTCGGTGCCACTAGATGGGACAGAACCCCACACCCAGAAGATGTGTAGGTTACACCCCCACCTAGGAGCCAAACCTGCTGGTTGTTTCCGGGGCGCACACAGCGCAGTGCCAGGACAGGCAGGAGCCAGCCTGTCTTAGCCCCGCTGTGCCGCTGACCGGGAGCCACCGGAGGTAAGCCCATGCCCCAGCCCTGCACTCCAACCCCCTGCCCCAGCCCTGAACCCCCTGCACCCGAACCCCTCATCCCAAGCCCCACCCCAGAGCCTGAACCACCAGATGGAGCCCTCACCCCCCCTGCACTCCAACCCCCTGCCCCAGCCCAGAGCCACCTCCCAAACCTTGAATCCCTCATCCCCGGTCCCAACCCAGAGCCCTTACCCCCACATCCCAAACCTCTGCCTCAACCCACAGCCCCTTCCTGCACTCCAAATCCTTTGGTCCCTCCCCCCAGCCTGGAGCCCCTCCTGTATCCCCAGAGCCTACACCTCAAGCCAGAGCCCACACCCTGTCCTGCACGTCAACTCCCTGCCCCAGCCCAGTGAAAGTGATTGGGGGTGGGAGAGAGCGAGCCACCGAGGGAGGGGGAAATGTAGTGGGCAGGGGCGGGCCCTTGGTGGAAGGGGCGGGGCTAGGGTGTTCAGTTGTGTGACTAGAATGTTGGCAACCCTATGCTTGATGAACAATACACAGTACTTGCAGACTTCTCTGTAAGGAAGCTTAGTATATATCATGAACACAATTTCATTTATGAGTATTAACATTTGCTATTAGAAGACCCTGTTTTCAGTTGCTTGTAACTTTGCCAAACTGTACTCATTCAGACTGAGATCTTTCTGCCTCAGGTTAATTTTTCTTGTTGTTGTTTCATCAAAAACAGTTCAGCCATTTCTGAGAATGAAGTCAAGAGAAAATAGAGTTCTGCCAACATTAAAAGCATTTTCCAACCATTTCTTTGAAGAGCCCTATTGCCTCCAAAGTAGTCATTTTGCTAAAATCTCTGAGCGCTTCAGCTAGGGTGACCAGACAGCAAATGTGAAAAATTGGGACGGGGGTGGGGAGGAATAGGAGCCTATATAAGAAAAAGACCCAAAAATCGGGACTGTTCCTATAAAATCGGGACGTCTGGTCACCCTAGCTTCAGCTCTACGTAGATCTCTAATACGGCAATCACTCTGAATATGCTTATGTGCACAGAGCTAGATCTGCAGACAGGGAGACAATGCAACAGCAGTAGCAGCGGCTCCTTTGGTCCATTGAAAGTGTGCTGGGTGATGAGACCATGAATTCTAGTCTTGGCTCGTCTACTGACTGCTGTGAATGATTCTGTGTGCTTTGCAGCCCTTATTAAGCAAGATCTCATGTCCCTAGATTTGGAGGCAGGCAAATATCATTTCCCCCATTTTGCAGATGTAGTAATTGAGAGATTGAACCGAGGCCCCTTCTGGTAAAGCTGGGGCTAGAACTCAGGAGGTAGTGCTCTGTGCTGTGCCCTTCAAAAGGCACAGTACAGACACAGAAAGAACAAGATGGGGGAGAAGAGGGAGACAAAGTTGACTTAATCTTCCTTTGTGACTCCTAGCCCCAATATAGGTCAGAGCAGCTCTGATGGCTGCCCTGACTTAAAGCAGCCTTACCTTTTTGCCTGTGAAGTTCTCTGCAGTTTAGAAAGCACAAAGTGCTCTGGACATTCACCCTCCTTTTTGTGACAATGTCTCCTTCTGCTGTGTCACATGCCTATGCCATAGGCTGGGGATATTGTCTGCAGAGCCTTATGCAATTTTAGTTGTGGCATTTCCTAACTTTTGGGTGCTTGATTTCACAACTTTAATGTTCTTTTATCATAGCTGTTGCATGTAATTTATATTTAGCACTTAAAAATGTAGTAGGTGTCTCACAGTAATATATAAAGATGTGGTCCCTGTATTAAAGAGCTTACAATCAAAGTTCACACATGATGTGACAAGATGAGACGAAAAGGGGGAAAGGTGAAATGGAGAGGTTAACAATAATAATATACCTAGGGTGCAGAGTGGAATGTTGTGGAAAATAAAAGTTGACTCTGTTCTCCTCCATGAGGACATCCTAGTGTCCTGTGAGTGGGATGATGTCCTGAACAGCAACCATTGTCCCAGCTAGTGCTCTCCCTTATGTTTCCAAATCCTAGGAAACCAATCCTAGGAGATGGACTTTTGTGGGTTTGGTGAGGACCTTTGAAAATATTCTCAGACAAAACTGTTGAGTGAGTTACAGTTGAAAGTACAGCTTGGTAGTATATTATAGGAATATTATAACAAAAGCAAGCATTATAAACCCAGGAAATTCAGAGTTAAGGTTAAACTTTAAAAAATCCAAACATATTAAGGTATGAAAAATGTACAGTTAAAGCATCCAGACAACCTTAACTCTGCCCTTTAGTGACACCATGCAAGAACCACATGATTGTTTGATATTTTAGTTTTTGTGGCCTCAGATTAGATTAATCTGAAAAAAGATACATTATTTCCCCCCCTCCCATGGCATCACTACAGGGATATATATGTATAAGATATGGGAAAAACTTACTTTAAAAAAAAATTCTGAGCAGTGGTCTTTAACTTGGACTAGGACTAGTTCTTCCTCTATATGCATTTCTACTGAAGAGACTAATTAAAAGGTGATGTTCCAATGGTACTCATCCTTTCTTGAATCAAAATATTTTTTAAAATGTTGCCTGAGAGAAATACATTTTTCAACATGAAGTGGAATGTCCAACAGTGACAATATCCTGGGCATTTGCCCTGGATTCAGGGGGAATCACTGCTTTAAGAAACCTAACTTCCCTTGAACCTTCTAAGCTCTACGCTTATTTCTCATTTCTTGGGGGAGGTGACATGCTCCACAGCTGTGTACTGGAAACAGAAAGATTGCAAAGATACAATTGCTTTCTTTGGAAGTGATTTTATTTAACTACGGAGAAGAGAAGCCAAATTATATAGCAATCGCTAAGGTCAGGATTTTTGAAAGAAACAAGTTGATCACCCAAAAAAAAAAAAGAAAAAAAATCACTAGAGACACTTTGAATGGGCCTGACTTCCTGAAAGTGATGATCATACACATTCTGAAAATCAAGCCCCTTTAAGGTATCTCCAGTGGGGCACCCAACACTGGTTTCAATTTTGAAAATCTCGACTCTAGTGATTTCTATGTAATTTTGCTTCTCTTCTTTGTACTTAAATAAAATAATCACTGAAAAGGCTGGGTAAATTTAATTACTTATGAAATACATGACACATAAGTAGACTTTTTTCATTTGTCTGGTTCTTCTCTCTTCCCCCATACGTGTGTGAATATTTGTTGAATTTTCACAGCTGCACTGTACACTCTCCCATGTTGTTTTGCGATGGTAAAATTCTTTTAGTTTGTGAAAATAATTAAGTAAACTTAAAAAAATCATCACACAGTAAAATGCATGAAAACTTAAGTGCATATTCCTCAATGTGCAGAATATCAAAATCACCTTTTCCCCCACAAATAGCTGTTAGTCACATCATTTCATAATCTGCTAACTGCAAAGAATCATGTATGGTTATTTTTAAAAAAGAGGGACAAATATTTGTATTATACTGTGAAGTTATTAATAGTAATTATATTAATAAATATAAGTTTAATCAAGTAGACATGGTAGCTCATTGGTGTCCTGTGGAAACAAATATGCTCTATTTCAAAAGTAAACCAATTTTATTTCAGAGATTTATAACAAGGTTGTCTGGACATTTAATTGATGATCACCAAGGCCAAGAATAGTGAAAAGGGGAGAGTGCTTTCTCATGGGCTGCTTGAAGACTGTGGAATAAACTCTCCCAGGAACTAAGGATAATCACAAACCTCACCCCATTTGAAGAGCAAGGCACATTTCTTTGACCTTGTCTCTCTGACATCTAGCAGTGTATGTGTTTGGATTTTTTAAAAATAAAATACACAACAAAACACTCCACTGCGCACACTTCAGCCCCTGCAGAAAGGATGAGAGAACAAACATATGACAGATATTAAGTCAAGTTGTACTGGAAGTCGCTTGGATCCTACAACGATGAGTATATAAGAACCTACATATAATAGAACAAAGCTGAAAAAACAGATTTTGCTAAGTGCTACAGGATTTGACCTGTATCAGAGGGGTAGCCGTGTTAGTCTGAATCTGTAAAAAGCAACAGAGGGTCCTGTGGCACCTTTAAGACTAACAGAAGTATTGGGAGCATAAGCTTTCGTGGGTAAGAACCTCACTTCTTCAGATGCAAGCCATCTGAAATCATGATTTGACCTGACATTTAGATAATGACTAATTAAATTAACAAAGGATTAGCACAAAAATATTATACACTAGAATGTCAAAGATATGATATTTAAGAAAACCTGGAGGAACATTTTTCCAAATCTACTTAACTCTATGAAAGGTAATGTGAGATGGATTACCCAAAAGCAAATTGAATGTCCTGAATTATCTCAGTGGGAAAACACGCACAGTTAAAATGATAAAGGCGATGGATAAAGCAAAAGGGTCTAAAACATTTCATATGAAACCAAATGATCCAAAGGATAATACAGCAGGCACTTTCTCTGCTTTTGTAAAATCTATAAAGATTAAAAACCATCAATGGGTGAATTATTTCAAAATTGTTTAACCAGATGTGAATCCAAATTCCCAACTGAAGGGAGGCTTAGCGGTGGCTAGACTGCTGAGTGCCAGTCTTCCTTGTAGACCTTTGAAAAGCTGTCTATAACTGGGAAATGAGAAAGATCAGGTGTTGATTGGACCCTAAGAGAAATGCTGAAATCAGCTCTGGTCACTGCATGATTGTTGGACTGTATGTCAAAACCAAAGCCTAGAAATGTAGTTGGAGTATGTGCTAACACACAGAAAGAGGTTGTTTTGAGTCACTTCAGCAACAAGCGAATTGTTGTTCTTACGTAACCCCTCAGACAGAGACCAACACCTACAAGATCTTCACCATGCATTCCCAAAACTACGATACCCGCATGAGGAAATAAGGAAACAAATCAACAGAGCCAGAAGTGTACCCAGAAGCCTCCTGCTGCAAGACAAGCCCAAGAAAGAAACCAACAGAACTCCACTGGCCATCACCTACAGTCCTCAGCTAAAACCTCTCCAACGCATCATCAGTGATCTACAACCCATCCTGGACAATGATCCCTCGCTTTCACAGGCCTTGGAAGGCAGGCCAGTCCTCGCCCACAGACAACCTGCCAACCTTAAGCATATTCTCACCAGCAACCATACACCACACCATAGTAACTCTAACTCAGGAACCGATCCATGCAACAAACCTCGATGCCAACTCTGCCCACATATCTACACCAGCGACACCATCACAGGACCTAACCAGATCAGCCACAACATCACCGGTTCATTCACCTGCACGTCCACCAATGTAATATACGCCACATGTGCCAGCAATGCCCCTCTGCTATGCACATCGGCCAAACTGGACAGTCACTACGTAAAAGGATAAATGGACACAAGTCAGATATTTGGAATGGCAATATACAAAAACCTGTAGGAGAACACTTCAACCTCCCAGGACACACAATAGCAGATTTAAAGGTAGCCATCCTGTAGTAAAAAACACTTCAGGACCAGACTTCAAAGAGAAACTGCTGAGCTTCAGTTCACTTGCAAATTTGACACCATCAGCTCAGGATTAAACAAAGACTGTGAATGGCTAGCCAACTACAAGAGAAGTTTCTCCTCCCTTGGCGTTCACCCCTCAACTACTAGAAGAGGGCCTCATCCCCCCTGATTGAACTAACCTCGTTATCTCTAGACTGATTCTTGCCTGCATATTTATACCTGCCCCTGGAAATTTCCACTACGTTCATCTGATGAAGTGGGTATTCACCCACGAAAGCTTATGCTAGCATAATTACTAGCATACAGAGTCATTTCAGTTAGATAAAGTTAGGGAAAATAAAACATCTACTGGTGGTTAGAAAATATCCCGTGTGTTAACAAAGATTATTTTTGGAATAATCATCAAATTGGAATGCTTTTTCAGACTGCAGTTTTTCATAGTTTAAGATGACTAAATTGCATGGACACACACAAAAAGTAACTTCTAAAATGACAGACTCCTTAGGTATTAGTTGAGGAACATATTAAAGGTATGCAAACATATCACAGGAGTCTGATTGGATGACTTCCCAAGATCCCTTCCAGCCCTACATTTCTATGATTCTATAATAGTAATAAATTTGTTAGTCTCTAAGGTGCCACAAGTACTCCTGTTCTTATAATAGAAAGTTTGACACATTTTCAGGATGTCCAGGACTGTGAGTCACCCTGTTACCCCCCTGCCTCCAGTGAGAGGAAGATCTCCTTGTGCTTAACTGTGTGTCAGTCCCTGACACCACCAGTCTGTTAGCCACCTGGACAATCTCCTCAAGGCTCTGCCAGTACTTACTTTGCCTTGCAGGTTAACAATAGGTTCACCCAATCCCTGAGCACCCTGGGAGCATTCCCCTGCAGCATCCAGCTCTTAGCCTTGGGACACTCCCAGAAATTAGCAGGTAAACTGTCTCCAGAGCAACAGTGCACACACCAGCTTATTTGGTCCAACTGAGGATCAGCGCCAATATATCACAGCATTGAGATGTATTTATAGTGAAAACAATCACAAGTTTATTGTCAAAGGTGAAAATTTAAGAGACATTGAATAAGGATAGTTGTGGAAACAGAAATGGTTACATATACATACATATAAAACGCTTCCTAAAGTCTAAACTTTAACAGGCTAAATCCTTGTTTAAAGTAGTTTATCTCATCTACATATAAGAATGGCCATACTAGGTCAGACCAAAGATCCATCTAGCCCAGTATCCTGTCTTCCAACAGTGGCTAATGCCAGGTGCTTCAGAGGGAATGAACAGAATAGGCAATCAAGTGATCCATCCCCTGTCGCCCATTCCCAGCTTCTGGCAAACAGAGGCTAGGGACACCATCACTGCCCATCTTTGCTAATAGCCACTGATAGATCTATCCTCCATGAATTTATCTAGTTCTTTTTTGAACCCTGTTATAGTCTTGGCCTTCACAACATCCTCTGGGAAGGAGTTTGACAGGTTGACTGTGCATTATGTGAAGAAATACTTCCTTTTGTTTGTTTTAAACCTGCTGCCTATTAATTTCATTTGGTGATGCCTAGTCTTTGTTATGAGGAGTAAATAACACTTCCTTCTTTACTTTCTCCACACCAGTCATGATTTTATAGACCTCTATCATATCTCCCCTTAGTTATAAAGTACCAGTCTTATTAATCTGTCCTCATAAAGCAATCCCCCAGCATGTTCAGCCAAGGATTCCCTTCTCCTGACTGCAAAAAGTGCTGTCTTTTTTGCTTCTTCAGTGAAGGATAAAAAGGTGTCCTTATGCCTTCTTCTTCTATGCCCAAAGTTCATTGTTTTGCTCCCAGAGTCCGGCTGACCCCAATGGTTGATTCCTTGGTGTGCTGCTCCATGTTTGCCTTCACATCCTCATGTTGATCTTGTATACAAACGGTTTTCCAAACGGTTCCAGTGGTTTACAATGTTTATTTTACATGCGAACCAAGGCAGACTCGTGAATATACATCCTTTGGTCAAAACTTGCTTGTCAATCCTGCTTTGACTCAGACCTTAAAACATATTTTCCACATTTGAGGCAAACTTTAAAATTGATGTAATGTATTTTGCATATCAGATTCCTGTATAGGAAAAATTTGTGTGCTTAACTTCACTTTCTAAACACACACAACCAGTTTCCTGTTAAAAGATTCTGAGAAGTTTAGTCCAGCAGTCATTTTTTGTACTAAATAGTACTTCTGTATAACTAGAACTATCACTAGAGTGTATACTATGGTGATCTTGAGCACAATGTAAGGCCTTGATGCAGCAAAGAATTTAAGCACATAGCTAACTTTAATCCATGTGAATAGCCAATTTGATTCAGTCCCTGGCTGAATCGGGTCCTAAATGCTCAGATATAGATTATACATTGCATAGGCCTCTAAAATGGAACATTTTTCTGCATCCTGATTTTTTGGGGCTGCATAAACTCTCGTTTGTGATGACAACCTGAACTCCAACTGGTATTATCTAATTTGTTTATGCATGAGCACAGTTTGTGCACTCAAGTTAGAGTTTTTACATGCACGGAAACTCACAAATTGTGCAGTTGAATGCCTTATAAAAAATGGGTCCTTAATACAATTTTCCTAGGTTAATATATTTTGTTTAGGAGTACTTGTGGCACCTTAGAGACTAACAAGACAGGTTTCAGTGTAGCAGCCGTGTTAGTCTGTATCCGCAAAAAGATACAGGTGCCACAAGTACTCCTGTTCTTTTTGCAGATACAGACTAACACGGCTGCTACTCTGAAACCTATATTTTGTTTGTAATTTTTACAACTGCAGTTGACACTGATCCCCTGTGGCCTTAGAATCAATGAAGATATTTTAGGCTACCATAAAGTGTCAAGTGCAACATCACCAAGGGCAAACATAGTTTGGCTACAGACAATGGAGAGAACATGGAAGGCTTCTGTGCCAATTTAGCAGTAGTCACTTGCATACTACAGAGCACTAGAAAGGGAGCGCTGAGGGAAAATCTAGATACTTTTTTTTCCCCAAAGGTGCAGAAGGATTTGCTGGCAAGGATGCTTATGCCCTTTTTTCCCCATTTTTTCCCCACTCCTAGCACCTCTGGAGGCTTACACAGACAGTCTCTCAGACGATGAAGCATAATTTAGTCCTTAGACACCAGAGAATGTATTGCACCAAATCCTAACTAATTTTAAACTAGATCAGATCATAGCTCTGAAAAAAATGTTATCAGTTTGTCATCACCAGTAAAATCCAAGGTCTGACTCTGAAATGTTAGGGTGTCCTTCTTTCTGTTTTTTGTAACCTAACAAATGCATGTGGGTTCCCCCCCCCCAAATACTTGGGGCCTGGGTCTGCTGTCCTTTCTCCAGGCAATGGGAGGTGTTTCTTCCGTCCATGCTAACTTTGCATTCTTATCTATTGATCAATTTCCTAGTAAACCTTTACAAGCGCATTGATCCTTTTATTAGTCATTATCTCTGTCTGAAATAAACTTGACCAAAATGTTCTGCTTTCTTTGCTGGATTATGTTAATGAACACCATTGTAAAATCAAAGATTGCAATATAGTAAAGAAAACTGTATATATCACTGAAATCATTTCATGGTTTTTCCCCTGCTGATGAGTTTGTTAAATGACTTTAAAATCCTTGGTTGTAATTCTAATCCTTGTAAATCCTTTGTGGAAATAGTTAAGTTTGTAGCCAATATTTAATTTGAAGGTGAAATTCTGCCACTAAAATCTGATATTTGCAAACGGAATCTAAGCCTGGCTAAGTGTAGCAGCTGAAATGCTTTATTTCAGATTCTGATTGCATATGCATTGATTTATATAAAGAACCATCTTATTTCTTTTCATCTTGAATTTGGCAATCAGCATTCTCCAGAGTTCAATTACTCTGAGTTTGTGATCACTTGGAGATTTTCAGCATATGTTATCATATTATATCTATAAAGCACTGGTTTTTATTTTAAAGTATCCAGTAACTCTGACTGTCTTATTTTATATTTGGCCTTGGGGTTTGTCAATAGTTTTGTAAAATTAACCAAAAAATCCTTCTCTGCTATCTTTTTCTGCCTTAGGGTATGTGGTATGTACCTGAATTTTCAGATAAATTTGCTTGGTTTATCAGTATGAACTGAAATGATTCTCTTATTCACTTGACTATATCAATCTGCCATTACTTTTCCTACCTTCATGTGAGTGGTAAATATGTTCATTCTTTTATCTGTATATATCATTTCAAAACAAAACCAAAATTGTGTTTAATAAATAAAAAGTACACAAAGCAAACCAAGTGCAAATGAAGACCCAAGCAACCCATTGTGCTTGTAATTGCAGTCTTTGTACTCTTTTCCCATACTTTTTCCCTTTGTTTTTGAAATCTTTCATCTCACTCTAGGTCCCAAGCCTGCCACTGATTCTGTGTAACCACACCCCTGCACCCATACAGATCCTTTTGGAAGTCAAGGTGCTCTGTGCAGACACATGCAGTCAGTTGCTGGATCAGGGCTTTAGAATGTGAGCTCTTCAGTGCTATACAAATAATCATCATCATCACATACTTATTTAAATAGCAACATCAGCACTCGTCTCAGTTACTGCAAATCCTTCTTTCTAGCCTTGACTATGCAATCTTGCCCCCCTCGGATCCATTCAAATTGCTGCTGCAAAGATCCCTTTCCTAGCCCCTTGCTTTGACCATGTCACCCTTTTCTTCAGATCTTTCTATTGGCTTCCCCTTTTCTATCACATCTAACATAAGCTAATAGTCTTTATTTTTTAAGGCCCTTTACAGTCAATCCCCTCACCGATCATCTTTCATTTGCTAATGAGCTGTGGACCCTTGCTTCCATCACCCCCTTGTATTTTCCAAAAAGAACCTCCATGCTGCCCCTGAAGTTTAGGAGGCGCTCCTCATGAAAAGCTGCAAATCTACCTCATTATCCACTTTAAGATTCCTCCTTAAACTCTCCTTTGCCATGATGCCGACAAAAACTTGAGGACTGTTAGATTGCTGGTGTGCTGAAACCCCTGCCTTTATCATGCTGACTCCTTGTATTCCCCCATCGCTCTATCCATGGCCATCTGTTGTTTCTTGTCTTATACTTAGATTGTAAACTCCACATGGCAGGGACTGTCTTTTTCTTCTGTATTTGTACAGCACCCAGCAAGTGGACAAGGCTCCTAGGCACTACAGTAATATAAGTAATAGTATGAATTTAATAAAGACACCATCTATAGTCCACTTCTGTCATGTGCACTGACTAAAAGGAAAAAAGGCTATAAATGGTTTGACGTTACTTTTAACAATCCAGAGTAATGGAGAGAATACTGTCTCTTTTTATGTTAAATTAACCAGTGATAAGCCCCTCTCTGTTGATGTAAGGTAAACTGTATGACCCCATTTCCATTAGTAACTGAGCATCTTACAATCTTTAATGTATTCTCTTAGCATCGCTTGAGGTAGGGAAGTGCTGTCATCCCCCATTGTACAGATGGTCAACTCAGAGACTAAGAAAAGCCCAAGGTCACACAGGAAATCTGTGGCAGAGGAAGTATTTGAGCCCTGGTGTTCTGAATCTTACAAAGGCACCCTAACTACAGGAATATATTTCCTCAGACAAACATCATGCCTCTGCCTCATATGATCTCTTTAAGTGCAGAACTTCTCATTCAGCTCTTCTAAGCCTTAAAATACTTTCTAGTCACATTATTCTTGTGGCTAATCCTGTGTGCATATTACAGGTAGCTATACACATGCCAGAGTTGAATTTCATTTTTCTGTATCTAAACCATTGGAAGATTTGGGGTCTGAGAAGATGAGAGCGTGCACTTCCCACCCTGCAAATCTTAGAGTTGTAGTGGTCATTGCATCCCAGTAATGATCATAGCAGTATCAGACCCTAGACCTTTCTTTCTAATGCCAAGACTGTCAAGTTCTCTCCTCTCTTGTCTCCATCACCAGAAGTACTTTTTTTTTTTTTTTAAGTGACTGCAGTAGGGATTGTCCAGCTATGCAGAAAGGAGGAGAGGAGACACTGGGTGTGGTTTAATAGGCTATTACCTTATTCTTAAATGTCTGAGGCTACGTCTACACTACAGGGGGGGGGGGGGGAAATCGATTTCAGATACGCAAATTCAGCTACAGGAATAGCGTAGCTGAATTCAACGTATCTGATCCGACTTAACCTGCTGTGAGGACGGCAGCAAATCGACCGCTGCGGCTCCCCCGTCGACGGCGCTTACTCCTACCTGGGCTGGTGGAGTACACGCATCGATTCAGGGATCGATTTCTACCCGCCGATCCAGGCGGGTAGTGAAGACAAGCCCTGAGAGTACCCAACAGATAAAATTGTATAGTGCAGGTTATTCCATAATCATTTACATATTCTTGGTAGGCTATTGGCATCCTTCCCCATCCTGGTCCCCAACAAACCCACTGCTGGGACCTTGCCAGCCTCACTTGGTTAAGGGGGGGTGTAAGGAGTTTGGACTCACCCTTGCGGCACCTCCTGCTGGCTGTCTCAGGAATTAACTCTCCCAGCATCCAGAGCACCCTCTGCAGGCCAGTGATCCGCCTTACTGCTGGCCCCGTGTCCCTCCCAGGACCCTGGTGCCCCGTTTACCTGGAGTGCTGCCCCTCTGGCATTCACCCCTCACAGCCTCAGGGTCTCCCCCTCCCAGGGGAACCCCCACCCACTATCCCCACTTCGCCTCAGTGTTCGGCTACTGCCAGTCCCCATCTAGCTCCCCGCTCACTGGGGTGGACTGCAGTGTAAGCCACTCGTCATAAGCAAAGGGGGTTCAGACCTGCTGCCTCTGCCTACCCATGGCTGCTCCCTGCAACCCAATACCTAATGGGCCTTACCAGGCCTGCAGCCTGGGGCTTTCCTAGGCCAGAGCTCCCTGGCTCTCTAGGCCTTTCCACAGCCCTGCTCCACTCTAGGTTCCCTTCTTGGCACCTTGCAGCCAGGCCCTACAGGCAGAGGGAGACTGCCTGGGCCTCTGGCTCACAGCCTTTTATAGGGGCCAGCTGGGCCTGATTGGGGCATGGCCCCACCTGAGCCTACTTTCCCCCAATCTGCCCAGGCTTCTTGCCCCAGCCACAGCCCTCTCCTAGGCTGTTTCTAGCCCCACAGGGCACGAGTGGGTAACCACTCCGCTACACAGGAGGGCTATAAAGGAGGGATGCCTCCCTGCCATACCAGTCATAGGCATCTCGAACCCTCCTGCCCCCCATTTACGCTCTTTTAAAGAATGCCTCTTTTAAATCCTTTCTCAATCCATTTGATATGATCACCATATTCATTCTCTGTGAAGTACCTGCACTGGACACAGGGCTTTCACTCCCCAGATGTTGGGCATAAATAGTCCCCTTATCTTCTGGTCACCTGTGGGGGCTGGGTCAGCATCCCCACGCTGACTTGGGATGGAGCTGCCTCCATGTTGCAGGTAACTCACTGGCTCTCTAGCCATCCTCAAAGTGGACAACACACCTTCTCCGCCATGCCCGACAAAGGTCCCTGCAGCTTAATGTGCGATGAGGTAATTCTTCCTTAATGCTAAGTGTACAAGGGTTAACCGGGGCTCGACCCTCTCCGGGGCAGCGGGAAGCCACACCGGCTCACTAGCCGCAGCTGACATTTGGGGAATTAGTCTGTCCGCGGGGTCTCCATCTGCAGCCCTTGCGGTAACTGAAATACGCGCCGTAAGCCCAGGCCCTGGGTCAAGGCGGGGCAACAATGAGTCAGGGGCTCAGGCCCCAAGACAGGGCTGAGCAGTGCCAGTAGACCCAAGCCTCCAAAAGGCCTGGGAGAGGGGGAGACTGCCACCCAACTTGTGGGTGGCAGAGGGGACGCAGGCCCTCCCACTCCACTGCGTCCCAGCCCGGGGCCCTAGCAGCAGCAGAAGACTAGCTGCTGTGTCAGTGGGATCCTGGCCGCAACACACTGACATGGGCTCTGGCAGTGCTGCAGCAAGACTGGGGTCAACTGTCCCCGGGCTACTTCCAGTCTCCCCCCCGGTTAGTAGCTGGTCAGGGTGTTGTCCTCTGGGTAGTGGGCGAGCAGCAGGCCCGGCAACTCCTCCGGGTAGCGGGTGCAGAGCAGGCCTGGCCAGCCCTGGTGGCCGCCCTGGGCCGCGACGTTGTCCCAGTCACAGGCTAGGCTGGAGGCGTCTGGCCTCTCGAGCGGCTAGGGCCTTACTGAGCTCTGAGGGCGAGCCTTTATACTTCTGGGTCGCCGCCTGACACTCTGAGGGGCGGGCTCAGAGCTCCCTAGCTCCGCCCACTCCAGCCTCCAGATGGGCTCTTCCCTTTCCGGGGCAGCGGGGAGCGACACCGCCTCACTACATAATTCAACAGGAAGTAGGAGAGGCACCCTGTGAAAATGGTTAAAGCTGTTGGGCTCAAGCTAAACTCTTAAAATTGCATTTGAAAAATTTGGTTTCTCATAAATAATTAATTGTTGCCTTTTCCAGGCCCTATCTTTCTGTTCCGTCCCTCCCCTTCAACTCCAGCCACTGAAGAGCTTGTCTTTGTGTCAAGCCTATTTGACTCAGCACAGGGGACAGGACTGGCCTGTAGGCTATGTTACATATCACTTGATGATCATTTAAAAAACTCAGTATGAACTGACCATGCAGCTCTAAAGAGCATAGTCACTAGCAGTCTTTACATATTTGTAGGGGACCTCATTCCCTTACTTTGGTAAAATCATTGTTTCTTATGACTGGAGAACAGAAATGCTTTTTAGCTTTTGTGGCAGGGTAAAGCAGATACGCCTGAATGTGTCAAAATCAGAAAAAGCCAAATTAATCCTTAAAATTATATGTATAACAAAGACTTTCATGGTGGAGAAGTTGGAAGGAGTGTGAGACTGTGTACAGCACATACATGGTTTAGTTAGTCTGTATTCTGTTATCTGAATGGGAGTTTGTAATGCAGTGAAAGCAATAAACCAGTCAGACAGGTGTGCAGATTCATATGTGCAAATTTGGCAGTTGGCAGGGGAAGGAAGAAAATGTGCTATCACAGAATAGGTGGTATGAGTCTGAAATTGATTTAAAAATAATATTGCAGAATAACAGCCTGATGGATTTAATATAAGGCCATGTTGGTTTCTTTTAAATTAATTGCTTGAGTGCCATGGGATCGCATTAAGTCAGTTCCCACAGTACTTTGACTCAGATTCTCAGTGCTCCAGAGCGTGGCTTGGAAGACCTGGGTGAGAGGGGAAGGTGACTTTAAATCATCTTTGTACTCCCCCCAGTCCTTGGGGCCATCTTGTCTTCTGACAGAGCAGCCTCAAGGCTGCTCTAATTTGTTTTGGCTTATAATGCTATAATTATATCATATAATGCTTATAATGCTATAATTATAATAGCATCCTAAGGGCTATAACATCCATCAGAAGTTGGACCCCTATGCATTTTATTCTCGGGAGGCAGGAAGGAAGAGGTGGCCTAAAGCTAACTCCAGCCACTCTACACAACCTGAGCATTCCCTGATGATTGTAAGAGCCCCATCAGTCATAATAAGGCAGTTTTCCAGCTTCTTTGAGTCTCAGAAATGGTGCACAGGGACTGGATCGGAGGCTGAGGATCTCTCTCATTGACTTAAATTTGAATCTTGTGTAATACTCGTACTGTTTCTCTGTTGAATGACTGAGTGGATCATAGTTGTTTGCAGTGTTTGGTCCCAGGATATGAGAGAGATAAGAGAGGTGCAATAATATCTTTTATTGGACCAGCGTCTATTGGTGGAAGTTACAAGCTTTCAAGTTCCACAGAACTCTTCTTCGGGTTTGGGCAAGGAAGCAGAATATTGGAGCTAAATACAAGTTGGGACAAATTGCTAAGCAGAAGGGGTAACATATGAGGGAGGCAGTCACTAGAAATGAACAGGAGTACTTGTGGCACCTTAGAGACTAACAAATTTATTAGAGCATAAGCTTTCGTGGACTACAGCCCACTTCTTCGGATGCATATAGAGTGAAACATATATTGAGGAGATATATATACACACATACAGATATATATATCTCCTCAATATATGTTTCACTCTATATGCATCCGAAGAAGTGGGCTGTAGTCCACGAAAGCTTATGCTCTAATGAATTTGTTAGTCTCTAAGGTGCCACAAGTACTCCTGTTCTTTTTGCGGATACAGACTAACACGGCTGCTACTCTGAAACTAGAAATGAAGTGATCAATATGGGTTAAATCGTTATGCACAATAGACAATGAAGTGGGCAACTAAAGATCCTAAAATTTAGGTGATAAATATGTTACATTAATTTTTGGGAGAATGGTCCTTGGGGAGGAGACTTCTTAAATGGCTATTACTCTGCTATTGTAGTGGTACATTCACAAGTGTGGGTATTGATACTTTTCGTAAGGAGAAACTAGTTGGACTGAATAGTAATGTATAAGCACTTACAAGACAGTTTTTAGTGATCAAAAGCAATGCTGGTAGAAGATCTCCACCCCAGTCTTCCTATCCTCAGTGCCCCAGAAAAGCCACTCTCAGGACCTGTTGATAGCCACAAGCACTAGAGGGTGAAGCCCTAGAGTACAAGATCATGGTCAGCTTGTACACAACATATGTGTGCCTGCCTGAAGAATACTTACAATATTCTTTTCCCTACAGGGCCAGCTCTACTGTTTTTGCTGCCCCAAGCAGCGCGCCGAATTGCTGCCGCAGACGGTGGGGGCAGTCCTTGTGCCGTTAGGGTGGCATGTGCGTTTCCGCAGCGGCAGCTTTGCTGCCGCCGAATTGCCACCGCCGCGGAAACACGTGTGCCGCCCTAACGGTGCACGGACTGTCCCCGCCGTCCGCGGCGGCAATTTGGTGCGCTGCTTGGGGGCAAAAACACACAGACTGCCGCCCCTTGCAGATTGCCGCCCCAAGCACCTGCTTGGAAGGCTGGTGCCTGGAGCCAGCCCTGTTTCCGTACACTGATGAGAACTGAATTCAATGAAAGCAGCCTCAACAATACCAGTGTAATAACATAAGGGAATATATATATATATATATACATACATACACACACACCCTTATTTCTCATTAACTGGGTTTCTCTTGTTCCTTTGGTGGCTTATTTAAGATTTCTCAGTAGCATTATTGGCTTTGGGCCTAAGATAATGTTCCAATGTAAATAGCCAAAACTGGAAAACAAAACCTTGTTGAAGTCAGACTTACGTTATTGTTGCACTGTCTGGAGTGGTTCACAACTGTGAGTGCCTATCTCAGGACAGATAGTCAAAAACAGGACAGACACACAAAACTGGTGGTATATTCTATCATTAGATTTAACCAACCCAGTAACAAATGTGAACTCTTGGATCTCTGTAACAATCTTACCATGGAGTCACAGACAAGCCTCGTGGGCTCGCCTATCTATTTTACCACCCAGGCAAGCTGGACTTAGTGCTAAATGGTCACTTACACCAAAAATCACAAAATATTCAGGTTGCTCCCAGTCCCAAGAGACCAGTTACTTACCGGAGATCAGTTTGTATCTTAGATTTCACACCAGAAGGCAATGCAGGTAGCTAATCCCAAAGTAAACTAATTATTTGTTAACTAGGAAAAAGAAATGAGAGTTATTTACAGCTTAAAGCAGGCAACACATATACACAAATGAGTTCACTCTCTGGTTCCAAAAGGTGACAGAGATGATGTTCTTAGCTCCAATCTTTGTAAGAGTCCAAACAGCAGAGATGAAAAATCTTTGTCAGCTATTTTTATTTCCCTCTTCTAGCATTCAGACAGATGAGACCAGGCTTTCTGCATGTACTTCTCAATGGGTGGATGGGCTAATCAACAAAGCTTTTGTCCTACAATGGCCCACTTAATTTTGATAGCCCTCCTGGATAGGGAGGGCAGCCACTCTTGCCATCTGAGTTCACAAGTTCAGAGCAGCTATTTTTACAATTATAAAACAAACACATTTTATCTTGTAGCATGGAATTCAGACATTTCAAGTGAGATTAATGCATTCAGTAATTTACAAGCATTTCATAGAGTCTAAACACTAAACACATACTTACAAGCCTAACACCTATCTTGAACAATACTAACAGACAGGTGAGCTGGTCTGGTTTTCAGCTATGAATTTGTCAGTGTTCAGCTGATGCTTACAGACTTGGCAAAAGCTGGCACCTAGTTTGCCAGCGTCACAGTTATCATAATGAGAGGAATTTTGTTAGGGTGCTAGCCTGGGATTTAGGAGACTGGATTCAATTCCCTGTTCCACCACAAATATCCTGTGTGAACTTCGGCCAGTTATTTAGCATCTCCATGCTTCAGTAGCCCATCTGTAATGGAGATAACACATCCCTACCTCACAAGGGTGTTGTGAGAATAAATAGGTTGACGACTGCAAGGTGTTCAGTTACTTCAGTACTGGGGACCATAGAAATACCTTACATAGATAATAACCTACCCCACTTTTTCTCTTTACTGACAGATGGGACTAGATACATCATACAACTCATTTCTACACTGTGTGATATTACCAGAGACTTCTGTATAATAGAATCATAGAATATCAGGGTTGGAAGGGACCTCAGGAGGTCATCTAGTCCAACCCCCTGCTCAAAGCAGGACCAATCCCCAACTAATAGTTACCTAACTGCGGGGCTGACTAAAATCCAGGTGTAAATTGCTGAGAGCTGTTTGTCTCTTTTCGTTGTTTTCCTGCCTGGAGTTCTGAGACTAGTGATTTTTTTTTGCATTCAGTCCATATACCTGTATGTTAAGCCAAGTACAGGATTAATACTCTTGTTATAATGTATTCTGTATCTAGATTACAGCGAAAAGGAAGGTGCATTGGAAATGCATTGAACATATTGTATTTATGAAAGAAGCCTACTGATAATAATGAATAATTGTTTTCCTGTTTTTACAGCTTGCAGGCCAGGATTCTATAAAGCATTTGCTGGGAATATAAAGTGTTCCAAGTGCCCTCCACACAGTTTAACCTATGTAGAAGCAACTTCTGTCTGTCAGTGTGAAAAAGGTTACTTCAGAGCTGAGAAAGATCCACCGACTATGGCATGTACCAGTAAGTCTGATCTGTAATTTCTGTTTGAAATTCCCCTCATTTTCATCTTATTTATTTTCACATAATAAAAATGGCATCTCTGCATGTCAATATTGTGCTCTATCCCTCTAAAAGAAAACAAAGGAAAATGTTTTCCTTAATCACAAATCAAACAGCAGGTTTCTCTTTAGTCTTAATGCTCCTAAAAATTATTGAAAAAAGTTTTCCATCTTAAGGAACATTTTTTTGTTTGTTGGTTGGTTTGTTGTGGGGTTTTTTTTTTAAGAAAAATTACAGAATATGTAATTTCTTCCCACAGATAACAAGGTTGACGTTTGAGTAGCAATATATATTTCATCTATTAAAAAAATAGCTTTGTTCAAAAATCCTCAAAACACCGAGGACACACATAAAGTTGAAGACAAAACTGGTAGTACTTATTCCTTTCTTTCCTCTGGTTTAAATAAAAAATAACTATCAAACAAACATCATCCTGACAGATTGGCATAAAAGCTTAACTATCCAAAAAATCCTAAAATGAAGAGGGGGAGGGAAGATGCATTCAGTCACACACAGGTACAATTAAACCCTGTAGCATTTCCACTTCTTTCAAAAAACAATTAGATCTTTTTATATAGCTGTGATAATGAAAATTATTTAGCCTTTTCAAAATTTAAACAAAATCCTGTAATGTCTGACAGGAAACAAAACTGATTCATGAAAACCTAGAGGCAGAAGTTCTGACTACAGAAAGACATTTTTCTTCTCATTGGATCAATTTGCTCATGTCTGGAGACAATGTAAAAATATAAATTTTCCTTGTCAGTTAATAAAATAGTTCCCCTGGATTTTCGTCATTGATTCATTATTCACTGACATTAATTTGTTGGTCCCAAAGTAACAATATCTGTTCTATCTGAGAGCATAGAACCAGCGACAGGATCACACTATTTAGGTGTAAAATATTATTACTTTACTTAATGAAGACAAGTCTGGCTTGACTTGCCAAAATTTTCCAAGACCTCAAGTTTTCTGTGAAGAAATGCCTCATCTCTGTTTAATACCCAGTAATGATCTGATTATTTCAAATTGTGTTTGTGCTACAATCAACTTGTCATTAAGATAATTCTGTGAATTTTCAGCACATTCAACATTAAATGTACAAGAAACCTACATTATTATTTAATAAAAAAACTCACAAAGCTAGAGCTGTTTTGCAAACTTCAAACAAGTTAGCATTCAGTTATTGTGAAATAGAATCATTTAAGTATAAATAAACTTTAATGTATTGAAGAGAGAGGAGAGAGAGAGAAATGGCTGAGTTTTGAATGTTGTTGCATTCTTATCAATTAAAAACATTTTTGGATATATTGAGTTGAAATCAGTTATGTCAGAGCCAGAAATTAATGAAGAAGAGAAACAGTTTGATATTATCTGCATATAAGAGAGGGTCAAAGTTAAATAGGACAAGGACAGATCTGAGAACAGAAGGTTTCTAATGGTCAAGGAATATCCATTACCAGTCAGAAGAGTATGATTAGTTAGACATTGGAGAATGTAATAAAACAATATGCTTGATATTTCGGCATGCTATGCCAGATGATCAAGAAAAATATCATGTTTGACCATATTAAATGGTCACTATGTACATAAAGTCTAACATATCACTGGAGTGTGATTAGAAAAAGATCAAAGGCATTTATGCTTAAATTAAGTATCTGAGTCTGAACACATCTCTTATTATGCTATGCTTACATAATTTCAAATACAGCAAACTGCATCACCACTCTCAAAAAACAACCCAAACAATATTCTTTATATTAATACTTGTTAATAATAATGTAGGAAACTACCATTGTCTTGAAGCTGCAAAATAAAAACAAAACAAATCCTTTTTTTTTAGAGTGCCTATACTCTTAATTATATATGTATTTAGTTACTATTTAACTTCCCTCTCTGACCCATTCTATTATATATAATAATACTTTGTACAGACAATAGTGCTTTTCATTCATGGACCTCCAAAGCATTTCAAAAACTTGAATTAATGAAGATGCACAATATCCTTATGATATGGGTATCATTCCCATTTTACAGATAGATAAACAGAGTCATAGAGGTTAGAGGAAGAATAAGTGGCAGGGAGAGGAATAGAACCTAGAATTCTTAGCACACAGTCCCTTGCTCTAATCATTAGGCGACACTTCCTTTCTGGTTTGTAAATTCAATTTGGCACTCAGTATCAAGTTGCACTATTTCATAGAATCATAGAATATAAGGGTTGGAAGGGACCTCAGGAGGTCATCTAGTCCAACCCTCTGCTCAAAGCAGGACCAACCCCAACTAAATCATCCCAGCCAGGGCTTTGTCAAGCCTGACCTTAAAAACCTCTAAGGAAGGAGATTCCACCACCTCCCTAGGTAACCCATTCCAGTATATTTAAATGTATGTATTAGTTATTATAGTGATGGGCTCAAGGCACAAAATTCAGATCCCAATTCTGAGCATTTCAAAAATCTCAGGATGAAATCCTGTCTGCCAATGGGAGTTTTGATGGTGACTTCAGTGGGGCCAGGGACTTCACCCTGAATGTATTCAGATCAGATATGGTGTTCAGTTTAGGGCCAAGAACCATCTTTAGTTGTGGACAAACAGGCTGATCTTCTGCATTGGCTGATACTGGGGAGGGGGAACACTTTCTTTTGAATACTATTTGGTCCTAATTCCAGTTATTCTCTCTTATGTGGTCTATGCGCCTATTTGCCCTGTCTCTTCCAGCAAACTGTTTTACACCCAGCTGGACCCTTTCCTCTTCCCCTTCATCCCAGCTATGTCCTTCTAAGCTGTGCACTCGTGCAGCTGCCCAGCAGTGAATCAAGTGAAATGCACTTGATTAGCAAAGCCGCGCACAGCGGCATGTAGTGAGGTGTCCCTCCCCCCGCTGTTCTGCAGCTGCATTGCTCCTGCCCTCTGCCTTGGGTTGCCAGGTGTCCGGTTTTCGACCAGAATGCCCAGTCAAAAGGGGACCCTGGCTGCTCCAGTCGGCCTCACTGATCAGGCCATTAAAAGTCCAGTCGGCAGCACAGTGGGCGCAGGGGGCTAAGGCAGGCTTCCTGCCTGCCCTAGCTTTGCGCGGCTCATGGAAGCAGCTGCTGGGTCCCTGCAGCCTCTAGGCCAGTGGTGGCTTGTCAGGGTAATCCGCTGGTGGACTGTGAGACAGTATTTACATTGACTCTCCGCAGGCACAGCCGCCTGCAACTCCCAGTGGCTGCGGTTCGCCATTCCCGGCCAATGGGAGCTGCGGGAAGCAGCGGCCAGCATGTCCCTGCAGCCCGTGGGCCTCAGGTTGCCCACCACTGCCCTAGGTGCTGAGGCAACCAGGGACTGGGAGGTTCCGTGCACTGCCCCGGCCCCGAGTGCCTGAACCCCCTGGCCGCCCATGTGCCTAGAGGCCGCCGAGACCTGGCAGACGCTTACTTAGAGCCACAGTATGCGCCACCAGGACCCCACATCCCCTTCCGCACCCCAACCCCCTGCCTGGAATCCCCTCTCACTCCTCAAATCCCTCATCCCCAGCCCCACCCATGAGTCCAGAACCCGAGTCATAGCCCTCACCTCCTCCCACACTCTAACCCCCTGTCCCAGCCCGGAGTCTCCTCCTGCACCCCAAACTCCTGATCCCCGTCCCCACCCCCAGCCAGAGCCCTCCCCCTTTCCCCCCCCCACACCAACCCCATGGCCCAACCCGGAATCCCCTCCCGCACCCCAAGCCCCTCATCCCCAGCCCCCAGCCAAAGCCCTCACCCCCACATCCCAATCCCCTGCCCTAGCCTGGAGCCCCCTCTTGCACTCCAAACCCCTCATCTCTGGCCCCACACCAGAGCCTTCATGGCTAGTCCAGAGCCCATACCCCATTCCGCACCCCAACCCCCTGCCCCAGCCTGGTGAAAGTGAGTGAGGGAGGAGGAGCGAGCACGCGGCGTGATCTTGGAGAATGATGGGGCATGGTGGGGCCTCAGAGAAGGGGCAGGGCAAGGGACCGGGCAGGTGTGTTCAGTTTTGTGTGATTAGAAAGTTGGCAATCCTACCTCTGCCTTGGAGCCCCTGGCCAGCTGCTCCTGGGACCCTCCTGCTTGCTGTACAGAGCGGGGAAAAGAAGGGCGCTGATATCAGAGTATCCGCACGCCCCCTGTCCATGTACTCTGTCTCTGCACAGCGAGGGAGGGGGACATGGCGCAGGCAGGGCCGCCCAGAGGCGGGGGCAAGTGGGGCAATTTTCCCCAGACCCCGATCCCTGCAGGGGCCCCCACGAGAATGTCGGAGGCTCCTCCCCGCCTCCGCCCTCGCCTTCCCCCATCCCCCAGCGCCTCAGCGCGCCGTGTACAGGAGCGGCCCTGGACAGCGCTGCAGCGGCGTGGCTAGGGCGGGGCCTGAGGTCCTCCGGCTCGGAGCCAGGTGGTAAGGGGGAGGGGCTGCGGCTCTGGCGGGCCGAGCGGCAGAAGCTCCTGGACGCGGCTCGCTGAAGCTCTGGCAGGCAGGGGTAAGCGGCATGGTAAGCCTCTCTGAGCTGGGCACCCCCTAACCCCATCCCTCCCCCCAGCCCTGAACCCCAGCTCCGAGCCCAGCCCCTCTGAGCCGGGCACCCCCCTGACCCCATCCTCTCCCCAGCCCTGAACCCCAGCTCCAAGCCCAGCCTCTCTGAGCCGGGCACCTCCCTGACCCTATCCCCTCCCCAGCCCTGAACCCCAGCTCCAAGCCCAGCTCCTGTGAGCCGGGCACCCTACAGCCCTGATCCCCAGCTCCAAGCCCAGCCCCTCTGAGCCGGGCAACCCCCTAACCCCATCCCCCTGCAGCCCTGATCCCCAGCTCCGAACCCAGCCCCTCTGAGCCGGGCACCCCCTACCTCATCCCCCCCGCAGCTCTGACCCCCAGTTCCGAGCCCAGCCCCTCTGAGCTGGACACCCCCCGACCCCATCCCCCCACAGCCCTGACCCCCAGCTCCGAGCCCAGCCCCTCTGAGCCGGGCACTCCTCAACCCAGAGCCCAGCTCCCCACCCAGCCCTGTGCAACAGTAGCGCCACCCCCAGGCAGCGACAGCCCATTGGCACCAACCATCACCATCACCCAGCGACAGTCCATTATGTAATTGCAAATGTATATATACCATTAAAGCATTTAATGTTTTAAAATAATGTATTTTGTGTATTTTCAAATTACTAAAAAATAATTTTTGAATGTATTTCACTGGTTATTTTTTACATTTCCAAATACATGTTACTAGAGTATTGCAACTTTTTTTTATGGAAGGGGCCCCCAAAATTGCTTTGCCCCAGGCCCCCTGAATCCTCTGGGCTGCCCTGGGCTCAGGAGCGGAAAGGAGCTGTTGGCACCTCCTTTGGTCTGAGCTTTCTGGTGTGAGTGCCTTAAAGAGACAGCACATGGTCTCTCATAGACTTTCACAGCAGCCAGAATACACACACACACACTCTGTCTCCATCTCTCTCACACACTCACACATACACTCTGTCTCTGTCTCTTTCACACTCACCTCCCAACACATACTTGTGGTGGTGGTGTTACTACTTCTTGGTACTTCCTGCAATGCACATATATTCTCTGTAATTGTATTCTTACGCTTAAATTTAATTCTCTGAGTAGTGAGTTCTAAAATGCCTAACCTGTCCTGGCTGAAGTAATTATCCCTATGGTAATTTTTTAAAAATATATATTATCTAGTTTTTTTGTTTCTACTGGTGCCGCACATCTGCACATTACCTCGATATTGGTGCCCATTACAAAATTCATTCCGCACATGGATGGAAAAAATTAGAGGGAACATTGCTTCCTAGTAGACCTTGCATTTTCCCCAAGAAATTGTAATGTGATCAGGGCCCAAGTCAGAATCTTCTGGGGAGGTGAGTACCTCGGCCACTCTCTCCTCCCTCTGCCCCAGTACTGCAGCATCAGGTCAGGAAAACTCTCCTTATCCCACTGCTACTGCTTCCCGGGGACAGAAATGCCAAAAGATGCCCATGGTTGTAAATGGAGTATTCCATTGCTATTAATTCTGCAGCTGAACTTGAATGGCCAAATATTGCACACATTCATGCTGTCTGACTATTTATAATTGGTGCTTACTGTTAAAAATTCTATTTTCCAGCCAGTTATCAGTGGTACTTGAGATACCATATTTTCCTCCTTAGATTTCTGCTGTATTTGATTTGCTCCTCCCTATGCACAAAGGCGTGCAATTCACTTCATCCTCTTAGAGCCTGAGTATTAGAGATCTCCGCAGAGCTATTATGAGTTGAAATCCACTCCACTTTACAACCCAGGATCATGATGTGGGGTATTATCCAGGCCCACTGCATCCCTCATATGGTTGAGGATCCAGACTGCATATTGGAATAGCTTCTGCAAGCAACCCTCCACATGAGTAGCACAGGGTACTGTGACCACAATCAATCGTTGTAAATTCAGATCTATGGCTCCCACCTATAGCTTTCTGTGCCAGTCTATGCGTGGCTAGTGCAGAGACCCATGCTGCCCTTTGTGATGTTTAAATGATTCAGCAGGCTTTGTTCACTTTTGTGATGTGTTTCACCCAAACAGAAATAGGATAGTATTTTCTTATCTAGAAAATCTGATATTTAGTATTAACAATAATTAACTTTATTGTACATAATCAGAACAGTCATGATGTTTGCTGAAAGGAGAGGGTGAAATAAATCCTTAATTTTCACCAATTCATTTGTTTCCCATAAAAAACCCCACACAGCATAAGGAAATCCCTAAGAGCTCTGCACACAGATGTCTGAATAAGGGTTATTGCTGCCAAGTTTTTTCAAGGTGTCAAATAATCTTTGTATAATTTATAAATGATAACAAAGCAATCAGACCACATTCATAAAAGCCCAGTGACACATAATTTAGCTGAATCTGAGGATTAGAATTAATTGTCTCTTTTTGTTCCAATTTCTAAATCTTAGTAAATGATTCACTGCATGTCATTACAGCTTAATATTTGCATGAAATCACAGTTTAGCTGGCATAATTTAACGGCAATTAAAAAGCTATTTAATCGTCATGCAAATTGGCATGAGGGCCCTTGAGTATGAAGGGTGTCTGTTTTTTCTTCAATATCTGCAGGCGGACAGTTATATACTTTCAGACACCCCCTACATAAATGATAACATTCTTCCTATTCATGGAAATATGAATACTCAATAATTCAAGTTTTCTATTATAACTAAGGAAAAACCCCAAACCCTGAATATATCACTTCCTAGTACAAAATTACAACAAAACAACAATAAATGTCAAATAGTTTTATCTACAATATTCATTCCTGTACTGATATCATCTATAGAGAATGACAGAAATCTGGCAGAAATTTAACAGAGATGAAGCCAAAGAAATATGAGAGCCGTGCTCTTGATACTTGGATCTACTTTAATTATTTTGTCTTGACCTGCCAAATCCAGTCAAGTATTGCATTGGAACTGAACTATGATGATAATCATCATAATATTTATCTCTTACATAGCGCTAAATTCAACCCACTTTACAAACTTTGGCTCCAGTCCTTCAAACAATTACACACATGCTTAGCTATAAACGCATGAGTATTCCTATTGATTTTAATGGGTGTAAAGTTAAACATATGTGTAACCATGATCAGGGCTACTAAGACTGATCCTGTGTTCCTTGCACACCTAAAACTCTCCATTGACCTAAACAATGGGACTTTATTAGGTCCATTAATTATTTAATCCTCACAACATGTCTCCTGGATAAATAGGCATAAATTATTCCAATTTTTCAGATGGCCAAATACATACAGCGAATTTAAGGACTTCAAAAATCTTTAAAAGTGTTTGTTAATTTTGGGTGCCTCCATTTTAAGTGCCCCAAATTTAGACACCTGTACCCTGATTTTGAAAGATTCTTGAACACACACAGGTCCCCAGTTACTGCATTTGAAATTGTGCGATCAGCACATCTGTCTCAAGCCGAGGATCCTAAAATTGAGGCACACAAAATTAGTGGCCACTTTTAGAAAATTGGGGTGAAGTTAACATTCCCAAGGTTACAGATGGAGTCAGTCTATCACTAAGTAGTCTGAAGGATGAAAACACTGGCAAACTGTTGTTTAATATGATTTAATGTGGTGGTAAATTGTATTTATAAATATTTTTAATTAAATAATTTCAGTTTTGCAGTATAAGAGATATTTCAGTGTCATATTTATGAACCAGGAAACAATTATTTAAAGTTAAGTTAAAAAGAATAAAGAAGGCAAAATACAAAAATAACTGCTGAAACTGAGCAGAAGTATTTTATCTGTTCATTTTCACCATGAATGAACCATAATATTTCTGACCTTAGCTTAATGGTAGAACCAGGCTTCTAAATTGTCCCCTGGTACCTATAATAGTAACTGATTCCTGCTGATAAAAGGTGTCTGGCTGCTGAACTCAACATTCTATATAGGCAGAGAGTACCCACGATCACCCATTCAAAAATATTCTTGTCCACTAAAAAACAACCCTATTTAATTTGCCTGTGTTCCGAATTTAGCAACCAATTTACCACCACCATGAATACAAAACTCATCTTAGTAAAACCACATTTTTTTACTTTTAACCAGTTACAAATAAATACCTGTAATAAAATAGCCACTCAGTTACTTAACTGCATTTCCGAGAAAGCCACAAGATTTATGGTCAGAATTCACATAATCTCCCACATCAAGTATAAAAACATTTTTAGCTGTGCCTCTCTTAGAAAGAGCTCCAAATTGCAAGTACATGCAGGAAAAGCTATATTTTTTCCAACTTTTACTGTCCAGGTTGTTGACAAACACATAAGGCGACTTACAAACTATCCCACAACAAGATAAAATACTTTTAAAGAATGCATAAATCAATGCATTGTATATCAACCCTCTCTGATTAAATATTATTCCAGTAACTATATAATCAGCCTCTTTTATTTATTCTTCCCTAGAGAAACCAGCAATCCCTGCTGAACACAAATGTTCTCTTAATATTCAGGTCAGGATCTTTTAAATAGTCCTTTAACCTCAGATTGAGACATGTACACTTCAAGATTACTCCTTGACGTGCCAAAAAACAGAAGAAAAAATAATGGTCAGGGGAACAAAACATTAACTAGATATACCCTATAACATGCTGTCAGTGATAGGCATACCCACCATATCCCCAATCCAAGCAGTCATTATGCACACTAGATACCATATTTAAAGCAAACATTTAGATCACAAACAAATCGTTGTTGGAATTGAATTTATTAATATGGTACTACTGGGGTGCATAATTTAGTACCTTACAGACAAGTTAAGAAGACACAGAATCTGTTTCAAAGCACTTTCAGTCTATGGCCACAAGAGAGCAATGAGCTTTGTGTGGGTGGGCCCCAACGTCTGTGTATCCCTATTGGAGTTATTTGGGTCCTGTGTGGATGTGGGGCCCAACTACTCAGAGGTCATTGCAGGATCAGAGCATAAAGCCCCTTATCCTGCAAACAATTACACATGTGAATATCATTGGAATCAGTGGAACTATTTGCATACATAAAGTAATTTTTGAACAGAAGTTTGCAGAATCAGAATTAGAAGGATAACATAAGAAAAGCAGACAGGGCAAAGTGGGTCTGGGGAGGAGGAATGAGAAAAGGAAACGTTGGTCCCATATACAGTCTAATTCCGACTGTTTTGGGACTCTGGTTATCAAAAGAAAAGTAGAAAGAGATTAATTATTGGTAGAACATTGGTTACAAATAACATTGTTAACGCTAAGATTAGTATTGTAATGCCTGAAAAAAATAAAAGCATGAAGTATGAGGTTATGGGGGGTTGAAGGTAAGAAAAGTACCTTAGTTAGTATGTGACCTTTTAAAATCAAACTATTAATCTTTTCTCCTATTTTCTTAATTTTATGTATCTGTATGTATGTATGTATATGTGTATATATATGTATATGCATGTTAAGGACATTATTTGCTGTTACTTTGTGTATGTGTAGCTAGTTGCTTTGATATACTGAAATAGTGCCATACTTCAGTTTGAATCAATGGAAAACTGTTTTATTACTAGCAAACTAAATTCCTATCATTTTGACAAACCAGCCTATAACAGTATTATAATGTTGATAAGTACCATATCTGTGACGTTACTGCTTGCTACAGTGTACATGCTTTAGTACTTGATATATAATCATTTTGTGCACTTTTTGGCTTTGGAGTGGAATAGCAGTCACTGTTATGTTGTTCAGGCAGTGTGGGTAATCTCTTTATTCTACTAGGTATACTCAAATAAAGGACTTAAAGTTAGAGGAAAACAGATTTGTGTGTTTCGACCTAGTGGGAAGAAAACAACTATAATGTGTGAGATAATGTATTGATGTGAATGTGAAGACAGTGAGACATGTATGCCATAGTATGAGTAAATGCAGAGGCCACAACGTTAAAAAAAAATTAATAAATGGGGAACCACTAACCAGCAAGACTGTTCCAATGCAGATTTCAAGTGGGAACTGAGGGCCCCAGGTTCTATAAACGTGAGGGTGGGTATGAGGGCAATGCCCTCTCTACATCCTCAGGCCTGCCCAAGATCCCTGGCTAGAAGCCGAAGCTGAAATCATTCTTGTCTTCCACACAGGATATTGGAGAAATGAGAGAAGGGGAGCCCAAAACTGCATAGGAAGTGGGGACATACCCCATTACTGTTCAGTTCAGGTCTCTGGGCCTATGCCAAGCAGTCCATTGGGTAACAGAGACTTCACATTGGACTCTTTTAAACTCCCAAAACTGGACCTCCAAGATGATGGATGGAAGGTGAAAAAATCCACATGGCAGCTTGACAATATTGCCATGCAGGAAAAATCCCTTCCAGATCCCAAAGTTTGGCAATCAGCCTAACCCCTGTCATCATAAGAGATCCAGCTCAGTAGATAAGGTTTGGTTAGGGTTGGGCTGCAACAGAGTCCAAAATGGCTGCTCGCCAGTAGCAAGATCAGGCAGTAGCCACTTCCATCCCCCGACCCTGCCAGATGAGAGCCAATCACCTGGCCACTCATGGGTCCATTGTCCGATGGCAGCAGAAGTTAGCAAACAGTCATCATTACCTGGACGCCATGTGAGATAGTCTTTCCCGTCACGTGCGGGAGTGGGACAGGAGGGAGAGAAGGGGCAGAGGGAGTGAAAAAGTAGCAGCATCCTTCTCTTCCTCATATGTACAAGCTGCAGGAAGAGGGAGGGAAAACCAGAGGAAGTGTGTTTTAGCAATCTCCCAGCTGCCCCCGCTTGGGATCTCCCCCTCTACAGCCAAAGAGAAGGCAGAAGACACACCACAGTTAGCAAGGTGAGCTTTTATCCTTTAAAACACTATCTAATAACATCAGCTGTTCCATAAAATATAAGGTATAGCAGTCTCCATGAGAAAGTGAACATCTCCAAAAAGTTACCATACCTCTCAATATCCGAGAGATACTCTGATTATTTCCCACTGATAATATAGAGCAATACTGCTTTATCTCACATTCAGTATTGTGGTAGCTGTTGATAAATTCTGATTTTTTTTAGCTGTGACACTGTAGTCATGTTTCTCTATTAAAATGAACATTAATTATCATTGCTCTGTCTGAGTCTGTATATGTGGGTTCATATATCATTTTGTGCATTTTTATAAGTAAAATATCAGATTGTTTTCTGATGGTGTGTTTTATGTAAATATTCAGAGGCATCTTTAAAAAACAGCAGAATTTTAATAAACCAGGTTTATCTCAGTCTTGAGATGAACATCTTATCAGAAATGCTGGAGGAGTTGATTTTATAAACCATTACTTTTGCATTCTGTCAAACAGTTTCAGTTCTGAAAATTAAATTGGAGCATCAGGCCTACAACAGATGTACATATCTTACAAAAACATTTACATCTATGGTGTTGAATCATCAGTAAATAGTATTTATTTACAACATTTTATTTCATCTGTAAGGTATAGGAGCCTGATTTATAAATGAAGGTTTGAAGCTCTGAAATAATACCGTCTTATATAGCATATTCTTGTTTCTAAGGTCAAAAATCCCATTTATGTGCTTTCCTTGGGCAGGGCCGGCTTTAGGTCGATTCCCCCAATTCCCCAGAATTGGGCCCCGCGCCTAAGGGGGCCCCGCGCCTTAGGCGCCTTTTTAATTTTTTTTACTCACCCGTCGGCGGTCCGGATCTTAGGCGGCACTTCGGCGGCGGGTGGTCCTTCAGTGCTGCGGAAGACCCGGAGCAAGTGAAGGACCCCCCACCGCCGAAGTGCCACCGAAGACCCGGACCGCCGACGGGTATTCGAATCAGGCCCCGCAGTTCCTAAAGCCGGCCCTGCCTTGGGCACAGGAGCCTGCCCCCATGTTGTAAATTGCAGGAGTCAAGGCTTTAAAAAAAAATCTTGAGTTTTTTTTAAATGCCTGGTTCTTTGATTTTTTTTAATGGACTAAAAATTGTTCTAAAGGAGAATATAATATTTTAATTCTTGGGTCTCTTGCCATGGACTCTATGTGCCATTCAACGTGTTGCATGCAATATATTTTATTTTAGATTTATACAGAATGGTTTGTAAATGTACAGTAGGAACTTTACATCTGCTTCATGATTTCTAAAGCAATAAAATGCTTTGTCTCTACTCAAAGTTTAAACGATATCTCATCAAAACTTTGTAGTCAAGATTCACTGGCAGGTTGTATAAATCATGAAAAGCTATAGAAGTGTAACTTTGGGGAATGTGGAATGATAAATCATAAGTATCTGTAAACTTCTCAAAGTCTTGCCAACCATTCACTATTTAACCAAGTGCACACTGATTTTATTTTGAGAACTGTGAATACAATGCTTAGTCAACTCCGGGGTGAGGGAGGGGCGAGATTGTCGGGAGGAGTTATACACACCTCTGACTTACTTTAGGAGCTAGGCCTTGAGGCTTTGCATTTTGACAGGTCTCCATTTCTTATTCTGAATACTTTTGTGAGCATATTTTGTGTTGTATGAAAAATTAGCTTTGGAAAGCGCATGCCGCTAAGTGATTCACTGAAATACAATCAGATTAAAGAGATAGGGAGTTTAATTATTAATTATTAAGATTCTTGCAACGGGGTATAATTTCTGCCTTTCTTCCATCCCCTATGCTGTCCTTGGCTCTAAATATTTAGGCAATGAGCTTCTGTCATGATTTTATATCTGTCTCTAAGGGTCTGTCCACACTATGAGCTAGGGGTGTCAGTCCCCCGTTTGTGTACACATATTCACACTAGTTCTCATCAAGCTAGTGTGAGTATAAATAGCAGTGTAGCCATGGTCGCATGGGTAGTGGCAGCAGAGGCACGGCTGAGTCATGCCAAGGACAGACCTGCCAGCGCTGCTCTACTGTGCCTCTGTTGCCACTACCCCTGCTACTGTGGCTGTATTGCTATTTATACTCGTGCTAGCTCAATGACAGCTAGCGCGAGTATATGCACACAATCAGGGAAATCACAACCCCACTTCATAGTGTAGACCAAGGGTTCTCAAACTTCATTGCACCACGACCCTCTTCTGACAACAAAAATTACTTCACAACCCCAGGAGGGGGGACCGAAGCCTGAGCCCTCCTGAGGCCCACTGCCCCAGGTCGAAGGGGCCAAAGCCCAAGCCCGAGCCCCACAGCTCAGGGCAGGGTAGTCCAAAGCTGAAGCTCAAGTGCTTCAGCCCCAGGCAGGGGGGCGGCAACCTGAGTTCTGCCATCCAGGGATGAAGCCCTTGGGCTTTGGCTTCGACCCTGGGCAGTGGGGCTCAGGCTTCAGCACCAGGCCCCAGCAAGTCTAAGCCAGCACTGGCAACCCCATTCAAAGGGGGTTGTGACCCACTTTGGGGTCCCGACCCACAGTTTGAGAACTGCTAGTGTAGACATTGCCTCAAGGTTGGTACCTAAGGAGTTTGAGTTATTTGCCTAAGATCACAGTAGCAGGTTCAGTTCATGTTGGTCATGTGGAGAAAAATGCATGGTTCATTGGCAGTGGATCATTTTGCAAGTTCACCTACAAGCTCACATGGGGTTTTGGGTTCTACACAACTCAGAATCTCCATTAAAATAACGTTCACCTTTTCTCCAAGTAGGATGCATCTTTTCTTCCTTCTCCATTTGTCCACCAAATCTGATCTTGTTTGTCATCATGGGGAAGTAGGTGCTGATGACGTGACTCCTGGTCTATCTTGTGCTACTTGCTCTATGGTCTTCCCCAAAGTGGTTAAGAAGCATTTTTTCTGCTTCTGTACCTCCATCTTTTTGTTCTTCCCCATTCAATTCAAGGTCTTATGAGGTGTTAAGTGGGAAGAAAAAAAATTGTGTCCCTGTCGCGAGGCAAGTGCACCCCGTCCCTTCTTGGGATGGGGTCGGGGTAATGACGCGGCTGAGTCTACACAACCATCACTTGTCTTGGGATAGCTTGGCCTAGGGTAAAAGTCAATATGGTGGGCCTCTCTCAGGGATGTGTGGCCTAGTGGTCAGAGTTAATAGGGCTACTCTGTTTGGCAGGGCTGTGTGTCCTAGTGACCAGAGCCAATAAGAAGGGCTTTACAGCCTAGTGGCCAGGGTCAGTAGGACTGCCCTGTTCAGCAGGGCTGCGTGGCCCAATGACCAGATTCAGTATAATAGCCCTCTTCAGTAGGGCTGTTTGGCCTGGAGATAGGTCAGGGGAGTGGGCCACCACCTGAGGGAGGGGGGGTGGCTGGGTAAGGGGACCTGGGCCCTCACTGCTTCACAGGGTCCCAGCTCAGGGCCCTGTCATTGGCAAGTATGCCTGCCGCTGAGTCAGCAGGGAATCCGCCTGAAACACACTCACCCCATGTGGCACAATAACTAGTCCCCCTGAGCTACTTTCTACCCTGTTCCTGATGCAATGGCTCCAAGATCTCTGGGCTCCTCTCCTTGGGCGTCCTCCGGAGTCTCAGTGTCCCTGGCTTCTGCCATCTGGGGCTTTCACAGTTCCCAGGCTGGAGCTTGCATCATGTGTCCTCCCTCCTTCTTGGTCAGTCCTGAATGAGCCGAGCTGCTCCCTTTTATATCTAGTCTCCAGCCGGAGCATGCCCCACCAAGGGTGCGGGGGCATGGCCTCCTCGTCCCAGAGAGTAGAGTTAACCCCCACAGTACCAGTGCGGGGCACGTGTACCCCATCACAGTCCCCTACCACTAACACTCCCATTCCCAACTAACTCTATTACTGAATCAGCTGCAGAGAAATCCTGTAATATTTAGCAGGGTAGTTAAAAACCTCCCTTGGGGTTTCCGAGCAACCATGCCCTAGAGCAGGGGTCTCAAACTCAAATGACCATGAGGGCCACATGAACACCTGGAACTCCCACTGAGGTGAAAGGGAGCCAAGTGCTCAGCACCTCTGAAAATCAGACCGTTTTTATTTATGTGCCTTTTATGATGTTAGGCACCTAACTTTAGACGCCCTCATTTGCAAATGTTGATCTACCTTTAAAATTACAGTCCAAGATTCTCTTGGCTTCCATTTCTATATTAATCACTAGACAGCTCTGACGGTTGCTCTATGTCTTGTTGGACAGCAGAATGGTGATCAGGAAACTGAATAATAATGAACTTTCATAACAATAATAATGGACCTTCACTTTCAGTAACACCAATTTATAACAGAATCCTGTCAGGCCTCACAAATTAAATGGGTTCTGGACAGGTTTATAATTTGGATGGAAGATCATCATCATCATCATCATAATAGTGTTGTTGATGGGTCAGCAGATGACATAATTTCCTCTGAATCATTATTGAATAGTATCCCAGAGTGATACTAGTGAGCCCTTTGAGCCTCAATGGAACTGCCATCTTTTGGATGAGTTGTAGAATGACAGCAGTTCAGAGATTGGAAAAAACTTCGTTTAGTTTCTCTCTCTCTCTCTCTCTCTCTCTCTTCTCTGGCCGAGCAGAATGATTCCCTGTTGTACATTTACTATTTTTAAAACGTATTGATTTAAAATCTTCTAGAATAGCAAAACAGATTAAAAAGACATCCTAAAAAGCCTACCATAATAGAAATAAAATAAACAAAATATATTTTGGGGGCAAAAAATCTATGCCTACTTCTCACTCACCCAGTGGGTATTTAGCTGTATTTTGTTTTGTCAGGCCTAGTTTTTGAATGTTCCAAATAGTGGGATATTTTTAATGTTTATCTTAAATTATCTCTTAATTTCACCCCATACATTTTTATATCATTTATATGATCTCAGATAATTATTTTCCCTCCTTACTATTTAACTTTCAAATATTTTAAATGATTAGATATTTTAGACTGTTCCCTTCTACTTGTCACTCACCCGAATTATACATATTTAACGCTTTTAGTTTGTCATTATAAATCAGTAGCTCAAGCTCTCTGTTTTCCCAAACTACACAGTAAGGATAGTTTAACTGTTTTCTTTTTCTCTAGGGCCACCTTCTGCTCCACGGAATGTGATTTTTAATATTAATGAAACAGCTCTTATGTTGGAATGGAGCCCACCTAGTGACACGGGGGGGAGAAAAGATCTCACCTACAGTGTCATCTGTAAGAAATGTGGATCAGACACCAGCCAATGTGAGATATGCGGTGGAGGTATCCGTTTCATCCCAAGACATACGGGCCTGATTAACTCATCTGTGACTGTGCTTGATTTTGTGTCTCATGTGAACTACACGTTTGAAATAGAAGCCATGAATGGAGTCTCTGAGCTGAGTTTCTCCCCCAAGCCATTCACAGCTATCACAGTTACCACAGATCAAGATGGTAAGTTTTGTTGTTATGCATCAATTACTGCCTGTACAGTTTGTGTATATTAGTTGTAGCACCTGTTTTAATGATATCCAATTAGATGAGGAGTAAGTTTTGCAAATTATTAGAAGTTGCTAAGTGCCTTCTGCGTAGGGTTACCATCTGTCCGGGTTTCCCCGGATATGTCCGGCTTTTTCAGCTTTAAATGGCTGTCCGGGGGTGGGGGGGGGAGATTTCTAATAAAGTAGAAATGTTCGGGATTTCCCCCTTCCCTTCATGCAGAGTGCGGTGCAGCTGATTGGACAGCTGGGCCTGATTGAAAGCCGCTCGCAGCCACTGGGGCCTCTAGCAGCCAGAGTCCCTCCCTCTCCTCCCTCCTCCCCCGTAGAGCAGCGCGGCAGTGTTTAATTGCACATGGAGCTTGCAGCTCTCCCTCGGCCTGGTAGGGGGGGCAGGCAAGGGACAGGGAACAGGGGGTTAGATTGGTCGGGGGTTCTGGGAGGGGGGCTGTCGGGAGAAGGGGGTGTAGAGAGCGGTTGGGGCAGTCAGGGGACAGGGAGCAGGGAGACTTAGATAGGGGGTGGGGTCCTGGGGGCAGTCAGGGGACAGGTAAGGGATAGGGGAATTCTGAGGGGGACGGGAAGTGGGAGGGGGCAGGGCTGGGGCGGGACTAGGGTGGCACCCCGTGTCCTCTTTTTTGATTGTTGAAATATGGTAACCCTACTTTTGTGGGGGTTTTGAGCACTCACAGTTCCCATTCATTGATAGCACTCAGCACCTCTCATGACTAGTTCTTATGGCACCAATATATAAAAGCACATAAGCACATGCTTCAGTGCTGTGAATTTAAGTATATGTTTAAAATTAAGTATATTTGAAAACAGTGGGATTGGCTAATGGAGAAATGGCTTTATTTAGGAAAAGGGATAAAGAATTATGTTGAAAGGCTAACTTTTCTTTGATTACCAGAAGTAGCAGGAGGATGTGGAAAACCTATATGAATCCATTTTATGGAGAGCCTAGGAATAGGGATTGTCGGAGTCTTTAAACTATTGAAGTATACAGATTAATCAGTTATTTTATTGGCATGCTGTAGTCCCAGGGGTATGGATATAGTCAAATGAAATATGCATTTTAAAATATTAGAACTTAACACTACTTATACACTGGTTTCATGTATTTCACCTTTCAGAAGGGTGAAATTTACTTTAATGATTTGGCCAAGTTTCCCAATACTTGATTCAGTATGCTATAGTTTAGAAGATTTCTATATAGCCTTTTCAGCCACCCTCTCTCATTACATGAGACATCTTACTATGTATGTGTGTGAAAGAGAGAGAGAGAGAGCTTTAAACTGTTGGCTTTGGGGATTTTGTTGTTTTGGATGTGGGTTCTGTTTTGGTAGCTAAATTTCTGTTGTGGATGGATTTTTATGGGAAACATGATAAACTAGAAGAATTCCTGTATCTTTTATTTCTAATTGTATTTTCTCTCTATACTGGAGCCTATAGAAATGCCTACTATGACAGCAAACAGCACCATGTGTTACCAACAGTATAATCTATATTGGTGTTCTCTCCTGGCTTGAGGTGTTGTAGATCAAAAGGTTGCTTCAAAATTATTCCATGCTGACATTTGTTCCAGAAATGTATTTTCACCTGCTGTGCTGTGACATTGCAACTTTAGCTGAAGTTCTTAATGTAAAGCTTCAGGTAGTGGAGTATTTAATAATCCGTTTGTCAACCTTTTCTTAGTAAAAGCCCTAATGTTTGTGAGGACCTAATCATGCCTTCTAGTTGTATTCAGACACTTAATTCCTGCATAGGTCAGCCTTTCAAATTCTGGGATAAGTAGCTTTGTTGATGAGTGAGTAATTACTTGTTTTTGTTTCCACTTGGGCAGACAAAAACTGACAAATCACTGTTAGAAAATGGTCATGAAAATTGACCACAGAAACCACAAAATCTACTTGTTCCCCTTAACATGATTATGGTAATAAAAAAAAAAGCTAATTATATAACATGCTAATAGCATATTTTTTGTTTTGAGAACTGTCTGGAGCCCTCACAAGCTTTGTATCACTTTCTTAATCTACATCCCTTTTGAAAACTCTTGCCCATTCTCGCTAAAGCAAAAAGCTATGTCAGAAGCAGCTACTGTATGCACTTATTTTTAAAGGTACTGTTATATGATGCTAAATGCATGTCACCAAGTGTGCACAGGCGGAGGTGACCAGAGATGTTTGGTTTTTAAGCTGGCAAACAGCTATCTAAACACAGCTTGTGAACTGTAGTTAAAACATTATTTTTTAAAAATCTTTGGATCTTTTGCTATTGTCTGTTCCCAGCATAATAGTATAGATTTTCATTTCAGTTTAGCCAAACAGGGACAAGACCTGTGGTTTGGTAATCTATGACAGCCTGACAGTAAATTCTAGTGAGTACTCTGCTTCCTTTCTTCACAATAATTCTTACATTTCTAAAGATGTTACTGTTAAAGCTTCAGAGAATTTAAGGATAGATTTTCAGACTCTCAGTCAGTTTATTTGGATATAAAAAGGACAGTTTTACTGGAAGAGGCAGTGTAATAAATGAAATGACAAGCCTCCATAAAACATTTTTATAAAGATAAAAGCACTTTTGTAGTCTTAGAAATTCTGTAGTTTATATAAAATAGTGAGAACACTAGGTTCTATATCAAAAAATACAGAGAAAATAATGTCAGTAGGAAATATGCCAGGGAAGAAAATTAATGGAGTTTTGCTTAATGGAAACTAGGTAGAGAAAATAAACTTTTTGTTTTTGCAATCTTCTGGTTAGGTCTGAATGAAAGGTGATAACAATGAAAGAACAGGAAGGAATTTGTTCTAGAAATCTGAGCTGAGAAAAAGAGAACAGTGAGAGGAGCAGTTGTCTAATTAATCTGAAAAATTAGAACTAATGTTTCTGAATGTTGCGGAGACTTAATTAATGTTTGTAAAGCACTTTGAAATTCTTGGGTGTAAGGTATTATATGAATGCAAATCGTTGTTTATTATTGTACTACATATTTATATTATTTTTTTTTTATTCAATAAGTGTTAATGAGATAATGTGTAAGGCTATAATCATTCATGGACAAAGTTAATATACATGGTGGGGGGGGGAGGGAGATTAGATAGTTTCCAGTATTTGTGAAATGTTTTAGGGACCAACTGCTACTTTTTCAAAATAAGCCCACTAATAGGGTGTGTTGTACAAAATTCCTCCCCAGCTATGGAAATCCAAAAGGTACATTTCAGTCTCTGGGGAAATAAAGGCATAAAGTATTTAGGACTTTAAAAATATGCATATAGTATTACTTCCTAGCCCTAGATATATTTGTATTGTAGGCCTTGGTGACGACTCTATAGTTATGACTGAGATGCGTTTTGCATTTCACTGTTTCTTGGCCCAGATTAGAGGAAATTTATTCTTAAAATGAGATTTTTTTCAAAGACTGTTTGAATGTTTTAACTCTTTGTGGGTGAGAGAGGGTTATTTTACACATGAGTAAATGTGTTGAGCACTGAGTAATTTTATTTCCAAAATTACTAAAAATATAGTGTAGAGAAACAATTGTTTCTCTTACTACTAATTCAGGAATGAGACGAGACACCCCTTGCTATTTTAGTCATATAAGGTTCTTACCATTCCATAACTAAAAAAGACCCTCAAAATTACTCAAAGTTTTTATTAATGAATAATGTATGTAATACAGGAAGGAAAACAAAAAGAGAATTAAAAAAATGAATAATAAAATGAAGACAACTACATACTAGATGGTAGAGCAACACTTCAGGGTGGAGCTGTTGGGCTAGGTGGGCACTGTCCACACATCATAATCTCTCATCACCTCTGTATGCTTGGATTATTTGTGCTCTTGGGTTGAGTCAGTGGGATGAGTCAGTGCTACCATGCTGACCCATTCCCCAGCCCCCCTTTGCAGAATCATCTGACCTCTCTCCCCATCCAACCCATACAGCACTGTTCCCTTTCCCTGGGCCAGCCATAGAACATCCCCTCCTCCCCCACACACACACCTAAGGTGTAGTGAGGTCATTTACTTAATAGGAATGCAGCAAATCCTCTAATGGAGACAGTGTACTGTGGTCTCTCTGCATGATAAGTGCTGACAAATGTCAACCTAAAAAAATCTCCGTTTATATCCTTAAAATTTTGAATATCAAATTTATTTTCCCTGAACAAGTGTGTATTTGTTTACCTTGCAGATATAGATGTTTTTCTCTTTTTTTCCCCTCACTCTCTCTCTCTTTAGTGCAGCACAAGCCAATTGATTCTATTTATTTTAATGTCTTGTAATCCAACATTATCAATTAGGTCAACAAGAATCTACTCAGCTTTGAAAAATATGTCTTTAACTGATGCAACATGGGGAGCAGAAGGGAACAAAATGTGATATATTTGGGTATCTGTCTCCAATGCACCCATTGATATGGTCTCTCTGGCTTTTCAAACAATGTCTTAGAATGAGTAGTGTACTTGTACATCAGATCCTAAATATCAGTTATTATATTTCCCACCAAATTACCATGTTAAGGTCCAGGAACTAAAATTTTAGCTGCAAACTATTTACCTGATGATACATTTGAAAATAACATCACAATTGCTCTAGTTTAATTTGCAATAGGGATGTTTGTGAAGAACCAAGTAAAATGAACATTTTATAAAAATTGATAGATTTTATAGCATTGGAGGAAGACTTTTTTTTTAATTGTCCCCATTGCAATCAGTGGGAGTTAAGAGCATTCACAGGATCAAACCCTAAGAGGTTAAGATGTTTGTTCATCATCTTGCATGATTTAAAACAAAGAATGCTCAATAAGCCCATTTGTACTATGTGCACCCTACTCAGCTAAGAACCGTATTAAAGTAATCAAGCACATTTCATTTAGTTGGAACCTTTCACAGTGAGTGATATGTAGTTAGAAGAATCATTATTGAATATTCTAGTCAGGGTTGGGTGCAAGGGATTCCAGATATAAGCCTGTGACTTCAATAATTAGAAACCTTTGCCACACACCTTAATTGACTGACTGCTGAAATTCTTCAGTTGTATTATCAGCCTTCTGTTTTCACAATTTACCTAAACATTTCTGAAAGGTATTTTATTTAAAAAAATCTCTAGTGTTCCCACCACTTCACAAGCAAAATGAAGACTTCTGTTGCTTTCTTGGCAAGAGGAATTATTTTGGTCAAAGGCAGTAAAGGAAGACATTAATCATGGCTAGTCAATCTGAAACAAATTGTGTTTATAAATGTCATGACTTTCACATAAACCTTCAGGGAGCATGTTCAAAGTGAAGGACATGGTAAATTACAAACTAATTCTGCTGATGTTTGCTATGGGGTCTTTAAAGCAATTATGTCAGTAGCAGGTTGCTCCGATTCATTTGCTTCTTAAAAAGTAGTTTCTTCATTACATTCAACAACCCTTCTCCTTCCACTTCTGTCTCTCTTCCATATGGATCTGCCTTAGGCTCACAGTTTTGGAGACAGTGTTCATTTATATACTATGAGAGCATTAAGTTATGCACATTGGAATAAGGTTGAAAGCAAATTCAAAATTACCTAAAGTTTCTGAAGTTTCATAAAACTATTTGTTTTACAGCTGAGTTACTTTCCAAATAAAATTTCTAATAATAAACTCCTGACCAGGTTCTATAATGAGGGACATCTCTCTGCTAGTTCCGTCTCCCAATTACAGACATGAATATGCTTTCACCCCAAAGTAAAATTCAGACAGGCCTCCCATAGAAACTATAACAAAAGATTGCTTCTGTGAAAAGATTAACATTATCTAGGAAATGCACAATAAATATTTCATTTTGAAATATGTGCTCTTCCCTGAACTCCTGGCATAAGTGAGGCTTGATATTTTTTCCTATTTGAACTCTGTTTCTGACTGAGGACTGGGGGATGACAGCCAGTGTCAAGGGTTTGAAAGTTTTATTGGGGTGAGGGGGACGGACAACACCACCACTTCAATAAAAGGCTATCTTAATACCATTAAATCACATTGTAATCACACGTCTCCTCTATTATACACATAATCCGTGGCTTCAAAGGGAAGTGCTTTAATGCATATGAAATGTATATGTGCATTGTGCCTCGGAAAAGGACATGTTGCACAGAAGTGCACTCATTGTCACAATCTGACTGCCAGGGCCCGAAAGGACCAGCTGAGACGTCTCATCATGGAGAGATCCTTGCAACCAGCCTCTCACCCTGGTGCAGACACTTCCCCCCAGCCCCCGTGTGGCTCTCCCGCTCTGCTAGGTCGCCCACTGACCTTCCTTTGCTGCCTCCTTCCAAGAGGAAATCCTCTCTTTCCCATGCTGATGGGAAGAAATGGGCTACCACATTGCTCTCTGCAGAACCGCACAACAGAACACCATCCCCTATGAGGTCAGTAGCCTCAACATCTTCATGGGTGAGACACAGCTCCTGTGACTGTCTGAGTACCTCCAGTACTGGAGCTAAAGAGAGGTCTAAAGACCCTAAACAGGCAAACCTATAGGTGACCACACTCTCTCAAATGTGGCATAAGACCATGGCTGGCTCCAGCCACCAGCGCAGTAAGCGGGTGCTTGGGGCGGCCAACGGAAAGGGGCGGTACATCCGGCTCTTCGGCGGCAATTCGGCAGCGGGTCCCTCACTCCGTCTTGGAGGGAAGGACCTGCCGCCGAAGTGCCGCCGAAGAATGAAACGGCGGTGGTAGAGCTGCCGCTGAAGTGCCACCAATTGCAGCTTTATTTATTTATTTTTGGCCACTTGGGGGGGGCAAAAACGCTGGAGCCGGCCCTGCATGAGACCTTCAAAAATGGTGCTGAGAGCCTTGATCAAATCATCTTTGGGCACCGCAGCACTGACGAAACCACTAACACCAGCATCTCTATCAGCATTGGCATCTCTATCGGCACTGATATACCCTCCGGCACTGACAAGACCGTCGACACCGTGTAAGCCCTCGACTCCATCTGCTGGCTGTTCCAGAGAATGCACCTCTCCCTCGTCACCAATGCAACTGCCAGAGCCGATGATGCTCCTCCCTTCTCCCCAGGAGTTCAGATACCCCAAGGATCTGATGATATCTGACATGCCTGAGTCACCACTACTCAGACACAAGCTCCCTCCACTTCTGTCCTCTTCTCCAAAATCACAGCACTGCTCCCTTTCCTCTCTGTTCATCAAACTGCAATGCTTCAAGTTGGTTACCTTATCAACCATTATCCCAGTACTGGAACAAAGGGACTGGTTCTTGGCCCTCAACCTCCAAGATGCATATTTTCACACCACCATACACCCTGCTCACAGACAGTTCCTCAGATTCATCATGGGGACCAATCACTACCAATATAGGGTATTACCCTTTGGAGACTCTACGGCCCCTTGAGTATTCTCCATAGTCCTCGAGGTAGTGGCCGACTACTTAGGCAAACAAGGCATTCTCCTATTTCCATACTGAGGCGACTGTCTTCTCAAGGCCCCATCCAAACCTAACATCCTTCATGCTGTACTGCTGACGATGGACCTCTTTTCAAGCCTCAGCCTTTGTATAACCCTACAAAAATCAACACTGTCAACAGTACAACACCTGGAGTTTATTGGGGCACACTTGGATGCCATACAAGCCAGAGTCCTCCTCCCAGCTCACAGATTTTCAGCAATAGTCTATCTAGTAACCCCAGTGATAACCTGTCCCCATATATCAGCCAGGATGTGTCTCCAGCTGCTTGGCCACATGGCAGCAACCTTATTCATGGTAAAGTATGCGAGGTTGCACATGCACTGTCTCTAGGCGTGGCTACATACAGACTGTGTACCTCACAGACTCAGCCTTCACAGACTTCTATCCATGCCTATCAAGATCAAGGACTCACTACTCCAGAAGACACTACCCAAAAAATGTCTGTGTTGGGGTCCCTTTCCTTCAACCAGCACCGTCCCTGATACCAACAACCGATGCTTCCTTAATCAGTTGGGGAGCACACCTTCAGACCCATACAGTGCAGGTCACGTGGTTCCTAGCCAAATCCACCCTACACATCAACCTTCTAGAGTTATCAGCGGTCCCCAATGCCTGTCAGCATTTTCTACCATTGATCAGGTATCGCACTATAAAAGTTATGCCGGACAATATCTCCTGCATATTCTACATCAACAGGCAAGGTGGAGTGAGGTCACACTCGCTGTGCTCAGAAGCACTGAAATTATGGAACTGATGTATGGAGCACGACATCACCATTTCGGGCACGTACCTCCCTGGACACCATAATGCCACAGGAGATTCTCCCAAGACCACAGGTGGGAGCTGGATACACAAACTCTACATCACATATTCAGCCATTGGGGATTCCCAACCATAGATCTCTTCACCACTTCAGGGAACACCAAATGTCCTCAATTCTGCTCAAGAGTGGGCTTAGGCCGTGGACCCTGGGAGAGGCGTTCCTTGTCACATGCGATGCCCTGCTACTGTACCCCTTTCCAACCATTCCTCTCTTGTTCAGAGTAATCCACAAGATTCAAGGGGACCAAGCACAAGTCATCTTTTTAGCTCCCATATAGCCACAAGAGATTTGGTATACTTACCTCATTCGCATGACCGTATGTCCTCCAATCAATCTGCAATCAATTCCACAACTCCGCTCACAGGATACGGGTTGAATCCTCCATCCCAATCCATAGCTACTCCACCTGAAGGCATGGCTCCTCCACGATTTTGGAATTTGGAGGTGACCTGTTGAGAGTCTGTTGAGAGGTACTCTTGAATAGCAGACGTGACACAGCTCAATGCACATACCTCCAAAAATGGACCACATTCCAATCCAGGTGCACCACCAATCATATCACTGCAATGAATGCTCCATTACTGCTCATCCTAGTTTATATTTTAACTTTTATATTTTAAAAGATCAGGGTTATCACAACCTTCCACCCCAATATAGACGGCCACTCCATTTTCACCTATTCAAGGAATTCCTGAAAGATCTCCAAAATCTTTACTCTCACATACAGGATCCCACCCCAACTTGAGTCCCGGCCTTGTCCTACACTGTGTTACCAGACCACCATTCAAGTCAATGGCAACATGCTCTTATATTCATTTATCCATGAAAACAGCCTTTCTTGTCGCCATCACCTCTGCCCAACAGGTGGGAGAAATTGGCGCTCTCATGGCATACACCACATATGCAATTTTTCATAAAGAAAAAGTTATGTTACATCCACATCTTACCCAAGATACCATCCTCCTTCCATCTATATCAACCTATCCACCTTCCCTGCTTCTTTCCAAAACCACACTGCAAGGAGGTGGCTTAAGCACCTTGGACGTCAGGCAAGCATTGGCTTTTTACAGGGACAGAAGTAAATCTTTCAGACGATTGCCATATTTATTCCTGTCAATGGCCAAAAGTTTGAAAGGCACTACCATTTCTAAACAACACCTTTCCAAGTGGATCTCGTAGTATATACACCTGTTCTGCCAACTACAATCGACAGTCTCCTCCTAGAACTTGAGCACATTCCACCTGCTCTCTGTCCACCTCTATTGCCTTTCTCAACAACAATTCCAAATGCTGACATTTGCAAAGTGGCTAACTGAGCATCTGCGGACATTTTTAGCCATCACTACACAATTACTCATGATGCAACTTCAAATGCCCTACTAGGACACACTGTCCTATCATCCATATTAACTGCTGCTCCAAAGCCCCAGTCTTCCAACTTTATAGAGCACCCGTAGTGACATCACTCAAAGAAGAGAGGGTTACCCACCCTGTGCAGTAACTGAGATTCTTCGAGCTGTATGTCCTTATGGGTGCTCCACTACTTGCCCTCCTTCCCTCTGCTTCAGAGCTGACAAATAAACTCTGCAGTACAGAAGGAACTGGGGGCAGTTGGACCATGTAGCACTATATATAGATGCCGCTCATTGTGCAAGATGGGGAGGAGTACATGTGCAGTCCAACAGGCACGGCTACGGAAGATCTCCAACCCCAGGAGCAGGGGGTGGTGCCACACCTACAGTGGAGCACCCATAGGGGTACACATCTCAAAGAAGCTCAGTTACTACACAGGATGGTAACCCTCTCATCTTACTCCAGTTTTACTCAAATCCTTGTTACCTTTAAATTCCCCTATTTGTATTGGAATTTTCTTTGGGTAGGGCTTATTTATATAAAAATGAAGATAGTGAAAGTCTGGTGTAGCCAATGAGTTCATTTTATCATTCATTTATTATTGTGTTAATTAGTATTATGGACAACTCATATGCTATTTCATATATAATCAATGTATGCTAAGCACATTTAATTTGTAGGATTAGAGACATATAAAATTGACAAGTATTTAGGAGAGATGAACGTGTATTATGTATATAAGTAAAGTATGGCTATAATAGAAGGCCTACAGGCTGAGACAGGTAAGATTTTAGCTTAGCCATACTCGGCCATAGGCTTAAGAACACTTGACATGAGTGGGTGACCTAAAATAACCTTATGCCAGTAAAGTCACAAGATTATTCGAAAGCCTGGATCAATAGGTGATGTTACGGGAAATATGTTGTAATTTACCTATCTAGACAACAAGACACCTGATTGGACATCATTGGACTCCCTGTTTGACCGCAGGTTACAATGGACATGTTGTACATAGCTTCTAATGAGAATAAGGGGAATTAAGACAACAACGTGTAAAAGAAAACAGGGCATGCCAATATTCATCATGAGGTGTGGGAGTACAGATAAGAAAAAGAGGGTTGAAACCCTTATGCATATGCACTGGGTGTTGGGTGCAGTCAGAACAATGTAAAAGAGGTTCCCAAAGTGGGAAGACTGCAAGGGAGAAAGATCCAGGGATGACCTCATTGGGATGACCCCAGCAGGAGCCACCCCTCTTGATGACTACCTGTTAAGAGAACCACCCAACTCTATGAAATTTTGGGTATATGAGTATGAACATAGCATTGGCCAGTGCATGGATTCTTCCAGGTTGTGTAAATGGCTATGTGAATGTATCTTTTAACTTATAATACTAACAAGATTTTTTTACATGTAACTGTGTTTGTGGTTACATTTTTTGTCTGTTCCTAGACACTCCCAATCTCCACTCTATTTATCTTTAAACTGCAGCAACAGAAACTGGACGGACTATAATTTCCAACAGAACTATCAATTCATTCAATTTAAAATAAAGGCTACATTGGCTTTTGTGTATTAGTCATAAATAGTACCTGCAACAGCTTCTAAATCATTAGCTTGATTTATAATGCTATAAAAGAGTTAGAGATTAATGCACATTATCTAAGTGATTCATAAATTAGAACTTGTTATGCAATACAAGCAGCTGATGTATGATCCAGAAAGTTGCTGACAAGTAGTTCAGCCAGTTTCCAATTCAGTATGTTACATTTTGGAAATAAATGACCATTTTATTTTATTAACTTAAATCTGTCTAGAAAACAAATTGACTAATTCAGATGACTGGTTATATATACTTAAAATTAAATACTGGGCCTTCATTTTTCAAAATTAGGTTGTTCTAGTTAAATTATCTAACACCAATTTTTATTCTGTAATTGAAGATCAATAAGGACTGGAAAATATTGTTCTGGATTTCAGTTAGTGGAGTTCAGGAAATTTGATCTAAAATTCAAAGGTGATTGGTCACATTATCTTTCCTTAACAGAGAATATAAAAATCTTTTTTTTTATTTTTGCTCCTTATATTTTGTATCAGAATAGTTATGTCAGTCACTATGTAGAATTGACGTGAACTTTTCTTCTGCTTTTTTCTGTTTTTACTGAGTTTGTGGTTTTCTTGTGGTGATGCAAGTCTTAACTGATATTGGTATGACTGATATATTATGATCTGTCATTGCCACATTTGTAGGTATGACTAGATAGTCTAGTAAAAGGAAGAGTAATATAAGATAACATATTAATGATATTTGAGATCCCCTATATCAATTTACCTAAAATATTGATATTAATTTACAAATAAATTAATTCTGGCAAGTAAGTAAAACCTTCTGATGAAAAGAGGTCGTTAAAGAAGAATCACTATACTCTTTTTACAAGATGATTCATGAAATTTGGCTTTAAAAAAATTGGGTATATATTGGTTTTGTTTTTAAGAGAATTTAGTGATGGTGAAAGAAGAAGAAGAACAGCATGAAGATTAAATCTTGCACCTATTCCTAGAACAGGTGTGACATAGGAGCTTTAATATGCTAGTCCACCAATATATTTTAATGTTGACCCTGAGAGACCACTTCTAGGGGTAAGAAGGTTTTTTTTTTGTTTCCATACCTATTTAATCCTTGATCTCTTGCTGAAACTGCCAGTTCCAGTGTTGGCTTCTATGATATGACAATATGCTATTAGACTGAGGCCACAGACTTGTCTGACATAGATGATGGAATATCTGACAGATCTTCATGGCCAAATTTGATATTGTGACTAATGTTCCAATCCAACTCCCATTAAGTCAATGGGAACTTTCAATTATATTGGCATAATTGACTGTCTCCATCCATGTGGAGCCCTTTTGACATCAATGCATGGTCAGAGCCTTAAAATAACAATATACCATAATTAAATGTAGGGCTGTCGATTAATCATAGTTAATTCACATGATTAACTCAAAAAAATTAACTGTGATTAAAAAAAGATTTTTTTTACGATTAATCACACTGTTAAACAATAGAATACTAACTGAAATTTATTAAATATTTTGGATGTTTTTCTACATTTTCAAATTGATTTCAATTACAACACAGAATACAGAGTGTACACTGCTCACTTGATATTATTTTTGATTACAAATATTTGCACTGTAAAAATAATAACAGAAATAGTACCGTATATAGTCGATCATAAGCCGGTTTGTTTATAAGCCGACCCCCCCAAGATGGATAAGTAAAAATGGAAAATTTTTGTAACCCGTTCATAAGCCAACCCTATAATTCAGGGGTCAGCTTATGAACGAGTATATACAGTAGTTTTCAATTCACCTCATATAAGTACTGTAGTGCAATCTCTATCGTGAAAGTGTAACTTACAAATGTAGATTTTTTTTGTTACATAACTGCACTCAAAAACAAAACAATGTAAAACTTTAGAGCCTACGGGTCCATTCAGTCCTACTTCTTGTTCAGCAAATCACTAAGACAAACAAGTTTGTTTACATTTACGGGAGATAATGCTGCCAGCTTGTTATTTACAATGTCACCTGAAAGTGAGAACAGGCATTCGCTTGGCACTTTTATAGCCGGCATTGCAAGGTATTTATGTGCCAGATATGCTAAACATTCATATGTCCCTTCATGCTTCTGCCACCATTTCAGAGGACATGCTTCCATGCTGATGATGTTCATTAAAAAAATAGTGCATTAATTACATTTGTGACTGAACTCCTTGGGGGAGAATTGTATGTTCCCTGCTCTGTTTTACCTGCATTCTGCCGTATGATGACCCAGCACATGTTGTTTGATTTACGAACACTGTCACTGCAGATTTGACAAAATGCAAAGAAGGTACTGTGACAGTCCCAGACCAGTGGGGTACAGGAGTCTGGTAGAAGGCAAATATACTGGCCACTGGATGAATAGTTTTCTGTTCCCTGGGTGACCAGAGCAGGGACCAGAGCTGCACTAGAGCAATCAGGAACCTGCTAGAACCAATTAAGACAGACAGGCTAATTAAGACACTTGGAGCCAATTAAGAACATACTAGAATCAATTATGGCAGGCAGGCTAATCAGGACACCTGGTTTAAAAAGGACCTCCCATCAGTTAGTGGGAGGGCAAGCAAGGAGCAGGGAGTGAAAAGGTGTGCTGCTGGAGGACTGAGGAGTACAAGCGTGATCAGGCTTCAAGGGGAAGATCCTGCGGTGAGGATAAAGAAGGTGCTGGGGGAGACCATGAGGAAGTAGCCCAGGGAGTTGTAGCTGTAGCTATCACGCAGCTGATACAGGAGACATAGACAGCTGCTATCCACAGGGCCCTGGGCTGGAACCCGGTGTAGAGGGTGGGCCCAGGTTCCCCCCCAACCCCCAACTCCTGATCGGACACAGGAGGAGTTGACCTGGTCTGTGAGCAACACCAGAAGGGAAGGTCGAATTTGGAAAGGGATCTGGCCTGTCCCCGACCCATTAGGTGGAACACAGAGACTGCGGGGATTGTTCTCCATTTCCCCCGTGCTGGCCAGTGATGAGGTTAGCTGAGTGAATGGCAGGTTTGAGCCTCTAGCAGAAGTGGCCAAACTGAGAGCTGCCATGAACCTCTGAGGTGAGCAAATCTGCCAAAAAGCACAGGATCCACCAAGGCAGAGGAGGAACTTTGTCACAGTACTAATGTGAGATTTCTAAAAATAGCTACAGCACTCAACACAAGGTTTAAGAATCTGAAGTGCCTTCCAATATCTGAGAGGGATGAGGTGTGGAGCATGCTTTCAGAAGTCTTAAAAGAGCAACACTCAGATGCAGAAACTACAGAAACCAAACCACCAAAAAAGAAAATCAACCTTCTGCTGGGGGCTTCTGACTCAGATGATGAAAATGAACATGCATCAGTCCGCTCTGCTTTGGATCATTATCAAGCAGAACCCGTCATCAGCATGGATGTATATCGTCGGGAATGGTGGTTGAAGCATGAAGGGACATATCAATCTGTAGCGCATCTGGCACGTAAATATCTTGTGACGCTGGTTACAACAGTCCCATGTGAAAGCCTGTTCTCACTTTCAGGTGACATTGTAAACAAGAAGCTGAGGGGAGGGATAGCTCAGTGGTTCGAGCATTGGCCTGCTAAACCCAGTGTTGTGAGTTGAATACTTGAGGGCACCATTTAGGGAACTGGGGTAAAAAAAAAATCTGTCTGGGGATTGGTCCTGCTTTGAGCAGGGGGTTGGACTAAATGACCTCCTGAGGTCCCTTCCAACCCTGATATTAAAAAAAATCGATGATTATCTCCTGCAAATGTAACCAAACTTGTTTGTCTGAGTGATTGGCTGAAGTAGGACTGAGTGGACTTGTAGGCGCTAAAGTTTTACATTTTTATTTTTGAATGCATTTTTTTTTTTGGGTACATAATTCAACATTTTTAAGTTCAACTTTCATGATAAAGAGATTGCCCTACAGTACTTGTATTAGGTGAATTGAAATATTATTTCTTTTGTTTTTACAGTGCAAATATTTGTAATAAAAATAAATAGAAAGTGAGCGCTGTACACTTTGTATTCTGTGATGTAATTGAAATCAATATATTTTAAAATTTAGAAAACATCCAAAATATTTAAATAAATGGTATTCTATTATTGTTTAACAGTGTGATTAATCATGTGATTAGGTTTTTTTTAATTGCTTGACAGCCCTAATTTAAATATCATCTTCCTACCGGTCTGTCAATGGGACTCTGCAGGGGTGCTGGGGACCCACCTGCATGGGTCAGTTTGTATGGATAGATCCTTTAAAACCAATATGGACATTTACCTGTCTTCTGTATCTTCCACTGTCCTATCTCTTTCATTTTTGCCTTTTAAAAATAATTGTTGCCCTTTTTCTCAGGTCCATTAATGTTGTGATATTTATGCCCTGATTTTCATAGGTGATGAGCAACTGCAGTTTCCACTGATGTCATTTGCAGTAGTGGGTGCTCATCTCTGAAAATCATACGTCTGTATATGGCATGCGTTCAGCTCTTGATGTTGCATGTTCACTTACCCGATTCCATTCTAGATATTGATTATCTTATTTAGCACTTGCAAATGTGACCAGAATATTGTTAGAGCCCAGCTTTTTCCTGTTATTTTAAAAATGGCAGTTTCTCTCTTCAGATATGGTTAAGAATAATTATTGAGTAGTTTTAAGTATGTATTCCACAGTTAAATTCCCCGGCATTAAATGTGTGGTTTCCTCAAGCTCGTGAGGAATAAATCAGTGGCATGTTCAGACTTGGTTGATTATGCAATATGTGCAGCTGCTATATTTTTTTTCACTACTACATATATAGGTATTATGATTAGGTCAATTTTATTTATTCCTTCAATTGATTAAAAAAAAATGTTTAATTATATTAAAGTTCCTAGTTAAAAGTTCTATTATAAATAAGTATAATTTAAAGTTTCACTAGATATAAAATATATATATATACACACACATACACACAGACATAACTGATGTACAAAATCATGGCTTATAATAAATGAATTAATAATGATTTGCCACTCATTTTAAACTAACCAGTTGCTAATACTGATTCACTAGGATCTTCTACTGGAAGGGTTATTTTCCGATAATGAAAAAAAAATATTTTAACTCTTTGATATATTGTAATAAGTTTATAATATTTTATCATAATTATATGATTGTTACATAGACTATACTTTTTCAAAAAAAAAATTTTCACTAAAAATACCCATACATCTGTTCACTTTTAATATGATTAATAATTACAAATAAAAAGTTCACAAGCGAGATTCCCAGTATTTTACACTAAATATATTACCATATGATTTAAACTATCTTCCTATATGTCTAAGATGTGGCAGAGATTAGTAAACATTTTAAGTGCTTAATCAGTGTGTTGTAACGGTGTCAATCCCAGGATATTAGACACACAAGGTGGGTGAGGTTTGATAGCTTTTATTGGACCAACTTCTGTTGGTGAGACAAGCTTTTGAGCTTACACAGAACACTTCTTCAGCTCTATGTAAGTTCAAAACCTTATCTCTGTCACCAACAGAACAGTTGGTCCCATAAAAGATATCACCTCACCCGTCTTGTCTCAATTTACAGTACAGACCCATTTACGTGCAAATCCTCTTAACGCGCGGTAGCGCGAAGCCTCCCAGTGCTTCCTATTTAACACGCGGTACAGGAACTTGCTATGTAGCACTACAGATTTGCTAACTAACTCACTGACATAGAAATCGACAGGAAGTGCGGAGCGGAAACGTGCTGTACGTCTTTACCGCCGACAGGGATGGGGAAAGGGGCAGCAACATTAAAGTGCTGCCGCTGCAAAGGACCGTCCTTAAATCGCTGCCTCGGCACTGCTTTAACGTACTGCCCCTTTCTCCCACCCCACCCCCATCGGCGGCCCTGCCGGTGGGGACCCTACCAGCAGGGCTGCCGACGGGGGAAGCAAAAAGGGCAGGGACATTAAAGCGCTGCCATGGCAGTGCTTTAAGGATGGTCCTTTGCCGCAGCAGTGCTGGGCCGCCGACATGGGGGGAGGGCGCAGCAACATTAAAGCGCTGCCGTGGCAAAGGACCCTGCAGTGCTTTAAGGTCCCTGCCCCTTTTGCCCCCCTTGGCCGCCGATGGGCAGCGGAGGGCAAAGGGAGCAGCTGCCCCGGGGCCGGTGATTTAAAAGGGTCTGGGGCTCTGGACACCACTACCGCAATGACGGCGTCTGGAGCCCTGGGCCCTTTAAATCGCCACGGGAACCCCGGGCGGTGCAGACCAGGTGGCCTGGAAGGGCTGTCTGGAGGATGCTGACCCCTAGCCCCGCCCTTTCCGCCTGAGGCCCCGCCCCTTCCGGGGGCCAGAGCCACCCCCACCCTATACCGGTAAGTGTCCTGAGTTACTTTCACCCCTTTGTAGTGGTAATAATGTTTTAATTAGATTACACATTTGAATTTATATTCTTGCAAAGCGCCGTTTACAGATAGGCCTGCCGTATTTGGGACGCTGCGAATACATATGTAATCCTAGATAATTATACATGTGTATATATAGATATCTTAAGATATTTCAGCATGGCCCTCTTAACCTGCGGTCCGTTAACACGCGGTCGTGACAGCTTGATTCCCGACATCCGCCCGTAAACAGGTCTGTACTGTATACATAGTGCATATTTCCTTATGTAAAAGTGGAATATGGAGTATTAATTACTTTCAGAGCCAGATTTTAAAAAGATCTCAGCACTCAACAGCACCCATATTAGACACTTTAAAAAGGCCCTGATCATCCAGTGATTTATTCCCATACTTCACTTTAATACATGTTCTGAGTATTCCCATTAATTTGTAACTACTCACAATGCAGAAAGTTCAGCACGAGTCTTCATAGGATTTGGGGCCCAAGTGTCCAGATTATCAAGAGTGCTCAACTCCTATTTAGGCACCTAAGTGAAGGGGGGAGAAGAGGGAGGAAGCTCCAGGGTGCTGAGCATCTGGCCCCTTAGTTTAGATATCTAAATTAGAGCTGGTCTCTATCTGGTTCTTGGTGTATATGCAGTATAATAGATGTACTAAAAATGCAACGTTTATTTCAGAAGGATATATATTCATATAATAGTATGTGTTACACAGGTAGAAATACAGTTTTATTCTGGATGATTTAACATACCAAAAAATATACTTGTACTTCTCATTTCTTGATGTAAAATAAATATCTGATCCTGTAAAGCCATACTCAGGCAAGTATTCCTATAGACCCATAGGGTAAGGTCACCAGGGTTTTCGCCTTTCTTTGTCCTATTACATTAAAAAAAATTACTCTTAATATTATTGGAAGCTTCTCCTTTTTACCAGGTTGGTCATCTTTTACTTAGAGCTCACTGTTTGGATCTGGTGAATTTCGTTATTAGCTTCTCTTACAATAATTGCAGATTAAAAAGTCTTTTAAGTACAGTTGCAACAGTAATATTGTTTCTGCCATTTGAACATGGAGTTTACAAACATGACTCAATACATTTTTTACAAGTCAAATCGGCATATTTTTATACATCTTATTTACATGCATTTGACGATCTATATATTGGGTAATGCAATCCTGGAAATTTATGAGCTCTATGTAAAGTTCCTGTATAGGTCTACAATTCTCTATTAATGTAACTCTGACAGTTTTATTTCCAACAGCCTTGATTATCAGGCAGAATATGTAAGATACATTGGTAAGTTACCCTACTTAGGATAATGTCTTGTGTTTGTGTTCCTTTAGATTGCACTCACATTCACACATAGCTCCAATCCTATAATCAGATCGTCTAGTGTGGATCCTTGAGCTCGGGCACAGCCCCATTCACTTCCTTGCATGATGACAGGTTTCAGAGTAGCAGCCATGTTAAGTCTGTATCAGCAAAAACAACGAGGAGTCCTTGTGGCACCTTAGAGACTAACAAATTTATTTGGGCATAAGCTTTCATGGGCTAGAACCCATTTTCCACACCATGCATCTGATGAAGTGGGTTATAGCCCACAAAAGCTTATGCCTAAATAAATGTGTTAATCTCTAAGGTGCCACAAGGACTCCTCGTTGTTTTTTCCATTCACTTCAGTGAGGCTTCTCAGAGATTTGTGCCAGCAAATCCAATTGCAAGGCCGGGGCCGTGGACGAATATTGTATGTATTGTGTGCTCTATGAGTACCACAGTATACAGACATGCAAGCCTCTATATAAAACTCTTATCGGCCTGCAACTTCTGACGGTTCACTGGGTCAAAGATCCCATTATTCTGTATTGAAACTGTGTGAAATAGATGCCATCAGGTGGTCGAGAGACATCTACATAGAACACATCACCAGACATCAGCAATACCAGGAGGGATGAGCTGGAGTGCCGAAGAGAAGCCGAAGAGAAGAAAGTAACTGAAATACTTTCCTCATGGATTGTATTTTCTAAATGGACAACCTACCCTATGTTCTCAGTTACTGAGGGACAATCCTCACTTATTGCTATATATGCTTTCCACAACCAACTCTCTCTCTGTATAACTTTTCATGAGTGATGTACCCAAATACTTGGTTTCTAATATCTAAACTGTATTCTTAAATTTATTCACCTAAATTTGGGTTATTGCTGATTATGCACTATATGTATCTTATGACTTTAAAAACAAACCTTGTATTTTTGGATAATCTAAGCACTACACCCAGATGTACAGATGTACAAACATTAGCTCTAATAAAAATTTTAAATCTTTTCTTGTAACTAATACAATATTCTCATCTCCAAATAATAGTAACACAGATTTATTGGCTCTAATTACCATGTTTGTAATGACCTCAGTGGTCATCTGTGTGTTTCTGTGCATTAAAGTTATTTGGAAAAAACTATGTACATGGATATATAATAAAATATTAAATATGTAAAATCAAATTCCAAACAAAAAATTGTAATTAAAAGAACATTCAGGTTGTAAAGTCAAGCACTAAAATGTTAAGGCATGCCAGAATTAAAGGTTACCTGTGCAACCTTTTAATTGGCCCTCTTGTGCATATGCATTATGATACAGTTCTAATTACATAATCATAATTTTTTTCCACAGGTCTGTATGAAATTAGGCTGCAGTTCAGTGTTTCTTCTTATCCTTAACTTTCAGTGTGTCCCCCCCAGGCCTTCTTTACTGCAAGTTATACAAATCCTGCACTGTGTGTGTCACATTTTATTACCTCCTGAATTCTGTAAGTCATTCATAGTTTACTATCTGAGTGCCTCATGCATATTAATAAATTCATCTTCTCAATACCCATGGAGATAGGGGAGTTGAATTATTCCCATTTTAGATATGCATCCGAAGAAGTGGGCTGTAGTCCACGAAAGCTTATGCTCTAATAAATTTGTTAGTCTCTAAGGTGCCACAAGTACTCCTGTTCTTCTTTTTGCGGATACAGACTAACACGGCTGTTACTCTGAAACTTCCCATTTTAGAGATAGGGAAACTCAGGTACAGTATTTAAGACCAAAATTAGCACAAGTTTCCACTAATTTGGGGTACCCCTTGACTTCAGTGGGAGCTGAGTGCTACTTTTGGGCACTTCGACTTGGCAAAATTGGAAAGAAACAAGGAGGGGTATATTTAATTTATCAAATGAATGCGTTGTGTGTAAAGAGAAAGAACTGCCCTCAGATTACCTTAGACATTGTCATGGCCAAATATATGAAAGAGTATGTCTGCACTGCAACTGCGAGTGAGCATCCCAGCCCAGGTAGACAGACTTGTGCTAGTGGGGCTTGCGCTAGTGCACTAAAAAGAGCTGTGTGGACATTGCACCAGTGGAGGCTCAGGCTAGCCATGTTTACTCAAGTCCAACCTACCTCCTGGGTCTGAGCACAGGTGGCCGGCCTGAGCCTCTGCTGGTGCAGAAATGTTCACTCACCTATTTTTCGTGCACTAGCATGAGCCCTGCTAGCCTGATTCTCTCTACCTGGGCTAGGAGGCTTCCTTGCTGCTGCATTGTAGACATATCCAAAAAGGCTTTGGGGCCTAGATGGCACTAAAAGTAAAAAAAAAAATCATAATTCTCCCAACTATCATTTATTTGTAAAAGACTGCAGGGAGCTAGAGATACAGTTGGGGACGAGAGAGGTGAATAAAGAGCTGGAAGAGCTAATAACACTATAAAGGTGCCACTTCCTGCTAAAGTGTCCAGCTGCTGTGTGTGTGTGTGGAGGGGGGTCACTTCAGCCATTTTAAATTTGCTTTCTAGTATGCAAGCTAAATTGGAAGCTGTTTGCTATTCTAGGGTTACCATATTTTGTGCCTCCAAATGGAGGACACTCCACGGGGCCCCGGCCCCGCTCCCAGCCCCGCCCACGCCCCCCGCCCCAACTCCGCCCACTCCCCAAAGTCTCTGCCCCCTCCCCTGCTTCCCGCGAACATTTGATTCGCGGGAAGCCTGAAGCAAGTAAGGGGCAGTGTGGGGGGAGGAGGCGCGGCCCAGGCTGGCCCCCCGGCGGCGCCAGCCTGGGTCGGCTCGGGCCCTGGGGTGCCGGCCCCGGCCCCCGGCCGACCACCCCCGGCCCGCCCAGCACTGCCGGCCCCCGGCGGCCCGGCGCACCCCCCGGCGGCCAGCCCCGCGACCCCGGCCCCACGGGCCCGGACCGGCTCCCGGCCCCGCGGGCCCGGCCCCCCCAGCTCCCGGCCCAGCCCCCGGCCCGGCACCGCGCCCCCGGCTCCCCGCCCGGCCCCGCACCCAGCCCAGCCCGGCACTGCGACCCCGGCTCCTGGCCCGGCCTGGCCCCTGGCCCGGCCTGGCCCCCGGCCCGGCACTGCGCCCTGGACCCTGGCCCGGCACCGCGCGCCCGGCCCGGCTCCCGGCCCAGCACCATGCCCCCAGCCCCGCGGCCCCGCACCGGCCCCGGCCCCGCACCGCCGACCCCAGCCAAAGAGGCCCCGGCCGAGCCCTCCCTCCCTCCCGATTTTCCCGGACATGCCCGGCTTTTGGGGATTTCCCCCCGGACGCAGATTTGAGCCCCCAAAAGCCGGACATGTCCGGGAAAATCTGGACGTATGGTAACCCTAGCTATTCCAAACTTAATTTTTTATAAAAGAGAGTTGAAATTGGCTACTGATTCTGGGGATAATGGGCCCAAATTGTTAAAGAACGCTTCCTTTGTCTCCGTGGCCCCCACCCCACAAAAAGAAAAAAAAAACAACCAACAACAGAGAGAGAGGGTTAGGAAAAATGAACAAACAAATACATTCAAAACAGTAGCTAAAAGAAATTTATAATCTTTTTCTACTAATTACTGTTATTCTTTACATAGTGAAAGAAAACATAGCATCAGTTTCTAAATACCTTTCTTAAAAGATTTTTTTTTAAATTGAATGTAAAAAGTGGTCTCACATTAGTAGGGTATTAGTGCACTGCTCTTTTGATTGAACACACTCTGCCTTTGGTCTCTTGCCTCTTAGTTTGCCCAGAGTATATACCAAAGCCAGCCTACCTATTCACACTTCCGGGTGGGTTGTTGGATAATGAAAACATATTCTGAGAGTGTTTAAGAAGGGGGAAAGAACAGTTTGGAACACTAAGCACTTTCTGTCAAGCTACTGAGATTTAACTGCAGGACACTCAGTTATAAAACAGTTTTTCATTGATCTGAACTGCTGAATTCCTAACTGTAGTTTATTTTCACTTTGATTTTGAAATCCATAAGTGCCAGTCACAGCTCTTAAGAATGAAAATCATTGGCATGCGAGTTTAAATTAAAAGTGATAAATTGAGAGTGCTAGTGGCCAGTGCCTCAGCCAAACACAAATGCCATGACTAAAGCTCTAAACATCACTGCATGCTTGATTTCAAATTAAGTGTGACAAATTAGGCAGGAAGTTAATTGCTAGCTTGGAATAAATACTGTGATGCTGATTGGAAAAGGCATCAAAAAGCTACTTTTTACCTTTGCAGCAACCCCATCTGACATATCAGAAAACTGAAAAGCACTAATAAAAATTAGTCTGATTGAAGTAATGGGCATTTTCTGTCTGTGTGGCTGTGCCTGTGTGGATGTGAGGGTGACTTTGCTTTGAAAATGTATCTGCCAGTCTAAAATGAGGAAGCAAATTGAAAGATGCATTAGAATTCTTGTAACTAGGTTGCAGATTATGGGGGGAGATAGGGGTGTGTGTGTGTGTGTGTGTGTGTGTGTATATATATATATATATCATTACTGACTAGATATTAGAGTTGCTGTCAACTATTCTTGTGGCAGCAAGTGTCAGGATGAACAATTGCTCTTTAAGCGAATGTGACCTTAAAGACCAAGAGAAGTTGTAAATCACATTTTCCTTAACTAGTCTCTCATTTATTTTACTTTATGTCCACTATGTGCAGAGATACAAACGGGCACTATTATGTTCAGAAATATATTGGACAACAGTTTCCTCTTTCTGATGTCTTGCTCCCTGATTTAATGCATGCATGAGGGCTTGTAGAACTATGTCAGAACTAATCTGCCCTTTGCTCCTTTTAGTAACACTTCAGTTATGGTTTTGTAATATGAACACTCCTTTTGTGATTTATAAAAATTGTGAAATTTATGTTTGCAACAGGAAAGCAAAACATCTTTTAAAAGAACCCTCAAAGCTGAAGTTTAAGTAAATTAGCGATTATGACTTTAACCTGCAAAATTAGAACCATTAGGATTACAGGTTAAACCTCCACGGTGTGAGCCTTAATGTTGCAGCACATGCAAAATAATTTTAAGATCAGTCACTCTTTGGAGACCTCTGTGCTGGAGTAAATGAGACAGTCCGGAATGTTGGATTTAGTCTTTATTCTTCTTGTTTCTCTGGATCTGAGTCATACCACTGGGGCCTGCTTCTACTTCCACTGAATTCAATGGAAGATTTGCTATGGACATAAAAGATGCAGTATCAAGTTCTTAATGTTGCCTTAGTACAAGGCACCATAATATAATGTATGGTGTGGTGTTATGGAAACATCATGTTTGGGGATCAAGGGAAGGGGAGTTCCAAAAATATTTTTGAAAAGGAAAAAAGTCATCTGTAAAGCTTTGCAGATTCTTTGGACACAAATATATTCATATCTTTTATTAATAGCCCCTTTCAGAGTTTGTCGTTTTCTTCATATTTAACATGTTTTTGTAGCTACCTCTTTAACAGCTCCATTTGCTGTCATCCTTTGTGACTGTGTTACACATTGCATAGAACAAAAGTTTTGCTTGTGGTTTGTATATTACTGTTTCATTAAAATATATAATGTGAAAGCATGTTAATGATAGAACTGATGTAGCAGTCAGACACTCAGCCCAATGGGATCAGCTACTAGTATTCCTGAAAGAATCAAGAATCATGATTTTAAATTCTCTTTTGCCTTCTAACTTACATGGAATTGCCCCAGGCTCACGCTGCCAGTAGGTGGGGATATCTTGCCCCCACACCTCATCTACCCATTGAGGCTTCCTTGCCTTATTCTCCACACGTCTGCTTAGCAATCCTGCTTGCTCCCCTGCCTGCCTCATATCTTCTCCCACCTTCCTCGTGGCCCATTCTGACCATTACTTTCTTCTTCCCCCATGTCTTTCTTGCCCCCCTTCTTACCATTGCATTCCAAGGAACCCCTATTCCATCTTCTCACTGCTCCAACCTCATGCTTTCCTCTAGCTCTATTTTTTTCATACTCCCAAACCTGTCCACCTTGCCCACAATTCCACTTTGCCCCCATAACTCCCATCTACCCTACTGCTATTGCCGCCCCATCCCTCTCAATGTTCAATCCAGACCTCTTATATCCTAACACACCTCCTCTTACTGACTCATGCGTCTGTCCAATCACAGCTCTGGTTTCTTTCCTTTTTTTCACTCATACTCTAACAAACACTTCTGCCCCATTGTTCACCACCTCCACTAATTCTGTGCCTCTGTCACTCCTATTCATGATTTCTTCTAGTCCCATGCTCACAAACACCTACTGCCCTATCCCTTCCTCCCCTCCACCCCATGGCTAAGACTTCCCACTGGTTCATGTGAATTGTTCTGTTATTGGTATCTGTGCATGAAGTGGATGTAAAAGTTGGTGACCAAATTGTGGATTTAAGTACCTTATGACGTCTGTTTTCTCCAGTGTATGGGGTTTTTAGTGATGTGTGCAATGGCACATCATCTTTGGAATTGCCGTTAGCAACTTTAACTGTTAACTAATAAGTATCAGAGGGGTAGCCGTGTTAGTCTGGATCTGTAAAAAGCAACAGAGTCCTGTGGCACCTTTAAGACTAACAGATGTATTGGAGCATGCTCCAATACATCTGTTAGTCTTAAAGGTGCCACAGGACTCTCTGTTGCTGTTAACTAATAAAACTTTCTTCTGTGGTAATGTACATATAGGGATTGTTTCACCCATCATGGAAATGCAGCCATGCATTATTTATCCCTGAAGGTTAACATGAAGACTGCTTTTTGCCCCTTAGACGTATGGGATGCAAATCCTTTGAACCATTTTAGCATTGTCTATATCTTTCAATCACTTACCAAATTGCCAAGCGTGAAGACGGGTGGTTGCTGTATATCTGTCACTTTACAAGCCCTATTTGTTCTGGAGAGATCAGCACTGCTATAATCATGATGTATAACTACTGTATGTTATAGATGTATTCACTTGTACTTATGTAGTTAAGAGTCTTTAAATATTCTCATACATACATCTTTCCATAACTGTTCAACATTTGTTCAAACTACAGATTATTATATACAGCCTCAGAGCAGAAGCTATTATTTTTTGTACTCATTTTAAAATAATTTTGTCTGGTTTTATGACTAAGAAAAGCATATTATCAGTTTGAAAGCTTTTCTTTTTGCATGACTAAAACTTGGCCTTTTAATAAATAAAATGTTGGAGCTTCTTAGTTTGTGAATATATATCAAAGCTGTGAACTACTGACTGTTTCATATAGATAACTTTCTGCTCATTCCATATTGTGCAATTCATTCATGCATATGTGGAATCCATCTAGCAGACTGTGGGTACTACCTGAATATAATTTTTACTAGTAGTAATAGAACAGGAAATCCTGATCTTGAAAGACTGGAAGTCAAAAGGTTTTGACCAGGTCGCTCACGTCCACATAGTTGTGCAGGAGTTTATGGAAAGAGCATGCAAACTTAAGGAGGAAATATTGGCAGTCTGGTTCACTTGGCATCTATTTCAACTTTTCATTGGACAAGTTGGAGATAGACCAGTTGCTTTGTCATTGGATTCATCAGTGCGTGCAGTAGAAAGACACTTGTGCTGGGAACATTTCTGTTAACTAGTCCACCATTCTCAGCATTTCAAACTGCCATTTGGAAATTTAATTTGTTGCCTTTTGAAGAATTGTCAATGCTGTATGACTCCTTTTTTCATGTATAGATATTATAAATTCTGTTAAAAGAACCTTCCTTCTGATTATTCTGCCATTTTGATCCTAATTAGAGTCAAATTGTGCCTGATAAACAATTGCTAGGGGCAGTGCAGAGCCCACTTGTTTCCATGGTGGTAGCATTTAATGACCATGGGCTCGATCCTGTACCAATCAAGTCTATTGGACTTTTTCCATTGACTTGAATAGAAGTTGGATCAAATGCTATGAGAACTTTTAAAAATAAATGTTGTGTTTGGCAGAATTGTTGCAACACAGAAATGATAACTTTTTCAGCAAAACAGCATGTCCCGTGCATGCCAAAATGTGTGGAGAAAAAAACTCTGGGCCCTGCTACAGCTTACTAGATAAGTCCAAAATAAAGACTATAGGATTCAGCATAAGGAAAATGTATATGCCTTCGTATCAAGTAGGTAGATGTCTTTTCTACTATGCTCTGAGTATGTGGTGGTTGAGAGGACATGGGCACAGAAGAGTAGCCACTGATGTAAGACCATTTTGAGACATGAAAGCAGCTTGGAAACAAAATACCTCCTTTTTGCACTGGAAACTGGGGTTGAAAGATGTGGAACAGACAGTGCATAATGAATATGCCTTACAGTTTTAGAGATGGGGGTGAGAGCCTTTAGCTGTGGATGCTTGTGCTTTCAATAAATTGTTTCTGTATTCTGCTCATCCATAATATTGCTATTCTTCACATTAGCACGTTTAGTTTGACACAAGCAGCTATCTTCAGGAAGAAAAGATTTAATGTATCCTATGTTACTCTTACTGTGCTGTGAAGTTATTGTGGGACTTGCATGTGAATTTTCAATGAAGTCTTGACTGTGACTGTTTAAAGACACGCTTTTTGAACAAAGAGATTTAACTACCATTCTTGTCTATAAGCAAGGCAGGCTCTGGGTGATGTCATGTCCATGAACAAAGTTAAATGAAAAACTGCTGATTCAATTTTTTTTTTTTTGCTTTGATCATATTCACTGGTGACTGAACTCTGATCTAAATAATGAAAAGCATGATGCTGCTTAACAAAATTGTCTCAGCTTAATTTATCTTCTTGAAATTTTAATTATCTTTGTATCCTCCCCTCATAAGTACATGCATTTAATTTAAACTCAGCTAATTTAATAAGTTCTACCATTTTTATGGAAATAATAAGACAATGTATTCATCCTTATATCCAGTGATGTTACTGATGGCAAATTCATGCAAAAGGAAAATAATAAAAAGCCTACACTGAACATTTATCCAAAGTCAAGGTTACCTGATTTAAACTTTTCTCTTGTATTTAATAGACGTGATTAATAATCATGCTTTCCTTGTGATTACAATACTGTGCTGATATCAGTCAGCTTTGTTCTGCATGTTTATGGGTCTCGTCTTGCCAAAATATTAACACAGTGCACTAGTATCACAAGGCAGTTCCACATGTATTTGGTGCCCTCAGCACAAGTATCAGGGTGCTGTTCATGTCCCTCCAGAACACCTCCAAAGGAATTGCAGGAATAGGAGATTTAAAAAAGTAGAATAGTTTTTTTCCAAATTGGGGAATGAGCTCTCCTGGTCTTTAACTTGACTTTAGTAAGGCTTTTGATCCTGTCTCACATGATCTTCTCATAAACAACCTAGGGAAATACAACCTAGATGGAGCTACTCTAAGGTTGTTGCATAACTGACTGGAAAACCATTCCCAGAGAGTAATTATCAGTGGTTCAGGGTCAAGCTGGAAGGACATATTTACTGGAGTCTCGCAGAGATTGATTCTGGGTCTGGTTAGAGTAGGGAAACACCTGTCAGGGATGGTACAGATAATACTTAAGTCCTGCCTTGAGTGCACTAGAAGACCTGTTGAGGTCCCTTCTAGTCCTACACTTCTATGATTCTATAACTATAAGGAGGAGTAACCCCTCCAACCCCCAAAAAACCCAACCTCCCCTCCTCCTTGCAGCTGGAGCATGGAGATGAGAGCAGGGGCTGCAGTTCCTAGAAGTTCTTCCTACAAGGGAGTAGGTGGGGAGGGCATGTGCTGAGCCTTGGCTGGGTCAGCCCCATCCATGCCTTGATCAGTGGAGCTGAGCCAACACAAGGCAGGAGATAACCTGTATCCAATAAAGACTTTCAGTTCAGTTACTCTACTCTCCCTCCCCAGAAGCAAGGAAGGACATAGAGTCTCATGTTTCTTCCCAGAGTTCGTCCTGGAGCGGGGCAGCTTGGACAGCCCCTTAAGCAAAGGTTTCGTCTAATTTATAGTGAATATGTAGGAATCATACAAGCATTTACAAATCAAGTATATTTTTCAATCACTGTTAAATCAGCATGGCTGGTGGACCTGCCAGTGTCACACATGACACTCATGCATTTGGCAGGTCGGTCACGCCGTCTCACATCTCAGGGAAAATAGAAAGTGAGAATCTCCCCCCTATAGAATACACTGTAATGAAACAGGATTGTGCATTTATCTGTAAACCAGGTTTTCTGCAAACTCCATAACTTTTATTCATCATAAGGCATCATGCTCCAACTTTAGGGGAAGCATCTGTTATTGACCCATTGCCCATCTAAGCTAACTGAAAAGCTCACAAGATTCTTTCTGGCAGAGCTGGGAATAGAACCCCCATCTTTAATATAACTACCCAAGTCACATCCATTTTGCCTCTTTCGAGTTATGTGTCTTGCTGTCCTGATTCTATCCACTAGACCGCACAATGCTTCTAGAACCAAATATAAACCTCAAGATTCCTACTATTTAACATTCCTAGGTTGCTTCACAAATATCTGTATAACACATTGACTAAATATATGTCATGTCTCCATTTAGACACTGGTCTCCATAGTGAATGCCTGACTCCACCACCAATGGTGCATGGTTTAAACCAGTCTGATTTTGGTTTAGCCTAAGTCAGTTAGGAATAAATTTAGCTAAACTGAAATAAGAGCATCTACAGAGGCTTTTGAATCATTTGAATGAAATTTGTTTAGAAACTGATTTAAGTTAAATCAGTGCAACTTTCCCTTGTAGATGGTCTCAGTTCCTGCTTCCACATCGCAAACTCATCATCGAATTCACTAATTAGCAAACTCAACAGACACCAAGAACAGCATGGGCCTTGGAGATTGTAAAGAAGTTCCCCACAGATCAAAGATGAAACATATTGGCAGGGCAGTGTGTACATGGGAAGCTTGTTTTTCTGCTACGCTATAAATGGCAAAAGATAATGGCAGTGTAGCTGTGCTTTGGAGCTCTCCACAAAGTCATAGGGCTCTAACCCAATGATGCTGAAAATCTTAAAATTACTATGCTGTGGAAGCTGGATTCCCAATCTATTACAATCCACACCATTTTCTGTAATATTAATGATCATTAACATTTATTTTTAATCTAAGGACTTATGTTTTTATTACTTATATGAACTTATCTTCAACGGGTTTATGAACACTGAACTTCTTCCTTCCATACAGATGTCAGTAGATGTACATCCATAGCATGCTCAGTGGTGTCCACTTGGTATCATCAGAGCTGGCCGTTATCCAGATATGCTTAGTAATGGGCAAAATACCATATGGAATTGGTTTAGTTCTGATAAGAACTGACTATTTAAATTATATATACCTAGTATCTAAATTTTTTGCTGAGTTGGGAGAGAGAAAGTAGAGCGTTAGATGACAACCAGAAAAAAAGGATAACAATAAAGGGAGGGTTAGGGTTTTGCTTGGATCTTGGCTGAAATTACCAAAGAGTACAGAGAATTGAAAGCCAGGCTTTGTGTTCCTTGATAGCTATCACTAATTAATATTGAGCTCATTAAATTCAATGGACCTAAATCACGGAGACCTGTGAGAAAGTAAAGTAAAGAAAATTCCAAAAATCACACTTCTCCATGGAGGATTGGACTAACATCTTGTCTAAAGCAAACTCTCATTTGAAAGAATACAAGGATACAGGATATCCCAATGAACCATTGTGATTCGGGGAAAATGGGTAAAGAGGCCAAAATTAGTCAGGATATTACATCAGGATGAGCTCCTTCCACATTTATGCTGAGTAACATCCACTACATCAGTAGTCCATTTGATTTCAATGGACAACCCATTGAGTAAAGTACTCCTCAAGTTGAGTAAGTATGGCAGCATCATGCCCTAAGTGAGCGCACCTACCAAATTGAGGGCCTACGTCTCAGGTAGGTTTACTGCTGAGTGGAAGAGGGGGGTTGTAGGAAAAACAAGTGGACGCAGAAAAATTTAGCCAAAACCACTGCATTTTTTACTCTTTGTTTACTATTTACACCTCTACCTCAATATAACGCTGTCCTCAGGAGCCAAAAAATCTTACCGCGTTATAGGTGAAACTGCGTTATATCGAACTTGCTTTGATCCACCGGAGTGCGCAGCCCCGCCCCCCTGGAGCACTGCTTTACTGCATTATATGCGAATTCATGGTTATATCGGGTCGCGTTATATCGGGGTAGAGGTGTATTATGTTTCCACAATATGCTCAGTGCTTTCCCAACATAAAAGGAGGTGTGGTCCTTGCTCCAAAGGACTCAAAGTCTAGTCTTATAGAATCAGGCTTTTCAATGGTTTTATTAGCCAGACCAGTTGCTTTAGCTGGGATCTGTTTTTACTATGCAGTGCCATGCATACTGCAGATATACTGTTTGTTTCATATAAAGGTCATTTCAATCCAGTTTCATCTCAGTGGTTCTGTTCTAAAGTCATGGCCATAATTTATATATACTATAGTAACTCTATTACCTGGATATGACTAGACTGAAGATTTTTTTTTGAGGGCAGGATATATATTACAGGTTAAATTATGACTCTGAGAGCAAATGGAGCATTGGGGGAAGGGATCAGATGCTGTAGCACATGGGTAGTGGTGAGGAGTGGGTATCGGTCCCTCCTATGCTCCCCCTTCGTCCCCTCACCCTCTTGGAGGCTATTGGGAGAGCTTCCTCAGCAGTGACACTTACTACATGTGTTTTTTGTTTTTTTTTTTGGAAAGTGGAGCATTTTCTCCAAAAAAGCAAACAGAATTTTGGGAATCATTAGGGAAGGGATAGATAATAAGACAAAAAATATCATATTGCCCCATATAAATCCATGGTACGCCCACATCTTGAATACTGCATGCAGATGTGGTCGACCCACCTCAAAAAACATATATTGGAATTGGAAAAGGTTCAGAAAAGAGCAACAAAAATTATTAGGGGTATGGAACGGCTGCCATATGACGAGAGATTAATAAGATTGTGACTTTTCAGCTTGAAAAAGAGACTAGTAATGGGGGATATGATAGAGGTCTGTAAAATCATGACTGGTATGGAGAAAGTAAATAAGGAAGTGTTATTTACCCTGCTCATAACACAAGAACTAGGGGGTCACCAGATTAAATTAATAGCAGGTTTAAAACAAACAAGTAAGTATTTCTTCACACAACGCACAGTCAACCTGTGGAACTCTTTCCCAGAGGATGTTGTGAAGGCCCAGACTATAACAGGGTTCAAAAAAGAACTAGCTAAATTCATGGAGGATAGGTCCATCAATGGTTATTAGCCAGGATGGACAGGGATGGGGTTCCTAGCCTCTGTTTGCCAGAATCTGGGAATGAGCAACAGGTGGATCACTTGATGATTATCTGTTCTGTTCATTCCCTCTGAAGTACCTGGCATTGGTCACTATTGGAAGACTCAATACTGGGCTAAATGGACCTTTGGTCTGACCCAATATGGACGCTCTTATGTTCTTATGCCTTGTTGTTGGCTTTTGAGTGCTAGCAGATGTGCAGCAGGCAAAGCCCCACCCCATCACAAATACCTCCTATGAGGAGTATTGATCACCATTATTGGGGCTGCCCACTCTATTCCTCTGGGAGCACAAGCAGCAAGCTTATGGGTATATCTGCACAGGTGTCTTGCTGGGGGTGGGGGAAGGAAAGGAGCTCTCTGTACCATCTCCCTACCCTTTAAATGCCCTGCACTGAGCACATCAGTTTATAAACAGTCAGTTTTAATATTTTTAAGCAAATACTCTGTATTTTATAGATCTTAAAACATACTGCTCCCCCTAGCTCTCGGTGATTTTACAGGCTTGTGAGGCTGTCACCTGTCTACAGACGTTTTAAAGAAATCACACATATTAAATGAACAGCAATGTCTATCATGACAAATGTTATTGCATGCAGTGTAGTTGTAGCCATATTGGTCCCAGAGAGACAAGATGGGTGAGGTAATCTTTTACTGGACCAATTTCACAAAGCAGTCTAATTACTTGATTTTTTAAAATGTGCTAAGCATTCTCACTTCCCATTGATTTCAACGGGAGATGTAAAGTATACAGCACTTCTGGAATAAAAACAAACAAACCTGTATTGTACATGTAAACTGGGCAGTTGTGTGGCTAATGGAACATTCATTTGCACTCATACATGAATTACCAGTTTCAGCTTGTGGTATTTTAATTACAGTTAAACTATTGTGTGCCTATATGAGAAGCATAAAGAATTTGGGAGGTGGAATGAGGTGACTGGGGACATGTACTGGCATTTTGAGTAATGGTCTCAAGTTTCAGTGGGGGAGGTTTAGGTTGGATATTAGGAAACACTTTTTCACTGGGAGATGGTGAAGCACTAGAATGGGTTACCTCGGGAGGTGGTGGAATCAGGGCCGGCTCTAACTTTTTTGCCACCCCAAGCAGCAAAAAAAAGTGCCGCCCTGCCGTAACACCCACCCAGCGCCGCCCCGCCCTGCCGACCTCCCCCCCCACAAAATGCTGCGCCGCCGAAACCCCCCCTGCCGAGCGCCGGGCCGCCAAACAGGCCCGCCCCCCGCCGTGCTGCCGAACACCCCCCGCCGAGCTGATGAACCCCCGCCGAGTGCCGCTGAACACCCCCGCCGAGCTGATGAACTCCCGCCGAGCGCCACGCCGCCAAACACCCCCGCCGAGCGCCGCACTGCCGAAGCCCCCCGCGCGGAGCACCGCTGAAACCCCCGCGGAGCGCCACGGTGCCGAACAACCCCCCCCCGCAAGGAGCACAGCCGAACCCCTCCCCGTGGAGCACCGCGCCGCCAAACACGCCCCGCCGAGCACCGCGCCATGCTGCCCCCCCGCCACCCCAAGATTGGCCGCCCCTTACCAGGTGCCGCCCCAAGCACGAGCTTGGTTGGCTGGTGCCTGGAGCCGGCCCTGGGTGGAATCTCCTTCCTTAGAGGTTTTTAAGGTCCGGCTTGACAAAGCCCTGGCTGGGATGATTTAGTTGGGGGTTGGTCCTGCTTTGAGCAGGGGGTTGGACTAGATGACTTCCTGAGGTCCCTTCCAACCCTGATATTCTATGAATCTATGATTCTATGATTTTCAACATAACTAGTCAAGTCAAATATAATCAATGCATTTGACCATGCTAATGAACGTTTGTTTATAAGCACTCTCCCTACAATGAATTGTTCTCAGTTTTTCACAAAGCAAATTATTGAGGGATATATCTGATTACTCTTAAAGGTATATATTTTAATTTTTATAGGTTTTTTTAAGTTAAAAAGGGGACGATAACAAAACAGAAGTGACAAAAAGTATACTGTGCGAAGAGGGAAGGAAATTAATTATTAAATCCTGAAAACAGCACAGTAATACAGAACATAAATAATATATAATATGATTATGAAAATCTACTCTTTTCTGGTTTTAAGGCAAGTAAAATATTCTTATAATACAGAGAGAGTACCCAAATTTATGTTATATTTCATAATCTCAGGATAATCACAGTTCTGTCTGTATAAATCCCAGTGCTTTCATAGGTTATCATCATATCCTGTGCATTCTCCATTTCTGTCTCCTGAGTGCTTCATCTGAGTTCTCCTCTCATTTGTGACTTTTCTGCTATTGTGCTGTTTTTCCAATTATAGAATCATAGAAGATTAGAGTTGGAAGAGTCCTACCCCCTGCTCAAAGCAGGACCAACCCAGACAAAATCATCCCAACCAGGGCTTTGACAAGCCGGGCCTTAAAAACCTCTAAGGATGGAGATTCAACCACCTCCCTCGGTAACCCATTCCAGTGCTTCACTGCCCTCCTAGTGAAATAGTTTTTCATAATATCCAATCTAGACCTCCCCACTGCAACTTGAGAACATTGCTTCTTGTTCTGTCATCTGCTATCATTGATAACAGCCTAGCGTCATCCTCTTTGGGACTCCCCTTCAGGTAGTTGAAGGCTGCTATCAAATCCCCCCCCTCACTCTTCTCTTCTGCAGATTAAATAAGCCCAGTTCCCTCACTCTCTCCTCGTAAGTCATGTGCCCCAGCCCCCTAATCATTTTCATTGCCCACCACTGGAGTCTCTTCAATTTGTCCACATCCTTTCTGTAGTGGGGGGTTCAAAACTGGATGCAATTCTCCTCACCAGTGCCAAATAGAGGGGAATAATCACTACCCTTGATCCTCTGGCAATGCTCCTACTAATGCAGCCCAATATGCCATTAGCCTTCTTGGCAACAAGGGCACACTGTTGACTCCTATCCAGCTTCTAATCAACTGTAATACCCAGGTCCTTTTCTGCAGAACTGTCGCTTAGCTAGTTGGTCCCCAGCCTGTAGCAGTACATGGGATTCTTCCATCCTAAGTGCAGGACTCTGCACTTGTCCTTGTTGAACCTCACCCGATTTCTTTTGGCCCAATCATCCAATTTGTCTAGGTCACTCTAGACCCTATCCCTACCCTCCAGCGTATCTACCTCTCCCCCCAGCTTAGTGTCATCCATGAACTTGCTGAGGGTGCAATCCATCCCAACATCCAGATCATTAATGAAGACGTTTAACAAAACCGTCCCCAGGACCGACCCCTGGGGCACTCCGCTTGATACCAGCTGCCAACTAGACATTGAGCTGTTGATCACTACCTGCTGAGCCCGACGATCTAGCCAGTTTTCTATCCATCTTATAGTCCATTCATTCAATCCATACTTTTTTAACTTGCTGGTAAGCATACTGTGGGAGATCGTATCAAAAGCTTTGCTAAAGTTAAGATATATCACATCCATCACTTTCCCCATATCCACAGAGTCAGTTATCTTATCATAGAAGGCAATCAGGTTGCTAAGGCATGACTTGCCCTTGGTGAATCCATGTTGACTGTTCCTGATCACCTTCCTCTCCTCCAAGTGCTTCAAAATGGATTCTTTGAGGACCTGCTCCATGATTTTTCCAGGGACTGAGGTGAGGCTGGCCAGTCTTTAGTTCCCCGGATTCTCCTTCTTCCCTTTTTTAAAGATGGGCACAATATTTAAAGGTTGCCCCTTGTGCCTGGAACAATGTCATTACTGTGCAGCAATGCAAGTAAACATCACTCTCCTCCTCCAAATTTCTTCTTTGAAACTTACTTCTTTGGCTTAGCTTTTCTAATGTTGACTCTGATAATATCTGTTCCCACTGTCCTGAACATTAGGAGCTAACAAATATGTTTTGTTTTATAAAACAAAGTTTGGGTACTTGTATGTAAGCATCCAAACTTTATTCATTTTTCTCTGAACGCAACTAAGGAAAGTTTACCCACCACTAGTAACAATCATTTTTAAAACAAATGTTGCACCTGAAAGGCAATACAATTTAGAGGAGATAATTAGGTATTAAACTTGGCCGATGATCCATTCAAAATTGCAGTCTTGTAATGATGGCTATGAGAAACTCTGATTTCAATCAACAAGTCCTAATGAAGAAAACTGAACATCACTGTATGTCAATGAAATTGCACAACAGTCTTGCCATTAAAAAAATTATGTGACACTAGCAATATTTACACCCTGCTTATAGATATACTGTATGTTGACAAAGATCTTACATCATGTCCTAATTAAGAGTTGGCATTTTCAACAATTATGAAGCCTTTTAATGTCAGTCATTAACTGAGCAAAGGATGGCACTTGATTGATCTTTTACAAAAGCATGAAATTGAGTAAGGAAACGCTGAAGTATCACTTCTGCTTTTTTGAAAACAGCATAGACTGACTCTAGAAGGTTATCAGTGATTTTTTTAAAGACTGATAAAAAAGACAATGTACATAGAGACAAAGGGTGAAATCCTGATTCCCATTTAAGTCAATTGGACCTTTATCATTGACTTCAATGGAGTCTGGATTTTACCCAAAAGGTAATACAGAATCATAGCAGTGCTATAGTTAAGGTCGTGCCACCATTTTCATTTTGAAACTTTGTCTAGCATAGACTCTTATTGCATCTAATCTAAAACATCAGAAGATGAGCCCTTTCCTTCTGGAAAATGTTGTTAATAAATTGAGTCTCTATACAGATTACAAAAGCAGATGGGTCTTAACAGTAAATATTCAGGATAGAGATACTTTAGTTTTAAATATCTGTTACTCTTTTGAGAATTCAAATTTTCCTGATTTTAGGGGCCTTCAGACAGGTCCTTAATGTTTATATTAACAGTTTTTGTTACTGATTATTGAATTTGGTACTATATTTTCATAGTACATAGTCAACATAGGAATTGCCAGACTGGATTAGACTTGTGGTCCTTCTATTTGATATCCTGTCTCTGATAGTAGCCAGTGCCAGATGCTCTGTATTAGGTAATTATGAGATAACCTTCCCAAAGGAAAGTTTTCTCTGAACCTTCACTAGTCAGAGCTTGGTTTATGCCTGAGGGATTATATACCTTTTTCTCTTGTGTATTTGCTATTATAATTTTTAGGTAGTCTTGTTATCCGGATAAGTGTCTAAACCTAGTTTGAAACCTGCTAATCTCTTGGTCTCAGTGATATCTTGTGACAATATTGTACTGATCTACCATTAATAACAGCAATACTGGTGGAAGCAATTATTAGAGGTAATACTGCTAGAAGTAACTATGTCTGATGTTGTTCCCACCTCCTGATGATGAGTTCTGGGGGTTCATAAATTCTTGAGGAGGAAACTTCAGCCAATGAGGGACTGAGAGCTTGGAAGCTAGAGTACGCTGAGGAAGCAATATCAACTACTATGTAATTTTTCCATTTAATAATTTGTCTCTGTCTTCCAGATGATAACAGTGCTGTTTAAAGACACATGGATAAATGTTTATATAATAAAGTGCAAACTTAGGCCCTTAGGGACTGAAAATGTGAATGAGTTCCAGACCTGGGAACACTTCACTAAGTATATCCTGCAGACAACCCCCTAAAGGTACATCCACAGTGCAATAAAAGACCCACAGCGTGGCTTTGGCTGGCCCAGGTCAGCTGATTAGGCTTCACGGGTTTGGGCGGTGGGGCTAAAAATTGTAATGTAGACACTGGGGCTTGAGCTGGGGCTTGGGCACTAAAACACCGCAAGGGAGGTGGGCCTCAAAGCCTGGCCTCCAGCCCAAGCCAGAACATCTACACTGCAATTTTAGCCCCGTAGCCCAAGCCCCTTGAGCCCAAGTCAGCTGACCTACACTCTGGGATTTGGTGCCTCAGGGTTTTTATTGCACCCTAAGAGTTCAACCTACAGACTGACAACATAAGCTTCCCAGCCAATTACAACTGCTGTGATAGGTCATTGGGAAAGAGATAATATTGGTCCATAAAGTTTGAGGGACCCATACCGCTTTGTTTTAAATCTGGGCCTGGGCAACAACACATGAGTTGTTCATTTCTCCCTTTTATGAATGAACAAATTTTAACTCTCTCTTTTGCATCCTCTTCAGCATCTCCCTTTCTATCATGTTCTACTTTCTATCTCTTCTCTTCCTGTTTTTTTTTTTTTTTACACATTTTAATTATATGCTGTGGTTCCCATTGGACCATTTCTACCAGCTCTGCTGATTTGGCTTTTTTGAAACAGCTTCTCTATGTGTCTGACTGCTGATTTCACACAATAAAGGGAACACTGCTTTCTGAAGTGCCAATTCATCACAGCGGGGTAGAGGTGGCCCACAGTGGTAGAGAGCTCTGCACAGTGACAAGAAAAATAGTGGAAAATCTCAATCTGCTATTTTATTTTACAAGTGATTTATCAGTGCTCTTGGTGAAGTTATGAGACGAGTATTCCATCACTGTTTGGTTTTGTTCAAGTGGTTTCAGGGAATTAGAGAATTTCTTCACTTGCAGAAAAATAATGGAAACTTTATTACATCATCATAACTATTACTTTAACTAAGAGAGTGTATTCTTAAACACATTCCACACCATGGTACTCATTTTCAGCATTTATGCTGAAAATGTTTGCTGTTGAGCACTTTCTATTGACACTTTATTGTAAAAGACAGAATTTGAATGTTTGTATGATGATAAATGACATGACAATATCTGCCATTCTTACCAGGGGTATTTTACATTATCATGTATTTCTTCTGTAAGAATACCTAGAAACCCTAAATAAGTACTAAGCCCCTTTGTGCTAGGCACCATAACACACAATCCCTGAAGGTCACTGAGAGAAGCCTAAGGCTTATAGATCAAAAACATTTCAAAATAATGTCAATTAAGATTGCAATATGGACATTCTTTTGTTATGCCTATGATTGCTGCTACCTGAGTACGTGTTTCCTCCCAATAAATAAATACCGAAAAAAGAGACAACAGGGAGGGCAATGAACCTAAACTTATTATAGAAATAAACCATGATTGGAAATAGCAATACAAACTATGCAACAAGGTATGTGAAATAAAGAAGGTGAAGTAAAAGCAGACTCACTTCAATCTTCAGGAAATTGTTAATGAGGATTATGATGGGACCACGTCTACATCTGTAAAGCTCCTTGTACAACAGGGCCCTGAGCCAGATCAGGCACTAACATAACATATTATCATTATCAATATTTATATGTGTCACAGATTAAAGAGAAAACAAGACCAATTGTTAAGCGATAAATGAAAGGTGAGAGAAAAGGGCTAGAATGTTTGACATGCATTAAATAAAGAGCTATAAGCAAATACAAATTCACTGGTAACTAATAAAATTCAGAAGGAAAAGGACTAAACAGTAGAAAGCAAGTTTAATTTACTGTAGAGCATGAGTAGAAAAGCTGTTGAGAGCTTTGTTCTTCTTTGAAGATTCTGTTCTGTGATTGTTCTAAATAAGTGACAGCTTCTCTGCATATTTATATTCCTTGCTATTTCTATTTAGGGAAATAATGATGCATGACATGAAACTTTTGGATAGGGACTAGAATTTAGGTGGTCTTCTTCCTAGATTAGTAACCTGCAAGTGAGTTCATATTTTGTATATAGAGGTTTTTTTGAGCCATCAGAAGTTCACTGGTATTTGACCTGTTTTATTTAAAGCTTCCATATGTATAACCCAATTAGATATTTCCTGTTTTAGTTTTAATGTCAAGACATCACATTTTAAAGGTATTGCTTTTTATTTATAAAACTGGCTAAGGAACATGGCTACTATCCATTTTATGCAAATTGATCAAAAGTTGGAGAGTTATGGGAGTAGGAGGTTGATAAAAGAACTCAAAACAAAAAAGACTGATCTGTGGAAAATATTGTTTTCTACTCCCACAGAAATCAAAGGCTCATGAACTATAAAGTATTTGTAGAATACATGTGTTGTCTTATAAACAATAGTCTGAGTTATGGTATGTGCTTCAAAATTCTTGTATTTTCCTTTAATGGAATTATTTGGGCAAATAGCTTCACTGACTTTTTTATTACTTTTATTCTTTTATCATGACTGTATTTTCATGCTCCTTCAACACTTGACAGATTTAGGTATCTCTATAGTATCAGTTCCAGCAGGAGCACTCTACATTTTTTTTGCCTTGGGTAATATTCTGAGCATTTTATCAAAATACTTCCTCTCCAGTCATACCCTCGTCTCAATTCTTGACTGAATCTCCTATTCTTCTTCAAGTGATGTCCCTGGGAGTGCTTCACTTTAGGTGTTCATGCCCCCCTGCACTTGTAATTGGAGATTTATGGTAGCAGTGCCTGGTTGGGTCGCACATGCGTGGTCCCCATCTCGTGCCACTTCAGGCAGTTATCTGGCACTGTGCAACCAACCGCACCTCAGTTCCTTCTCTACCACCTTTGGCTCAGGTCGGAGCATTTAGCAATGCCTCTGTATTTACCATTTCTGGATTAATTTTTACCTACTACTTAAGTTAGGATAGATAGTTTTTTTTCCTTTGTCCCCATTATCTCTGTTATTCTTAAAAAGGAAAAAAATATATTTTACTCATTAGGAGCTAAGTTTCAGTTGAACCTCTAGAATAGTTTTAATCACTCCTTCGGAGAGAAAAACCTTCCTGCATCGGAATGCCTGGTTCCCCGAGCTTTAAATGCTGCCTCACCTGCAGGCTTTCTATACCAATCTCTGACTGGCACTCACAGTGTGTTCACTGTGTAGGCAATACACAGGTACCTCAGAAGTGCTCACGCTGCCATAAGCTAACAGCCCGCACCAGAAAGGCAAGAGACCTACAACTAAAACTCCTCATGGAGAGGTTTCTCAGACCAGCACCTGAACCTGAAGCATGAACCCCGCCTAGACAAAGCTCGTCAACCACGGCTTCTGACAGGGATTCCTTCTCTACAGCTCAGGCTTCTGACCATCCCACTAAAAAGGTGCATAAGAAGTGGGTTACCACATCCCCGATGAAGGAATCATCCAAGAAACGCCATTCTGCAAACAGGCGAACACCATCAGTACCGACCACACCGGCCTTCCCAATAGCTGGAAGAGCGAGATCCTCCAGCACTGCCAGTACTGCGAGAGCAAAGGTGTCTCAAAGAGACAGCTCTGAGACAGGCAACAAAGGGAAATTGAAACCCCACACCTCGGCACCGACAGGGCCGATTCCGCAATCAACACAGAGCGGCTCGGCATCCCTGCAGGCTGCAACTCACTCCTTGGCCAGTATTGCATGCTCGGCGCGCATGCCAGCACAGACATCAGCAACAACAAATATGGCACAGCACTCAGCACTGGCACCATGCTGCCCGCGGTGCAGACACCACAGGCACTACAGCAGTTTTTGCGAGACAAAGATCTTATGGCGAGATCGACACCGGAGTCTCTGATTCTCAGAACAGACACCATCCCGGTGCGTTCGGCACCGAGTCTCCTCATGACTCCACCACATTCTGCCCCACCTCTCTCCAGCAAGGAAGAAGAAGACAAGGAAGGCCAAATATATTATCCTCCACAATCTCCTTCCCATCAAGAACTACTCAAAACAGGACCCCTTCATGGGGCATACTACTCCGATCCCAGACATTCACAGTGGTATAGACAACCCTGGGTACCACCCATGCCTTTCTCACTGTAGTGGGAATACTGGAATTCTACTACATCCAGGGTGAGCAGGCATCAGTTGTAGTAATACCGAGGGCCCCAGTACAGAAAAAGGAATGAAGAGGAAGAGGAACCATCAGACCAGGAAGGGGCAGCAGCAACCCACGTTTTGTCATCCTCTCCAGATGATACCGCAATGCCCCCACCTCCCAAAATGGGACATGACTTTAAACAATTCCAAGACTTGTACAAAAGGGTGGTGAGTTTACTAGACCATAGGTGCTGACTCTGTGGGTGCTCTGGGGCTGGAGCACCTATGGGGAAAAATTAGCGGGTGCTTAGCACTCACCGGCAGCCAAGCTCCCCTCACCTCTTCCTTGCCTCCTCCTCCCCCGAGCATGCCGTGTCCCCATTCCTTCCCCTCCCTCCCAGCACTTCGTGCCACCTAACAGCTGTTTGGCAGCGCTTTGGACTTTCCCGGAGGGAGGGGGAGGAGCGGGGACACGGCACGCTCTAGGGAGGAGGCTGAGAAGAGGCAGGGCAGGGACTTGGGGGAAGGGGTGGAATGGGGGAGGGGGGAGGGCGGTGCAGGGGCGGGAAGAGGCGGGGAAGGCGCAGGGCCAGAGGCAGGGGGGTCAAGCACCCACCAGGCAAAGGGAAAGCCTATGCACTAGACATCTCCAGGAAGCACAGCACAAACTCTTGAACATTCTATATATGTCATCCTCTTCCAAAATCGGTCTTCCCATGAATTATGTGATAATGGAACTGGTCAAGTCCCTTTGGCAGACCCCAGCAACTATACCACCAACATGCAAAAGGTCAGATAAAAAATATTGTGACAGACCCAGATCAGTGGGGTACAGGAGTCTGGTAGAGGGCAAATATACTGGTCACTGGATGAGTAGTTTTCTGTTCCCTAAGTGACCAGAGCAGGGGCTGCACTAGAGTAATCAGGAACCTGCTAGAACCAGTTAAGGCAGGCAGGCTAATCAGGGCACCTGGGTTTTAAAAGGAGCTCACTTCAGTTTGTGGTGCTAGTATGAGGAGCTGGGAGCAAGAGGCGCAAGGAGCTGAGAGTGAGAGGGTGTGCTGCTGGAGGACTGAGGAGCACAAGCATTATCAGACACCAGGAGGAAGGTCCTGTGGTGAGAATAAGGAAGGTGTTTGGAGGAGGCCATGGGGAAGTAGCCCAGGGAGTTGTAGCTGTCATGCAGCTGTTACAGGAGGCACTATAGACAACTGTAGTCCACAGGGCCCTGGGCTGGAACCCGGAGTAGAGAGCGGGCCCTGGTTCCCCCCAAACCTCCCAATTGACCTGGACTGTGGGTTCTTCCAGAGGGGAAGGTCTCTGGGCTGTTCCCCAACCCACATGGTGAATCTCTGAGGCAAGAAAATCCGCCAATAAGCGCAGGACCCACCAAGATAGGGGAGGAACTTTGTCACAATATGTACCAGCAAAGGGGACAGCGTTCCTCTCTCACCCCCCATACCCAATTCGCTGGTTGTTGATGCAGTTCATGAACGGGGAAGACAACAACCCCACAAAAACACGCTTCACTATAAGGATTGGAAGAGACTTGACCACTTCAGCCGCAAGGCAGACTCCTCGGCTACACTTCACGCGCAGATAGCCAACTATGAAGCCTTGCTGGCTAAGTATGATCATAATAACTACACGAAACTCTCAGAATTCATAGACTTTATTCCAGATGACAAAAAAGAACAATTCACAGCACTTGTATGAGAAGGACAACTTTATATCTAAAAAAGCACTGCAGGCTACACTAGATTCTGCAGACACAGCAGCAAGAACTGTAGCGACCGCAGTAGTAATGAGAGAGGCATCCTGGCTCCATCTCTCCAGTTTCCCCAGGGAAGTACAGTCAATGGCTGAAGACCTACCATTCGAGGGGCCCAAACTCTTCACTGCTAAAACTGACAATTCCCTGCTTACACTCAAGGACTTGAGGGTGATGCAGAGATCCCTCGGTATCTATACACCTAGAACCAAAAAGTGACAGAGGAGTTGTTATGCACCACAATGATATCGCCATACTCCTTACTCACAACAACATAGGAGGTATGAAAAACAGGGTCAAAAACAGAGGCCTGTGAGAAGACGACAACCTACTACTCCAGCTACTGCATCCCAACCATCGATGTACAGACAGCAAATTTGAAACTTTGGTTGAGGGCCTGAGACCCCCATATCTTTCTGTGCTGGAAGCACCAACTCTCTCCTGGCCATTTGGAGATCGCCTAACCCATTCTAACCAATCTGGCAAACTATTACAATGGACAGATGGGCTTTTAGAAATTATACAAACCGGGTATTCCATCCCCCTTTGCACGAGCTCAATAATAGTGCACCTATCCACCATCACAGCATTCCACCACAAAAGAGATGAATTGTCGATTTTTCCCCACCCGCTTACTAAACGCTTCCTCAAAGGCCTCACCCACATCTACCCAGAAGTTCCAAATTCTAACACACCATGGGACCTCAACCTAGTACTTCGTGTCATCACTGGCCTTCCATTTGAGCCCATAACGACATGCTCCCTACTACAGCTTTCCATGAAGATTGCACTCCTAGTGGCCATTACAACCGCCATATGGGTAGGAGAGCTGGGAACTCTCATGACTGAACCACCATACATGGTTTTCTTCGAAGATAAAGTTTGCCTCAGGCCATGCAGTTTCTGCCTAAATTCGCCTCATCATTTCACCTCAATCAACCTATCCACTTACTGACATGCTACCCCAAACCGCATGAGGATATATGGCAGTCCAAACTACATACCTTGGATGTATGCAGGGCAATAGCTTTTTACATAGACAGAACAAAATCCTTCCGTAAGTCTCCGAAAGTGTTCATCTCAATCACTGAACGATCCAAAGGGAACACCATATCCAAACAGAGGTTACCCAAATGAATCTCAGACTGCGTAAAACTGTGTTACCTCCAACATGATCTACAACCCCCTATGGGGATTCACATTCATTCTACCAGGCCTTATCAGTCTCCATCCCATTCCTTGAAGTGGCCAAAATGGGGACCACGCATGTGCAACCCAACTGTGCACTGCTACCATAAATCTCCGATTAGGACCACAGGGGCGCATGAACACCTAAAGTGGAGCACCCCTGGAGACACACAACTCGAAGAACCTACGTTACTGCACAAGGTGAGCAACTCTCTCTTATAGTCTTTTCAGAAAGAAAATAAATTATTAGAAATTAATTTTACAAGTGTGCCTATACTTATGTACAATAAATCTAAGGGCAAATAGTGACAGCAAGGACAACTATATCAACTGTCACTTGAAGAAGAATGGTGACTGGGTAATTTCAACTACTATGTAATAGTTACCCTACTACATGCTATGTGAGAGTAGGGTGACTATAGCATATTACTTTATTGAATACTTTAAAATACTAGCCCATCTATCCCAGACACATTTTAAAAGCAAAATAATGTTCCGCTAAAACACTAAGCTGAACAAACTCTTCAGTAACTAGGGTTCCTGAGATCTATTTTATATCAAGTACACAGACTGCAAAAGGACCTCCATTCTGAAGAGTTACTCTTAAAAAGTAGAAGGCCTGATTTTTCAGAAGCGCTGAAAATGAGACCCAGGCTATATTTCTGCCGAATACACAGAAATTAATGCTTTTATTCTTAGTTAGTCCTGATGTTTTTATATAAATAATCATGCTTGAAAATGTTATCAATAGTTCATTGAACAAATGTATTCAAAGCAAGACAAATGGAATAATTAGACTAACTTTCAAATATGCATTTTGAAACATAAACAAGTTACAATTTTTCTGTATTGGAACATAAGTTTAATTTTTTTCCTTTAATCGTATTATTTCTCAGAATCATTACTGGACAAAACATTTTTCACTATAGGGTTTTTCTCTATATGCACCTGGCATTTCATTAAATGGCTACATATTTTTATTTCAAAATATCACATGTCTAGTGGGAAAATGTAGCACAAAAAATAAAATTAAAAAAAGCCTAAAGACAAAGATGTACAGAATTCAATTACTGCAACTCGTACATGGAAACAGACATAATTTCTGTTGATGAAAGAGCAGAATTAGGCAACAAAATAATTGAATACTAGCTCTAAAAATAATAAAAAATGTGAATAAAACTCAATAAAGCCCTAATGATAAAAGCCGTCTGTTCATTTAGTTAGTTTTGCATTGATTGCGTATACTGTTCATAAGAGTCATACTTTAGGAATAATTAACAAAAACAAACAACCACTACAGGATATTGGATCCCTAAGGCCTTTTTGACATATTAAAAATACTATTTTAAAAAATATAGACTAGTAGTTCCCCCAAAACCAGAAATGGAACTGTAGTGAGGCAGTGGGGGGGGGGGGGGAGAGCCCATCCAGAGTTCGGAGTGGGCGGAGCTAGGGAGCTCTGAGCCCGCCCCTCAGAGGGTCAGGCGGTGACCCGGAAGTATAAAAGCTCGCCCTAACAACTCTGTCAGGCCCCAGCCGCCGGAGAGACCAGACGTCTCCAGTCTAGCTCGTGACTGTGAAGACCCCGCGGCCCAAGGCGGCCGCCAGGACTGGCCGGGCCTGCCCTGCGCCCACTATCCAGAGGAGCCGCCAGGCCTGCCCTGTGCCCGCTATCTGGAGGAGCCGCCGGGCCTGCCGATCAATCCATGCCCTGATGAACCCATGGTCCTGGATCCCCCAGAGGCCGACACCAGGACCCAGGTAGGCCCCGAGGGGGAGTGTGGAAGTAGCCCAGGGGCAGCCGACCCCAGTCTGGCTGCAGCACTGCCAGAGCCCATGTCAGTGTGTTGTGGCCAGGATCCCCACTGACAGCAGCGGGTCTTCTGCCAGTGCTAGGGCCCCGGGCTGGGACGCAGTGGAGTGGGAGGGCCTGCGTCCCCCCTGCCACCCAACCCGTGGGTGGCAGTCTCCTCCTCTCCCAGGCCTTTTGAGGCTTGGGGCCTACTATTATTGCTCAGCCCTGACTGAGGGCCTGAGCTACTGACTCAGCATTTGTTGCCCCGCCCTGACCTAGGGCCTGGGCTTAATACCTTGTATTATTGTTGCTCAGCCCTGACTGAGGGCCTGAGCTCCTGACATAGCATTATTGCCCGCCCTGAGCAGGGCCGGGCTTACCGTGTTCTTCCGGTTACAGCAAGAGCTGCCGAGGGAGACCCCATGGCCGGACGAATTTCCCAAGCTCACCGCTGTGTAGTGAGCCGGTGTGGCTCCCCGCCGCCCCGGAGAGGGTTGAGCCCCAGCAAACTCTTGTACAGGAACAAATTGAGATATTGTATCAACAATACTATAATGATATCTGACTATGCCTCAAAAACAAGCCGTTATTACATCTTCCCTCCAGAAAAGTCTATTTTTAGTAAGTAAAAATTATCTTCTTGTTGCTCACTAAATTAAGCAAGTTGTCTTCGTGCCAATTCCAGAAGGTCCAGTACTCCTGTCTTATGAATTCTGTAGAATGGCTTCACATCCCAGTCTTGAGTTCTTGAGTATAAAAGGGGAAAGCAGGAGCCCTTTATCCTAAGATCCTGCAGAACTCCATGAATACACTGCAGGATGGCAGCATTTCGTAAATGACATCTCTCTCAAAGACCATAGATTAAGTATTATCTCACATGGCATCCCCCTCAACACACTGAATCCCCTACCAAAGAGACAAATCAGAGACAGACACTTGTGAGGATTGCATGGAATTGAGAGCTGACTTCTCTGCCCCATCTGCTAAGGATTACCACCAACAAGAGCAAATCCTGCCAACCCTGACCTCTGACAGAATGATGGAGAGAAAACCTGATGGGGGACAACTTGTTGGGTTTCCATCAGAAAGGGAAAATATGGCCCACAATGTTATGCATTTAGAACATATGCAATTTTCTGTGAAACATTAGTTATCTTTTCCCATACAAAATTGTAAGAGACCTTCATGCTTTAGACAGCTATGCAAATGTTATGGGAATTGTGTCCACTTCTGTTATTTAGTAGTTTTGGTCGGAAAACAAAGTACAGTGTTGGGTAACGTTCAGCTTTTTATGTTAATTTTTAATCTTTTTAATAACAAAAAACATCTTGCTAGATACTATAGATTACAGTGCCCTAAGTAAAACACTGTTTGTTTGCCTTTTGTTTAACATTGTTCTGTTTAAAATAGGAAGTATAATTTTCATTTTCTCTCCATTTACAAGGAAGTCCCTTAGTAACAAATGAAACTTTCAGTACAATAAAATTTACATGAAACAAGCTGTCATTTGAGAGTTATGTGGTTGGGATTAAGCCAGTCAATAATGGATAGCACACCTTAATTTATTAGCTACCTGTTCCAGAATTCCATTACAACAAAACATTAAGATGCTATCAGGTTAGGGAAGCAGTTTTAGCTCTTTGGGGGACGTTTATAGTGTCTTTCATGTAAATTAAAACTATCAGAGAGCTGAAGATAGAGAGCACCGTGCATGCACACACATAGTTGCATCTTTAAAGGAGTTGGGGGATACTGCAAGGATTGCAAATTTTGCTGACTATCAAACAGTCTCCCTAATTCAGAGGTGGCCAAACCATGGCCAATGGAAGCTTCGGGGGAGGTACCCGCAGGCGAGGGCAGCACACAGAACCCTCTGCCCCCTTCCCCCAGAGGCCACAGGAAGGTGGTGTCGGCCGCTTCTGGGAATGGTGCGGGGCCAGGGCAGGCAGGGAGCCTGCCTTAGCCCCATTGCGTGCTGTTGCCACCCCAGAGCCACTCAAGGTAAGCAGCGCCAGGCTGGAGCCCGCACCCCGAGCCCCTCCTGCACCTGCACCCCAACCCTCTGCCCTGAGCCCCCTTCCGCACCCCTCCTGCACCCCAGTTCCCTGCCCTGAGCCCCCTGACACACCCTGCACCCCTCCTGCACACTAACCCCCTGCCCTGAGCCCCTTCCTGCACACTGCACCCCCAAACACACCCCAAACTCCCTCCCGCACCCCAACCCCCTGCCCCAGCCCTACATTCATGGCCCTGCATGCAATTTTCCCACCCAGTTGTGGTTCTCGGGCCAAAAAGTTTGCCACCCCTGCCCTAATTAATCTTACTTTCCTCCTCTTTCTGAAGTAATAGATTTTTATGGAATTTTTTCTCTCATTTGATTAAAGGGAAGCTAGTAAAGAATAACTAATAATACACAAAAACCTTATAAATCTTAGCGAAATTGTTTGAGTTATATAATGCCTTTCACAAGGAGGGGAAGGTGTTATGCTGTGTGTGTATATACTCAATTCAGTACTTAATTTTGTATTGTCTACTTCACGTAGAATGTATTCCATCATTATTTATACAGTTAAATAGTAGAGTTACAAAGATAAACTAAAGGGGCAGAGAAACTGAGACACATTCCCTATATAGAGTCAGGAGAGAAAAGACATTTTTAGATGAGATTTGGACACAGGAGAAGAGTCAATGATACCGTGTTAATTGTGGCAAGGGCCGGCTCCAGGCACCAGCTTAACAAGCAGGTGCTTGGGGCGGCCAAGGGAGAGGGGCAGCACCTGCGGCAATTCGGGGGCGGCAGGTCCCTCACTCCCTCTAGGATCGAAGGACCTGCCGCTCAACTGCCACTGCTCTAAGTGCATTAACTCGGCGGACTGCGTCCACAGTACCGAGGCTAGCATCGACTTCCAGAGCATTGCATGGTGGGTTGCTGTGGGTAGCTATCCCACAGTTTCCACAATCTCCGCCGCCCATTGGAATTCTGGGTTGAGATCCCAATGCCTGATGAGGCAAAAACAGTGTCGCAGGTGGTTCTGGGTACATGTCGTCAGGCCCCCACTCTCCCTCCCTTCCTCTGTGAAAGCAATGGCAGATAATCGTTTCGCGCCTTTTTTCCTGGGTTACCTGTGCAGACACCATACCACGGCAAGCAGGAGCCCACTTAGCTCACCGTCACCATATGTCTCCTGGGTGCTGCTGGCAGACGTGGGACTGCATTGCTACACAGCAGCAGCTCATTGCCTTTTGGCAGCAGACGGTGCATTACTCCTGCTAGCCATCGTCATCATACTCCTGGGTGCTCTTTTAGCTGACCTCAGTGAGGTCGGTCAGGGGCGCCTGAGCAGACATGGGAGTGACTCAGCCAGGTCATTTCCTTTTTAAGTTTCGTCTCCTGGAGGCTCAGTCCTGCCGGCAGTCGTACTGCACCGCCTTCTGGTGAGCAGCCAGGAGATGACGATGGCTAGCAATCATAATGCAGCATCTTCTGCCGAACACCCAGGAGATGACGATGGCTAGCAGTCATACTGCACCGTCTGTTGCCAGCCTAAGACGTATAAGATAGATGGAGTGGATCAAAACAAGAAATAGACCAGATTTGTTTTGTATTCATTTGTATTCATTTGCTCCCCCATCCCTCCCTCCTGCTAAACCCAGGGTTTTGAGTTCAGTCCTTGAGGGGGCCATTCTGTGTGACGGTTGTTTGTGTTTCTCCTTGATGCAAAGCCATCCCCTTTGTTGATTTTAATGCCTTGTAAGCCATGTCATCAGTTGCCCCTCACTCCGTCAGAGCAACGGCAGACAATCATTTCGCGCCTTTTTTCAGCACAGATGCCATAGCACTGGGAATATGGAGCCCGCTCAGATCACCACGCATTATCCTGCAGTATATGCAGAACCAGAACCTGCAAAAGCGAAACCAGGCGAGGAGGCGATGGCAGCGCAGTGACGAGAGTGATGAGGATATAGACATGGACATAGACTTCTCACAAAGTACGGGCCCCGGCAATGTGCACATCATGGTGTTAATGGGGCAGGTTCATGCCGTGGAATGCCGATTCTGGGCCCGGGAAACAAGCACATACTGGTGGGACCGCATAGTGTTGCAGGTCTGGGACAATTCCCAGTGGTTGCGAAACTTTTGCATGCGTAAGGGCACTTTCATGGAACTTTGTGACTTGCTTTCCCCTGCCCTGAAGCGCAGGAATACCAAGATGAGAGCAGCCCTCACAGTTGAGAAGTGAGTGGTGATAGCCCTGTGGAAGCTTGCAACGCCAGACAGCTACCACTCAGTTGGGCATCAATTTGGAGAGGGGAAATCTACTGTGGGGGCTGCTGTGATCCTAGTAGCCAACGCAATCAAAGAGCTGCTGATATCAAGAGTAGTGACTCTGGAAAATGTGCAGGCCATAGTGGATGGCTTTGCTACAATGGGATTCCCTAACTGTGGTGGGGCAATAGACGGAACCCATATCCCTATCTTGGCACCAGAGCACCAAGCCAGTGAGTACATAAACCGAAAGGGATGCTTTTCAATGGTGCTGCAAGCACTTGTTGATCACAAGGGACATTTCACCAACATCAACGTGGGATGGCCGGGAAAGGTACATGACGCTTGCATCTTCAGGAACTCTGGTCTGTTTCAAAAGCTGCAAGAAGGGACTTTCTTCCCAGATCAGAAAATAACCGCTGGGGATGTTGAAATGCCATAGTTATCCTTGGGGACCCAGCCTATCCCTTAATGCCATGGCTCATGAAGCCATACACAGGCAGCCTGGACAGTAGTCAGGAGCTGTTCCACTATAGGCTGAGCAAGTGCAGAATGGTAGTAGAATATGCATTTGGACGTTTAAAAGTGCGCTGGCGCAGTTTACTGACTTGGATAGACCTCAGCGAAACCAATATTCCCATTGTTATTACTGCTTGCTGTGCGCTCCACAATATCTGTGAGAGTAAGGGGGAGACATTTATGGCGGGGTGAGAGGTTGAGGCAAATCGCCTGGCCGCTGATTACATGCAGCCAGACACCAGGGCGGTTAGGAGAGTATAGGAGGGCACAGTGCGCATCAGAGAAGCTTTGAAAACCAGTTTCATGACTGGCCAGGCTACGGTGTGAAAATTCTGTTTGTTTCTCCTTGATGAACCCCCCACCCCCTTGGTTCACTCTACTTCCCTGTAACCTAACCACCCTCCCCTCCTCCCTTCGATCACTGCTTGCAGAGGCAATAAAGTCATTGTTGCTTCACATTCATGCATTCTTTATTAATTCATCACACAAATAGGGGGATAACTGCCAAGGTAGCCCAGGAGGGATGAGGGAGGAGTGAAGGAAAAGGACACACTGCAGTTTAAAACTTTAAAACTTTAACACTTATTGAATGCCAGCCTTCTGTTGCTTGGGCAATCCTCTGGGGTGGAGTGGCTGGGTGGCCGGAGGCCCCCTGCACCTGCACCGTGTTCTTGGGCATCTGGATGAGGAGGCTATGGATCTTGGGGAGGATGGTGGTTGGTTACACAGGGTCTCTGCTCCTGCTGCCTTTCCTGCAGCTCAACCATACGCTGGAGCATATGAGTTTGATGCTCCAGCAACCTGAGCATTGACTCCTGCCTTCTGTCAGCAAGTTGACGCCACCTATCATCTTCAGCCCGCCACCTCTCCTTGCGTCCGTATTGTGCTTTCCTGCATTCTGCTATGCTCTGTCAGTGTGGGAGGACAGCATGAGCTCAGAGAACATTTCATCCCGAGTGCATTTTTTTCGCCTTCTAATCTTCGCTAGCCTCTGGGAAGGAGAAACATATGCAGCTGGTGGAGGGGAAAAAAGGGAGAGTGGTAGTTAAAAAGACACATTTTATAGAACAATGGGTACACTCTTTCACGGTAAACCTTGCTGTTAACATTACATAGCACATGTGCTTTCGTTACAAGGTTGCATTTTGATGGCTTCACACACACCCCCCACCGCGTGGCTAACAGCGGGGAACATTTCTATTCCGCCACAGGCAAACAGCCCAGCAGGAACGGGCACCTCTGAATGTCCACTTAATAAAAGCACCCTATTTCAACCAGGTGACCATGAATGATATCACTCTCCTGAGGATACCACAGAGAGATAAAGAATGGATGTTGTTTGAATGCCAGCAAACATTGGGACCATATGCTGCAATGCTTTCTTCTGCAATGATTCCCCACTATGTGCTACTGGCCTGCGTGGTAAAGTGTCCTACCATGGAAGATGGAATAAGGCTGCCCTCCCCAGAAACCTTTTGCAAAGGCTTTGGGAGTACCTCCAGGAGAACTTTATGGAGATGTCCCTGGAGGATTTCCGCTTCATCCCCAGACACATTAACAGACTTTTCCAGTAGCTGTACTGGCTGTGAATGCCAGGGCAAATTAATCATTAAACACGCTTGCTTTTAAACCATGTCTAATGTTTACAAAGGTATATACAGAGGTCCCTTCTCCGCCTTCAGGGTCCGGGAGCCTGCCTTGGGTGGGTTCGGGGGTTACTGGCTCCAGGTCCAGGATGAGAAACTGATCCTGGCTGTTGAGGAAACCAGTTTCTCCGCTTTCTTGCTGTGAGCTATCATCTTCCTCATCCCCCAAACCCACTTCCGTGTTGCGTCCTACTCCATTGATGGAGTCAAAGCACAGGGTTGGGGTACTAGTGGCTGCACACCCTAGAATGGCATGCAGCTCATCATAGAGGCGGCATGTTTGGGGCTGTGGCCCGGAGCGGCTGTTTGCCTCTCTGTTTTTTTTGGTAGGCTTGCCTGAGCTCCTTAATTTTCACACGGCACTGCTGCAAGTCCCTGTTATAGCCTCTGTCCTTCATGCCTTTGAAGATTTTTTCAAATGTTTTGGCATTTAATTTACTGGAACAGAGTTCAGCTAGCACAGATTCGTCTCCCCATACAGCGATCAGAGCCCGTACCTCCCGTTCGGTCCATGCTGGAGCTCTTTTGCTATTCTGGGACTCCATGGTCACCTCTGCTGATGAGCTCTGCATGGTCACCTATGCTGATCAGCTCGCAACACTGGCCAAACAGGAAATGAAATTCAAAAGTTCGCAGGACTTTTCCTGTCTACCTGGCCAGTGCATCTGAGTTGAGAGCACTGTCCAGATCGGCCACAATGGAGCACTCTGGGAGAGCTCCCGGAGGCCAATACCGTCGAATTGTGTCCACGCTACCCCAAATTCGACCCGGCAAGGCCGATTTCAGCGCTACGCCCCTCGTCAGAGGTGGAGTAAAGAAATCGATTTTAAGAGCCCTTTAAGTCGAAAAAAAGGGCTTCGTTGTGTGGATGGGTGCAGGGTTAAATCGAGGTAACGCTGCTAAATTCGACCTAAAATCGTAGTGTAGACCAGGCCTCAGTTGAAAGAGGCATCCAGAACTTTGTGCCCCACACAATGGTGGACATTGGCTCATTTCTGAGGAAGGAGTAGCAACTACTAATTAGTCAATAGCACTCCCACCAGCATCTGAGTTCATCCTCAAAGCGTCCCATCCAAATCCTTATCCAGCCTATTACTGTTTAGGATATAAGATCTGACAAGATTATACATAGCTCCAGGTGCTATTGCAGTAGTAATGAAGGTGGAAAAATTAAAAAGGAAAGAAGCATAAGGTGAGAATTCTTGTTCAGCATCTCATTGAAAAGACTGTTAGGATCACCAAGAAAAATAAAATATCTGTGATTAATACAGTATACTTGAAATCACCAGAATTAATTTTATTAATTTTGGATGAGTTGGCAAAATAGTTTTTTGATCTGACAACCTTCTGAATGGTAAAGACCAAATGGGATAAGATCATTTTTAATTGTAGATTTTTAAAAAAAATAAAATAAAAATACAATTTAAGTGAGGAAAATATAGCTCCAAACCACCTGAAATCCACCATTTATTCCTGAATGTTTCATAGGATCGTAATGATAGAGAACTCATTTTAGATAATTGAGTCTGTCTTCAGGATTATTGCAGGATATATTCACTTGATGGAGAATGAATCTGGTACTGAAACTGAAGCTACTCTTGATCTTAGCCAGAAGGCAAAGTAATGATAGGGCATACAGAAACGCAGAGCCTGATTCTCCATTTCTTTTTGTCTCATATCGTCATGCACACCTCTGTAAAGTGGGTGGAAAATGCTAACATTCTGATTTGACAGTGTTTAATATTCACTTTGCAGAAGTGCACATGACTACATAAGGCCATAACAGTGAAGAATCAGATCCAACATTCCTACAAACAGTAGCTTCACTTTTTTTATGCCACTGTTTTGAAAAATGTTAGAAGTATCTAACACAGAACTGAGTTCTTTTAAACTGCCCCAACCCATCACTCATACTCTTTCCTTCAAAGTCGGTGTCTTATGGTGACAAGCACAAAGTAAATAGATTGTTTTTAGTTCAGGTGATGGGGGTGATATCCAATGGACTTTAACATTAATTTTAGGTAAGAGTTTTCATCTTGGATAACCCAAGGAGATTATATATACTACTCTCTCTCTCTCTCTCTCATATGAATGCCCTAGGGTGAAAGATCTTTGACACCTTACTTGGTACATTTATATCTTAAATAAGCCAAATACTGGTAATATTTATCCGTCAAATATAAAAACTTTGGGCCTGATTCTATCCCACACTACCATCCCATGAGCCCTGGCATAAAGGGGACAGAACAGCTCCTTTGGGAATTCTCCTTTTATTAAGAGATTCCCCACCTAGTGTGGTGACTGACAGCTGTCATATGTCAACTTCCTACACGGCCCACAGTGGATGTGATGGGCCACCCTATACTCCAGCTACTCTGGGCTGCAGAAGAACCCACAGGAGCTACATAAGATTGTTCTAACTTAGAGTAACTGTCGCAGTTGCTCTAAGTTGTAAAGGAACCACGCGGACTTCTGGCCAGTCAGAAAGTCAAACTGACATTAAGCTGCCTTTAGGTGCAGCCCATTGTGTGTTGCTTTTGTTTGGGGTCTTCACAAAGACCAAATTATTTTAAAAATCATTGAAGACTTGTTCCATAATTTCCCCACATACTCTGTGACTTTGGTCATTTTATTAATTTTAATTCACTAATAAGATGCTGTCCATCTTGCAAATTGACTACTGATTTTAAAATAGTCAGAGTTATTACTAAGGATTATGAAGGAATAACGCCTTAAAAGATCTCCACTGAGATGTCTTTGTGAAAACATCTCACCACAGCCCCTGGATTTCAAAAATGAAACTAAAGGAATTTTTAAATGGTGGTTTTCTATAATGTTCCCTCCACTGCAGGGTAACTAAGATCAATAATGAAAAAACAATTAAACAGATTCTAATGTCTGAAACACTATACCTGTCAGATCAGAACTCTTTTTTTATTTTAGTTTCTGAATAGAACTGAGCTTTACCATCCCTATTCAACATAAAATCTACAGTTCTGTTCATCCATGTAGGTATGTATCTATCTATAGTATTTTATAGTGATATTCACCATAATATCTATTTAGTATTTTATTAGTCTTGTAGATCAGCTCTTGAATGTAAGGGATTGTCTGTGTCATGTGGTTATATATAATATCTAAAACTTAGATTAGCACAGGACCCCTTGAAGCAGTGGAGTGAGCCTTTGTATTTGAGAACATCAACCTTTGAGCTCACATATATGCTATTCTCAGTGAGCTATAAAGGACATTTATGCAGGAGCTACAGGGTTTGAAGCTGGCAATAGAGAAGGTTTATTTTTAAGTCTTGCCTACTCACACAGTACAAGTAGGAAGGTTTCTCAGGCAAGTGCCATCAGCATTTGCAGAATTTAAGCTCTCATTAAAACAAAAAGAGTTTCTTAGTTTATATGCTAGTGAAGATAGCATATAAACTATCTGTTCTCTAAATGTGAACAGACTACAAACTAATGCAGTGTTGTCTTCCCAAAAGACAACTCTACTGCCTCTACTGCCCATGGCTTTCCTTTGAGAGTTTTCACTGTCATTTAGAAACCTGTGGGCTACAGCGAAGCTGACAAAAATGTAATAGCAGAGGCACACCCTGTCTGTAGCAGCCATGATGCTGGGAAAGAGGTAAAACAGCAGAAAAACTCCTGATGCACCTGTCAGGAGGCTGATTAGTGTCAGGATGACAAAGATCCCCATTTGCATCATCTAGGAAGGCTATAAAGTCCATATTTCTTCTCCCTTTCTACAGCCTAAGGATTTGTTGACAGCTTCAAATGTATTAGACTAGTCAGTCATTGATTAGAAAAATAGAAACCCTGTGCATAGCTGCAAAGCTGTTTGTAATTCCATGTGTAGCATTTTATGCACAGTATTTAATAAGCGAATTGTGGATATTTGCAACTATTTTCGATGTAACTAACCTCTGGATTTTTTTTTAAAGGTGGGTTTAGTGCTCATGTAGCTATAATGCAGGAAGCCTCTGTTTCATCTACAGGGCAGCCGTGCAAGCTTCCTACACACACTGCCCTACCAAGATGCTTGAGCTGGGGGGAAAGACCTCCAGTGGCTATAGGGGTAGCTGAGTCTCTATGCCCATGAAGCTCTGGGCCTCTCTGCTGGATTGCACAGTGTGATGGTAAATTTGGGATGCAGGAGCTAGAAATTAGACCTGCCAAACTCACTCATAGTGGGGCCAATAAACATCCATTAGATGGAAACAACTTTTAATTCCTGCTGAGCTGGGCGGTAAGTGCTAATGTTCCACCTTCAAGAGTGAAGGTGGGTTTTTTTCTGGAAAGATAAGCTTATTAAAACAAGTTGTGATATTTTTAGAACTTGCAAAGGAAGGATCTTCCATTCTCTGCACACAAAAGCAACATCTTGCACACACTGCTTTGTCTTCTTCGTATAAACCACGGGTTCTCAAATTGGGGGTCGTGAGGTTATTACATGGGGGATCTTGAGCTGTCAGCCTCCATCCCGCTTCACCTCCAGCATTTATAGAGGCTTGCTATCTGAAAGGGGTCACCAATACAAAAGTTTGAGAACCACTGGGACAAACCTTCTAATATGTCTGCGTCCCACCCTATTCTTAAAGGGACAGCTCTCGTTAACCAAAATATAAATCCTAAAAATACACTACAATAAAACAAATATTAACATAACATTCAAATTCACCTCTAAATTTGTTTTCTAAAATAAAGCTATTAATTATTCCCGTGTCCTCATGTACACCATTCTCCCACAAAAAACAAGGTTAGCAGCCAGTTTTGAACCTACAGAGTTCAAAGCACAGCACAGACCTCTACCATCTCAGCTATAGGAGCAGAGGAAGATAGGTTGTTATTCTCTATGATGAGCAGCCAAAAGGGGGAGGTCACACACCCACCACCCATTCATGTGATCTAGCACTAGAAACTTGGGAGCAGAATAAGGTCTACTGTTTAGATAGCAAGCATATCCAAATGTAATGATGCCCCTGTTTGGATGATACGCAGTGCTTGAGACAGGGATCTCTGTCTCTAAAACATGGGCGTCTGCCACTGTAGCTAAAGGACTACATACGTGAATGTGGAGGCAGTATCAGACTCAGACCTCTATATGTGGATGAGCCGTTAGAGCAGGACAGATCAACAAGCATTGGAGAAGGACATAGATCAACAAACAAGGAATAGAACCCAGCTCTCTACAATGACAGACTCAAGCCTCATTCCACTTTGCTACGCTGCCTTTCAGAAGAAATGCCCCCAAATTACATGCTTGTTGATCTATGTCCTTTTCTAATGATTTTGTCCAATCTGCGTTATCTGCTCTGCCCAATGGGTGAATGATAGTTGCCTCCCCTAAAGTAGGGGTATGAACCCTTGATTAATAAGGGTTGTGAAGTGCTTATAAATATTAAGAACAGACAGTGAAAGTGCTGGAATTAGAACTCAAGAGCTTTTGGTTTGTAGCCCAGTGCACCTAAGAATACAGGATGTTGAGTCGGGGAATGTCTCTCTGTGTGAGATTTTACAAATCTTTTGGGGGACTGCCGGGGAGGGAGGCAGAGAGAAAAGAGGGAAAGGATACTAATACAGCACAGGAAAAGACAGAACATGCTCTGTTAAGGGTGCGGGGGGGAGGAAAAAATGGGAATGAATCCTGGAAGGAAATGATGGCATTATATAAACCAGGGAAATGCAGTGAGTTGCATTTTTAAAATACATTAAGTAGAAAGTTATAACTGAACACAGAACAGAAGGAACAGCACAGAACTTTTTATTCCTTTAATCTGGAGAAGGTATGTCCTTTGTGGTTTGGAGATGCAGAGATGGGGGTGGAGGTCATCCTGGGTCATAGGTTTAGCTCTAGGAGAGTAGGTGTTGGGTACATTTTTCAACCCTTATTTACTTTTATCTTATAAAAATGACATGGTATGAAATTGTGGAATATTAAACTTTACCAGCATCCACAATGGTCTTTAGTCCCATTTATTTGTATTTACTTGAACTCTAAGCTCTTTGGGGGAGGGAAAATCTTTTCATTATTCATTAGGAATACAATGCCTTGCACAATGGGAGGCCGATTGTGGCCTCTATGTGTTATCCTAACACGAACAATAAATACTTTAGTTACATCACACACCCAAATTCAGTTAGGCTGATATACCTGTAGTTTGTATGTTGTACTGTCAGGGCCGGCTCCAGGCACCAGCTTCTCAAGCAGGTGCTTGGGGCGGCCGCTCCGGAGGGGGGCGGCATGACCAGGTATTCGGCGGCAATTCGGCAGACGGTCCCTCACTCTGCCTGGGAGTGAAGGACCTCCCACCGAATTGTCGCCGCAGATCGCGATCGCGGCTTTTTTTGTTTTGTTTTGGCTGCTTGGGGCGGCCAAAACCCTGGAGCCGGCCCTGTGCACTGTATACTCAGAAACGCAAGGAGTTTCATTCAGGATTTAGGTTCAAACTTGATTCTTTACTTGCTCCACTGTGTGCTATGGCCATCTATTTGTATTTCATGCATCTCCACAATTCCCTTTCTGAACAAGTGAAGTGGCTCTTTTAATTTACTAGGAAAGTAGTAATAATTAACTTTAAATTTATAAATATTAAAAATAACAAATCCTCCATCTCCATTGCATGAATTATTTCACCTTCCAGATAGTCTTTGCACAGAGAATCTTTATAATGGTTGGGTAAATTTGTTTCTTTTTCCCGAGTCCCCAGCAGGTCTCTCATCTTTGCTGAAATCTTCTCACAGTCTCAGCAAGTCTGATAATCTCTGTTAGGCCAGTTGCTGTTCCCAAATCTTGCAAAGTGCCAGGACACCCTCAGTGTTGGATGGCGGGGGAAATTCATGCTTCCTGGCAAAAATTTGGCCTGCCCAAGATATGTAAAGAAGAGCCAGTTAAAATGTCAGGAGAGAGATAGAGACTTGTCACAGCCACCATAGGCATTCTGTCCTTATTTAGAGAATTAAGTAGAGGGAATTGACAGCAGATGGTAGTGATTGAGGAAGGAAAAGAAAAGCAAGGGGGCAACCAGAACTTCTGATTAAGTTGTGGGAGACGGAAGACAAATGTCTGGAAGGTTCAGATCAGTGTCAAACTAATCTTCTCCATTTCTTGAGTTGCACCCTGACTATTTTTTTTAAACTGTTCCAATACCTTGTGTTGGAAATCAATAGCCAATTTAGCAGGCTACTTCTGCATATTGGGTAGAAACATACCAAGTTCACATTTACATTCCCAAGGCATTCTTCACTCAGGTTTGCCCTGACCAACTGTGGAAGTAGTAGACTATTCAGATTCCAAAAAAAAAAAAAGAAAAAAAACAATTCCCAGAAGATCTACGAATGGTTTGTCCCTCCAGCACAGTTACTCCATCACTTGGTAGCATGGTTCCCCAGTTAGCTGATTTTAACTAAGACCTCCTGTTCTGAGAGGCAGGATAGAATGAGATTGAAGAATTAGATGATTTCCACATCATAACAGGAAAAGCAGATACGGGCTTTTCTACACAGGATAATTGATTGGAATAACTATTCCAGAATAAAATATTCTGCATTAGCTATTCCAGAATAATTCCCCAGATGAACACACTATTCTGGAATAATTGTTAAGCTTCTGTGCGGAGTAATTATTCTGGCATAAAATGCTTTTTATTCTGGAATATTGTGTCCATACTAGAAACTATTCTGGTCAATTTCTCCATATTGACAAGCTCTGATTTAGTACTGAAAGTGAAAGCACATTTTCACCATGTTAAGTTATAATTGCTAGAATCAATACTAGGTGAATTTTGTGATGAGTCACAGCTTGAATTTTTAATGCCATAGCAAGCAATGGAACAGAACATGATTTTCGAACAATGCTGGCAGGTAATTTTGAATAAAAAATAAATTTGAGACAATCATGAACTGTCCATAGTTATTCAATGAACTCAGTTGAAATTAAATAAATTAGTTATGAATAATTCACTCAGCTCTATCTCATGTGGAGGGACTGAGGAGAGGTATCTTGCAGGGAAAATGCATATTGGGCCAATTTTGCTCACAGTTAGACAGATGCAACCCCATTGAAGTAATTCGGTTGCACAGATGTAGCTGAGAATAGAATTTGGCTCACTGTGTTTACTTTCCAGCTATTCTGTAGATCTCATTTAATAGTAATTTAACAGTAAATCCATTTCTCTGCTTCCTTCTGTATTCCCACATTAATTGGACAGATTTCTTGCAAGCAAAATTTTTTGAAGTTTCATAGTCCTGCTCTTTGAATTTATTTCTGTTTCTCTTAGGTGAGTTAAATGTAAGGCCATAAAAATACACATTTGGGAAATGAATAGAGGCCAATTGAGTCATCAAAGCTCATTCCTACTCACATTCAGGACTCTGTTCTCCTCAGGATGCAGTATAATGATTGCTTAAATTACTATACCCATTGTTTTTGGCCTCAAAAACTATGGCTGCGAGGCTGTTCCAGGTATTCATCTCTATGCAAAAAGTTTTGCTTGATGTCAGTCCTAAATTGCTTTTTCTCTAATGCTTACTTACACTATCCTTATTTTTCCTGGTATCGATGACAAGTTAAAAATATTGGGCCAAATTCTACTCTCATTTACACCATTGTAAAACTGGAATTATTCCAGATTTCCCAAGTCTGATTGAGAGCAGAATTTGCCCCATTAACTCCAGCTATTCTATGCCATTTGCAATTGATGGAATTTCAAATAAATCGTCCCTTTACAGTCTTATTTTTATTTCTTCTAGTTTCACAAATGCACATTGTGACAATTTTTTATTCAAGATTAAAGTACCTGGTTGTTGGCCCCTCTCTGATTTAGTTGGGGTGAACTAGGCATTCATTGCCTGCTGTCTTGATGCTCCCTGCAAGGTTGGCTCTAGCTTTTTTGCCGCCCCAAGCACGGCAGGCAGGCTGCCTTTGGCAGCCTGCCTGCGGGAGGTCCCCGGTCCAATGGATTTGGCATACCCGCCGCCGAATTGCCGCCTAATCCGCTGGACCGGCAGACCTCCTGCAGGCATTCCGCCGAAGGTTGCCTGACTGCCGCCCTCACAGGGACCGGCAGGGTGCCCCCCCCCCGCGGCTTGCCACCCCAGGCACGCGCTTGGAGCACTGGTGCCTGGAGCTGCTGCTGGCTCTCTGTCCCAGGAAATAGTGCTTTAAAAGAAGAAGGGCAGCAAATTTTGGACCTCTGGAGTTGCCTAGAAAGGCCTCCTACAGTCAGCTGCTGGTGGAACCAGTGAGATTTGGTCCTCCAGCAACAAGAAGGGCTGGGAGCAGATGTCAGCCAATCATGGTCCAGTGGGCCAAATTAAAAGGGTCTCGTTGCTTCTATCAAAAGGCAGCTCCTGGGTGAAGCCAATGGATGTACAGATGGAGCGATCTGTCTAGCTTCCCCCTACTTAACCTAAGAAGCCAGGCTGGATCAGGGCCCATTGCTAAATTTGCATTTAAGTCACTGAGAGACTTTGATTTGCTTTGTGTGAGTGTAAGGCCCAGAAAGGCTAACCTAATTTAGACTTCAGTCAGACTTGAAAACTAGGTGAGCTGACTTTGTGAGATACTCAATGGCTCTGGTGAGCTGGTGACAGGGACCTAGTCATAACTTTGCTGCTGTAATTCTGTCCCAGAATAACACTCCCAATGGTGACACAAGAGCATCAGTACTGACCTCAGGATAGACAGTTAATAACCAGGACACAAATACACATTTGTTGTGAGTTCTAGACTTAGATTTCATCAACCAACTGCACCAGGTGCAAACTCCTCAGGCACTTTAACAACCTTAACATGCAGTCACAGACAATCCTCTTGTGTTCTGTGGTCTGCCTTGCCACCCAGGTGAGCATAACTCTGTGATAGATGGCCCCTTACACCAAGAATCTCAGCAATATTCAGGTTTCTCCTGATCCCAAAGGACCATTCACTTACCCAAGGTCAGTTGCGTCTTAGCTCTCACACCAAAGACAATATTTGTAGCCAATCCTATAGTAAACTATATGATTCACTGGGCAGTACAGCATAGGGAGAAGGTGACCAGCCCTCTGTGGAGACAGAAGTGGTTCAGGACTATTTAGAAAAGCTGGATGAGCACAAGTCCATGGGGCCGGATGCGCTGCATCTGAGGGTGCTAAAGGAGTTGGCGGATGTGATTGCACAGCCATTGGCCATTATCTTTGAAAACTCATGGCGATCAGGGGAGGTCCCGGATGACTGCAAAAAAGGCTAATATAGTGCCCATCTTTAAAAAAGGGAAGAAGAAGGATCCAGGGAACTACAGGCCAGTCAGCCTCACCTCAGTCCCTGGAAAAATCATGAAGCAGGTCCTCCATGATTCTGAAGCACTTAGAGGAGAGGAAAGTGATCAGGAACAGTCAGCATGGATTCACCAAGGGCAAGTCATGCCTGACTAACCTAATTGCCTTCTATGATGAGATAACTGGCTCTGTGGATGAGGGGAAAGTAGTGGACATGTTATTCCTTGACTTTAGCAAAGCTTTTGATAAGGTCTCCCACAGTATTCTTGCCGGCAAGTTAAAAAGTATGGGCTGGATGAATGGACTAGAAAAGCTGGCTAGATCATCAGGCTCAATGGGTAGTGATCAATGGCTCTATGTCTAGTTGGCAGCCGGGATCAAGCGGAGTGCCCCAAAGGTCGGTCCTGGGGCTGGTTTTGTTCAATATCTTCATTAATGATCTGGAGGATGGCGTGGACTGCACCCTCAGCAAGTTTGCAGATGATACTAAACTGGGAGGAGTGGTAGATACGCTGGAGGGTAGGGATAGGATACAGAGGAACCTAGACAAATTAGAGGATTGGGCCAAAAGAAATCTGATGAGGTTTTACAAGGACAAGTGCAGAGTCCTGCACTTAGGACGGAAGAATCCCATGCACTGCTACAGGGGCCGAATGGCTAGGCAGCCGTTCTGCAGAAAAGGAGCTAGGGGTTAAAGTGGCGAGAAGCTGGATATGAGTCGACAGCGTGCCCTTGTGGCCAAAAAGGTTAATGGCATTTTGGGCTGTGTAAGTAGGGGCATTGCCAGGAGATCGAGGGACGTGATCATTCCCCTCTCTTTGATATTGGTGAGGCCTCATCTGGAGTACTGTGTACAGTTTTGGGCCCCACGCTACAAGAAGGATGTGGAAAAATTGGAAAGAGTCCAGCGGAGAGCAACAAAAATGATTAGGGGGCTGGAGCACATGACTTATGAGGAGAGGCTGAGAGAACTATGATTGTTTAGTCTGCAGAAGAGAAGAATGAGGGGGGATTTGATAGCTGCTTTCAACTACCTGAAAGGGGGTTCCAAAGAGGATGGATCTAGACTGTTCCAATTGGTACCAGATGACAGAACAAGGGGTAATGGGGGAGGTTTAGGTTGGCTATTAGGAAAAAACTTTTTCACTAGGAGGGTGGTGAAGCACTGGAATTGGCTACCTAAGGAGGTGGTGGAATCTCCTTCCTTATAGGTTTTTAAGGTCAGGCTTGACAAAGCCCTGGCTGGGATGATTTAGTTGGGGATTGGTCCTGCTTTGAGCAGGGGATGGACTAGATGACCTCCTGAGGTCCCTTCCAACCCTTATATTCTATGATTCTATGATTTATTAAATAGGAAAAAGAAATTCAAGAGTTATTTTCAAGATTAAGGCAAGTGAATATAGACACATGAATGAGTTACAGGCTTAGGTTTCAGAAGATAATATAGGCTTCTATAATCAGAAAGCTCTGTTTGATGTTCAGGGCTAACCCAGGCTAAGCAGCTGAGAATCTCTTGCTTATGCCTAGAAACACCTTGCCTCTCTTCCCTCCGTCCCCAAGTCCAAGCAGCGTAGAGATATCTAGTTCCTTTTGTTTGAGGGTTTTAATCCCTCTCCTGCCATATGCTCTGAGCTGCAAACTCTGCTGATGGGAGAAGTGCACTTGCATAACTCATCTTCATTGGGAGGAAGCAGAACCATACGTATCTTTAGTCCTTTTCTTGGCAGTTTCTCAATTCAGATTTAGGGAGTTTCCAGATGTAAGATCTAACCAGAGCCCATCTGGTATGGATGGCTCTCCTCTTTTGAGCTCTCCTCTTTCGGGAGGGGCATAACCATTTCTGTAGGAGAGCAGATCTGCATACTAATTAATGACCCTCTCCTGTCTGATGATTTATACAGCCACAGGCTCACAGTACAATACTCAAATATTACATTACAATATAGAACACAGATATTGCAAGTAAGATTAATGCATACAGCACTTCACAAGCATTCAGTAGAGTCCAAACACCACATCCTTTATTATTCTAATATCTGTTCTATCAATATTAACCCACAAGTGAACTAGACGGATTCCAGCTATGCATCTGTTAGTGTCCAGTTGAGACATGGGGATCTTGACATAAACTGACACCTGGGGGCCTGCCAGCATCAAACCCAGATCATCCAAGGCAGATCCACTTGGAAAGCAGGAGTGACCTCTGGCTCTCCCCAGGTGAATTGTACTGTACTGTTGCTTTGTGCAGCTAACTCAACCAAAAATAATTGTGGGGGTGGGAGGTGAGGAGCAGAAGCGGTGTTTCTCACTGCTCTTCCTTCTTTCTGTGCTGAAATCCACCTACATACAACCGTCCTCTAGTCTCCTCTTTGGCTCCTACTAATGATGCTGAGGGAAACCCAGCCATACAGGGAACAGAATTTATATATATAAAATGATGGGGTCTAAATTAGCTGTTACCACACAAGAAAGAGATCTTGGAGTCATTGTGGATAGTTCTCTGAAAACATCCACTCAATGTGCAGCGGCAGTCAAAAAAGCAAACAGAATGCTGGGAATAATTAAGAAAGGGATAGATAATAGGACAGAAAATATCATGTTGCCCACATCTTGAATACTGTGTGCAGATGTGGTCGCCCCATCTCAAAAAAGATATATTCAAATTGGCAAAGGTTCAGAAAAGGGCAAAAAAATTTATTAGGGGTATGCAATGGCTTCCGTATGAGGAGAGGGCCCTTATGCCTGGCTGAAGTTTTACTGAAGTCATTGGGTCTTGGTAGAGTTTCATCCACATGAGTCAGAAAACACGATGGTTAGGACCATAAAAGGTTTGGTGGCTCGTTCAGGATGAAATATGCTGTCTAAATGTAAAATTTCAGGGGGGTTGTTTTGTTATTGAAAGCAACAATTTCATTTTTGCCTGTAGAGAACAAAATTAACAGAAAGGAAGTTATTTTCATATAACATGCTCCTACATCGGTTATGTTCCATCCAACTATACACCCCAGCCTTCTGTTGCTTAGAGGGAGGAGAGAACCATGCAACTGTACAGGATTCAGAACGTCTTAAGACTCTTCCTTTCTAAGTCAACCTTAAATGCTTACATTTCTTTCTTCATACCTAATGTGCATTGTGTCCTGCCAACCTGAACATGGAGGAATTTGGCTTGAATAGAGGTTAGCATTCAGTTAAAAAAATAAAACAAAACTTGCTCTTGCTCATCCATAGTCAGTTACTCAGTTGACGGAAAATCATCTTTTAGGAAACGAAAGATAAACGTTTTATCTGATATCGAAAGTAGAGATGAAATTCTTGCTTCCTGTTTCTACCCATTAGTAACTGACTGACTCTATCGGTGCTTCTATTCAGATTAAAATGGGTTTTAACTAATGATATCAACAAAAAAAAACAAAATGATTTACACCATACTTCAACCTGCTTTAATGTGTACAGCTTCCAAAAGAAGAAACCAATAATAATTAAAAGGGTTGACATTTTCAGATTGAAATGATCACATCTGCAGTCCGCCACCAAAATAAACTGAGTAACATACCTAAGCAGTATATATTATTTAGGTATTATTTCAGTTTTAGACCTTGTGATCATATACTTATAACTAACCACAAAAAAACCCACAAAGACATACACTAAACAAAGATCACTAACTTGGCACTTTGCACACACAAAGAATTGTATTAGAAAGAGACATTGACAAACGACATTAGGCATGTTCTTTTAAAGTTATTTTAAGTGAATTTGTTTATTTTGTTTTAATATAGTGCTGTGGATTATGGAGCAATCCATTTAATGAAGGAAATTGATCAACTGCCATAAAAAGATGGAAGTTGACTGGCTGCAACCTTGCTGAATTAGTCCACCCACAAACATTAGGAGAGCTGTGAGTAGCTCAGACACAGCAGAGTGGTTTTTACCAATGCCAGCCAAACAGCTGTCTTCTTATTACCCAGTGATAGAAAAAGTCTTACTGAGGACCTCTAGATTTGCTGACCTGGAAATATACTTTTGTTTTTATTGGCAGGAGAGGGGCGGGGAACAGGGTTAACAATCACTCCTGTAGTTTAAGGTTGCTTGACAGTTTCTGTTATAACACTTAGACCAGGGTTTCCAAAAATGCATACCTAAGTTAAAAACCTTATTTAGGCATTTAAATAGGGGGCCTGGTTTTCAAAACCACCGAGCACCCAGCAATTCCCCTCCCACTTCCTACTAAGTCAGTAATGTAATTGGAAGAGGAACTGTTGGCTGCTCAGCACTTTGGTAAATCAAGTCGCTTATTTAGATGCCTTAAATCTGCTTTTAGGAGTCTAAATTTAGGCATCCATTTTTGCAAATCTTGGTCTCTATTCCTTAGCTCCTTGAATTACTCCAGAGCAGTCCAGGACAGATTTCCAAAATTGTTTGAGAAAAGTGAGGCCTGGAAAAAGGGGTCCTTCTCCTCCTTCCTTATCTCACAGAAACCTGAGGGGAATGTACACAAGGCTAAAAGCCAGATGGCTGAGTTCCGTTTTGATCTCTTGCATTGACTGGTCTTACCAGTCCTCTTTGCTTCTTGCTCCTTATGGAGATATAGCATTCATACTATTTTACAGACAGGGAAACTGAGCCACAAAGATATTTAAGCAACTTTCCCAACCCAACAATAAGTTTGTGACAAATCTAAAAGTATAACCACTGTCTCTGTGGTATAAAGATGTTACTTTCACTAGATCAGCGGTTCTCAAACTGTGGGTCGGAATCCCAAAGTGGGTCGCAACCCTGTTTTAATGGGCTTGCCGGGGCTGGCCAAAGCCTGAGCCCCACCACGGGGGCCGAAGCTGAAGCCTGAGGGCTTCAGCCTTGGGTGGCTGGGCTCAGGTTACAGGCCCCCTGCCTGGGGCTGAAGCCCTTGGGCTTGGGCTTTGGCCCTCCTGCCCAGGGTGGTGGAGCTCGGGCTTTGATTATCCCACCATCCCCATCCGTAGCGGCAGGGCTCAGGCTTCAGTCCCTCCTCCTGGGTCATGAAGTGATTTTTGTTGTCAGAAGGGGGTTGCGGTGCAATGAAATTTGAGAACTCCTGCACTAGATAGACTACAATACCTTTCTGGAAAATTATTTCAAATCTATGATTAGTTGTCCCACCTGTACATGAATTCTGCTGTCTCCCTCCCCATTAATGGAGGTCTGGATTTAAAGTATGATTGGAAACATTTAAAATGTAACATTAAGCATGGCAAAGTCCTTTTTCTTTATATATATGTCCAATGAAATTAAATGCTAAAAACTATAGTTAGATAGCATTAACAATGCACCATTTAAAATTGTAAAGAGTCAGAAGGCAAAAATTAAGATTCATTATTAACACATCTATGATACACACCTTGCAGAGTTTACAATACATTTTAGAATTTAAGAAATGAATGGAGTCACGTATTTAACCAGAAAGCAGGAATAAAAAATGCTGCATACAGTGGCCTTGTCTTCACTTACCGGAGGGTCCGGCGGCAGGCAATCGATGTTCTGGGATCGATTTATCGCGTCTGGTTAAGATGCGATAAATCGATCCCGGATCGATCCCGGAAGTGCTCGCAGTCGGCGCCAGTACTCCAGCTTGCCGAGAGGAGTACGCGGCATCGATGGGGGAGCCTCCCTGCCGCATCTGGACTTGCGGTAAGTTCGGACTAAGGTACTTCGAATTCAGCTACGTTATTAACGTAGCTGAATTTGCGTACCTTAGTCCGAAGTGGGGACTTAGTGGGGACCAGGCCAGTATATACAACATGACCAAGTTCATCTTGTTGATCCTTAACTTTTGCTTTTAATTTTTTTTTAATGTTAACTGTGCGGCCTGAATGTTGCATAATCTTACATATTTCCTTTAATATGATAAAATGGATGAAGAACTATATTGCATGAAAGGATTTCAGTAAATTAGTCCATTAAAAAAAGGTGTCCTCCAACAAATAATACTGAAAACTTGTATTGATGTTACCTGTGACCAAACAAACTATGTCCTAAAATATTCCCTTTTTGAGACTGATGGACAATTATTCATTTATGCAAACCCCTATAGTGATGTCAGTGAAAAATCTGAGAAGGAAACAGCATTGAACTTTTTATACAATGATATGGCAAGAGAAACATTATTTATGTTATGGTTGATTTAATTATTCTGTGTCTTATACAATATGAATAATGAAACTGGGGTTGGATTTAACTCACAATGAATTAGTTTTGCTGTGATAAACACTTCAACTTTGTTTTGCTATTTAATCAGCCACAAAAGCTGCTTATTGTTTTGTATACTCTTCTGCTATGAACCTTATCCCCAAAACATTTTTTTCAAGTGCTTGTGATTAAGTAAAAGTCATTTTACCCTTTGCCAACTTCCCAGTGGAATGATACTCCGTGATAATGCAGCACAAAAAGAATAAGGAAAATACTAGGAGCTTAGTTGCCTATGAAAGAAGTCTGAGAAATGTTAGCATCCCATCAAATACAAATTTTAACAGGATTTTATATGCTTTAGATGATGGGTATATATTTGTACTCAAAAAAATGCAGTGATGTTGGTTCAGGAAGATTGTCTTGGAAGCTCAAACCATAATCTCAGTTTTCAGATGTTTATTCTGATACAATGTTAGTCAATACTGCAGTCATGACATTTTATATTGGAAGCTGGCATGTCAATAAGCCCCTCAAGCTTTATTCTCTAAAGTAAGTATATAAGCATTCTCTAACTTTTGGTTTAACTTTTCATTGTGCAGGCGTTGTCTGAATGATACTAACCACTGAAAAATATTATAAATGACAAGAATAAATGTAAATTCCCACCTGATATATTAATTCTATAATGAAAACCTTTCCAGTTAGGCTATCTCTAAGGTGCTGCTGCTGTTTTATGGGAGTAATATGTTCATTTAGAGAGTGTGTGCAGTTAAAATATACACATTAAACTCTACTCAAAGGTTATAGGTATTAAGGGTTATATCCTCAGATGGTGCAAGTCATCTGAAGTTAGTGGAGTTGTGCCAATTTGTACCAGTTGAGAATCTGGTTCTCAAATTTGAATTAGGGAGCCCCTATTGATTGCTTAATACTTTATGCCCCCATTCATCAAAAGCACATGCTTAAATGCTTTGCTGAACTGCGTCCTTAATTCTGAAGTGTCATCAACATGATACATTGGAAAATAGCTTAAATCTCCAAAACATTAACACTTACACTATAATCCTCTCTCAGTACAGAGCTTGTCATCTTCAAGTGGCTCTGCAGGCTCTTCCCTTCAACCAGCTGCTGCAGGCAGCTGCTGGGCCTTCTCCCTAGCTGGCTCTATTTCTGCTGTGGGTCCCCTTCCCTTTTTGGATCCCTTTTCTGTTACTGACCGTCTGCTTGCATGCCTTCCTTAGTGGTATCTCTCTTTGCTCTTGCCTCTTCCACTTCAGTCACCAATGTTCCACCTCCTCTCTCCTCAAACCCCACAAACCTCCACCTTAGCCTTGATTTTTTTTAAATGAATGGGCTAATAAAGAAAATTGAGATATAAATACATTCTAATGTTGGATCCCTGTTGCCTTACATGTTTTTTATTGCAGTCTCTGGTGGTGAGTATTGTACGTTAGAGTGGCATATTCCATTGTAACTCCTGGTACCAAATTCATCCACTGCACTCCATTGATTTCAGTGTAGTTACATGGTGGATGAATTAGGTCCCTGTTTTATAACAACTGTTCACTACTTTTTGCAAAATCAAGAAGAAGTGTTATCTTAGGGTTACCATACGTCCGGATTTTCCCGGACATGTCCAGCTTTTTGGTCCTCAAATCCCCATCCGGGAGGAATTTCCAAAAAGCCGAACATGTCCAGGAAAATAGGGGTCATGGTAAGGGGACCGCCTCCTCCCCGGGGTTCAACTTTCCCGGCTCCCGCTGCTCTCCCCAGCGCAGCAGCAGCCAGAACCCAGGAGGAGGCAGCTGCAAGCTGGGATGCCGCCGGCTGGCGCCACTCGGCCGGGGCTGGGCCGGAACCGCTCGGCCGGGGCCGGTGGGGCCAGGGGTGCTCGGCCGCCAGCCGGGGCTGGGCCGGGGGTGCTCGGCCGGAACTGGGGCCCGAGCCGAGCCGGAGCCGCTGGGACCAGGGCTGGGGTTGGGGGTGCTCGGCCAGCGCGGCTCGGTGGGGCCAGAGCTGCTTGGCCGGGCCAATGGGACCGGGGGTGTTTGGCCGCCGGCCGGAACCGGGGCCCAAGCTGAGCTGGGCCGGAGAGACCAGGGCTGGGGGTGCTCGGCCAGCACCGCTCGGCCAGGGCTGGGCCGGAGCAGCTCAGCCGGGGCCGGTGGGGCTGGGGGTGCTTGGCCGCTGGCCGGCAGCCGGAACCAGGGCCCGAGCCAAGCCAGAGCGACCAGGGCTGGGGGTGCTCAGCCGGCGCCCCAGGGCCTAAGCCAGGCCGGAGCCGCCAGGGCCAGAGCCTCTTGGCTGGCCGCCGGAGGGAGCCGCTTGCCGGGGGGGCGAACTGGGCCGCGTCTCCTCGGATGCCCCCCACCCAGCCCCAGCTTACCTGCTGCCTGCCTGTTTCAGGCTTCCCACGAACATTTGATTCGCGGGAAGCAGGGGAGGGGGAGGAGCAGGGGTGGAGTGTTCCAGGGAGGGGGTGGAGTTAGGGTGGGGACTTTGGGGAAGGGGCAGAGTTGGGGCGGGGTTGGGGCAGGGAAGGGGCGGAGTTGGGGCGGGGCGGGGCCCCTTGGAGTGTCCTCTTTTTCAGGGGCTCCAATATGGTAACCCTAATTATCTATAATATTGGATTAGTGCTCAGTATGCAAGAAAATACCATACTTGTTTTTGCTACGTTATATAATGGAAGCAAACAGTATTTTCTTCTTACACTGGAAAGTTCACAATGTCAAAGGCAAGTTATACTTGCAGTTCTTCTCCACCTGGAAGTGTTGCTCATTGAAGTAAATGTCACCTCTCATAAAAAAAGGAGAATTTCTCATGATAGAAATCATTGAGTCACGTACAATTTTTTCAGTGGAAACTGGTAGAGAGGAAAGATCTTACTGGGACAATAGATTAGATGGACACACACAGCTGATTTTTAAAGCTCCCATTTACACTCCTAAATGAAGTCGTCAGTTTTCAGATGTGCTCAACACTGAGTGGCAATCACAGTGGGTGCTGTGGGGTGCTGTGCATTTTTGAAAATCTTGTCACTATGTTTAGCTGCCTAATTGGGAATTAGGTGATCATAGAATATCAGGGTTGGAAGGGACCTCAGGAGGTCGTCCCTCCCTGCTGAGTTTTTTGAAAATCTGGCTTCCTAAATGTGCACTTGCTTAGAAAGAAAATAAATCTACCTATTAAGGTTAATCTGCAATAGAAATCATTGTTGGCAGATTGGAATTACAATGCTGTTTTAACAAAGAAAATTGGGTTTTCAGACATACACGTTATTGTATTACAGGCTGAAATAGTAGCACACCCGTAGTTAAGGTTGTCCAACACTTTTCATAATAAGACCCTGGTTTTGGTTATCTATAGTTTTACCAAACCTAAATTGTTGTTTCCATGATGGGTGTTTGCCTGAGGCTGACTTTTTTTAATTTTTTTTTTTAAAGTTTCAATTAAAATGGTTCAGTCATTTCTGGGAATTGGTTTAGGTTTTTTTGTTTGATTGTTTTTTCATAAAATCAGTCCTTAAAAACATCAAATTGAGAAATTCTAGCATCCCATGCTTTTGGAGCAGGGAGGCTTTTGGACTTGGTGGGGGGGTCACCCCAGCATCAGAGATGTATGTGTCTTCTGCTGTTTGCATGAAAATCCCCACAAATCTGGCCAAGTTATAAACCTTTGAAAATCTCAGTTTGCACATGCTCAATAAAGGAGTCCTGAGTCTCACCATTCCTCTGCTGTCATCAAATAGCTGTGGAATCCACTGGCAAAATGAGTCTTAAACCTGCTCTAATGTAGCGTATATGTAGGATAACTGCCTACTGTTGCTGCCAATTATTCTGTTAATCGAAGTGGTAGAAGTCTGTTCTGTAGATTCAAATGTCCCAACCCTGATCGTGACTTGTGTGGGGATCAATATGATTCCACTTAATAGAATTTGTTTTTTCACTTTGTTTTAGTTTTTAATTTAGGAAACTACATAAAAATCCCTATGTTACAACAACATTAAGTTTCCAGATCAAGCACTCAAAAGTTAGTTTAGCATATGCTAGTTAATATTTGTGTGTGTGCATTATAATACAGTCTTTAATTACATGATCACAGGCTCTGGTGTAGTGAATGCGGCTGTTGTCTGTAGAACAGGGCTCGTTTATTGCAAGAGTTGGAAAATGTATAATGAGTGAGGAAGAGAAAGGATGGTCTTGTTATTAAGGCATTTGAATGCTGCCCTAGAGAACTGAATTCTATCCCTGCCTCTGCCCAGGGCCGGCTCCAGGGTTTTGGCCGCCCCAAGCAGCCAAACAAACAAACAAACAAAAGCCGCGATCGCAATCTGCGGCGACACTTCGGCGGGAGGTCCTTCGCTCCGAGCAGGAGTGAGGGACCATCCGCCGAATTGCCGCTGAACAGCTGGACGTGCCGCCCCTCTCCGAAGTGGCCGCCCCAAGCACCTGCTTGGTAAGCTGGTGCCTGGAGCCGGCCCTGCCTCTGCCACAGAGTTCTATGTGATCCTGGGCAAATCACTTAAACTGCAATTTTCACGTGGTCACTGATTGAATGTTCCTCACTTTCCAGATGCCTTGGGTATATTGGTTGATCACAGGATGACTATGAGCTGCCAATGTGAGGCAGCTGTGAAAAAGGCTAATGCAGTCCCAGGATGCATCAGGCAAGGTGCTGCCATTAGAGATAGGGAAGTGTTAGTACCATTATACACGCCACTGGTGAGGCATCATCTGGCATACTGTGTGCAATTCTGGTCTCCCATGTTTAAGAAAGATGAATTAAAACTGGAACAGGTGCAGTGAAAGGCTACTAGGATGATCTGAGGAATGGAAAACCTACCTTATGAGAGGAGACTCAAAGAGTTTGGCTTGTTTAACCTACACTAAAAGAAGGCTGAGGGGAGACACGATTGTTTTCTATGAATACATCAGAGGGATCAATATCAGGGAGGGTGAGGAGTTGTTTAAGTTAAGAGTCATTATGGACATAAGAACAAATGGATATAAACTGCCCATCAACAAGTTTAGGCTTCAAATTAGAGGAAGGTTTCAAACCATGAGAGGAGTAAAGTCCCAGAACAAACTTCCAAGAGGAGCAGTGGGGGGGGGGAAACCTAACTGGCTTCAAGACTGGGCTTGATAAATGTATGCAGGGGATGGTATGACAGCACTGCCTACAATGGAATGTAGCTGATCTGTGACTGCTAGCAGCAAATATCTCCAATGGCTGGTTATGGGACACTAGCTGGGGAGGCCTCTGCATTACTACAGAGAATTCTTTCCCAGGTGTCTTGCTGGTGGGTCTTGCCACATGCTCAGGGTCTAACTGATCACCATATTTAGGATCAGGAAGGAATTTTCCCCCAGGTCAGATTGGCAGGCACCCTGGGGTGTGAGGGGTTACCTTCTTCTGCAGCATGGGGTACGGGTCACTTGCAAGTTTAAACTAATGTAAATGGTGGATTCTCTGTAACTTGAAGTCTTTAAATCAGGATTTGAGGACTTTGGTAACTCAGCCAGAGGTTAGGGCTCTCTTTCAGGAGTGGTTGGGTGAGATTCTGTGGCCTGTGATGTGCAGGTAGGGTGACCAGGTGAGGGGAAGAAAATATCGGGACACGTGGGGTGGAGGTGCCCGCTGGCAGAGCAAAAAAAAATAAGCCGAGTCCTGTCGGCTGAGCAAAAAAAAAAACCACAGTGCTGCCGGTGGATATCGGGACAAAGAGATCGGTCGGGACGCGGGACAGACACCGAAATATCGGGACGGTCCCGATATTATCAGGATGTCTGGTCATCCTATGTGCAGGAGGAGGTCAAACTAGGTGATTATGATGGTCCCTTCTGACCTTACAGTCTATGAGTCTAACTTGAATCAACTGGGTCCAGATCTGTAGAATTGCTAAACATTCACAAATGCAACTGAAGTCAATGGAATCTGTACTTAGAACATATGAAGTGCTATGAAAGTGATAAATGCTCTGAAAAATCAGGTCCTAGGTCTCTCATATTGGACATGCAAAAGCAGTGGACAGCTTAGAAAATTTTGGCCTTAATCTCTGTCTCTGTTCTCCCTCTGTAAAGCAGAGATAGCAATACCATCTCCCAGGGGTTGTTCTGAAGATAAATTCACTAATGCTTGTGAAGCATTTGATGCTATAATGACAGCACCATAGAAAAGCCCATGAGCGAATTAATAATTCAAGCACAAGGTTTGGATGATGTGCAATAAATAAAGCCTTGGGCCACACACTGAATTATAAAGATAAGAAGAAATATTGAACAGTTACCCATGCAGGGAGCATAATCCATCCTATGTACTGAACGAGGCAGGGGTTCTGTGGGAAAAATAGTATGAGATCATGTAATTAAAGACTGTATCATAATCCATACACACAAGAGGTCTGAATTAAGATCTCATGGGGCAATCTTAATTCTGGCATTTCCTAAAATTTGAGCGCTTAACTTTGCAACCTTGAGTCCTGTGGCACCTTAAAGACTAACAGATGTATTGGATCATAAGCTTTCATGGGTGAATACCCACTTCGTCAGAAACATCTGTTAGTCTTTAAGGTGCCACAGGACTCTTTGTTGCTTTTTACTGATCCAGACTAACGGCTACCCCTCTGATACTTTGCAACCTTTTAACATTTTATAAAATAATAGATAATTGAGACAATAGGACAGATATAGTGTTGCCAGCTATCATGATTTTAATAAGCAACAGAGGGTCCTGTGGCAATTTTAAGACTAACAGAAGTATTGGGAGCATAAGCTTTCGTGGGTAAGAACCTCACTTCTTCAGATGCAAGTAAGCAACTTGCATATGAAGAAGTGAGGTTCTTACCCACGAAAGCTTATGCTCCCAATACTTCTGTTAGTCTTAAAGGTGCCACAGGACCCTCTGTTGCTTTTTACAGATTCAGACTAACATGGCTACCCCTCTGATACATGATTAATGTGAGTCTTATGAAATTTGGTTTTTCTTAACGTCCCAGCTCCTGAAGTCATGAGATTCTCAATTTCCATTTGGAAATAAATGTTTATACCCCTTCCAGAGAAAAGCTTGAAAACATGAACTATGTGTCCCCTAAAACTTCAAAAACCTGAAAGTAAATAAAAAGAACCCAAAATGTATTTCTGTGAGCTGCCAGAGGGCAGCATTTTTTCAATGATTTCATGATTCTCTGATTTCCTGTGTTTGTGTAAATGCAGCTGCTGAATCATGCCTTACCTGCAACATTACATACCCTACACAGTTTTCTTTTACACTGGCTTTATACCCCAAGCCCAATTCCTGAATTAAAATTGTTTTGAGGAAATCAATTCACATCCACATCACTAGTTATTTGCTAATGGTGTTTTTTAAATTCATGTTTGTGAATCAATTGCCATAGCCAAGATATTCTGAAAGAAAATATTGATCTAGCAGCTCTTCAAAGATAATAAATGTTATCTCATTTTACATTTATTGACCACATTCAGTTGAATAAGATTCCCACCAGATTTGGGAAAGCAACAGTCTATCAGTCATACTTTGAAGTGCTGTAGTCTGCTCTACCATTATAGAATGAATTGACTTGTGTTCAACACCACGATTGCACTGGTGCTGGTTTTGGAGTGGGTGGTGGAGTGAAAAAAATCTCATTTCAAAAGCTGGATGATTTTTTCTAGCTGTAAATAAAGTCCTAAAATGAAAACAACTTCTGATATGATGCATTGATATTCTTCATAGTGTGTTTTTTATATTTTCTCTACAAACAGCAATAGAAGATATAACTAATAAATACAGTGCCTAACCTTAAAGGGAAAACCTCACAGAGCAGCTTTCTTGTACTAGTACTATTGCATTTTTCAGTGTAGCTACATCTTCATTTTGGACACCCCCTTAAAACTGTGAAGCAGCAATCTATATACTGACAGTGTGAAATACATTTTATTATACAGCGGGACTAGATAGGTTTAGGAATAGGATAGTGAGTTAATGCCATTTTTATTTAGAGTGAATGAGCCCTGATATTGGCTCAAGCATCCGCTTTTTCAAAGAAACAACCTTCTCCACTTATCAAATACAAAGAGGAGAATGTTTTTCTCTGCCCTATCATCCGTTGTGATCACTAACAACTCTGCAGAAGTTCTACAGTTCCAGTGAACTTCTGCTTTTCTCTCAAATGAAAATATTACTTGACAAAAAAAATGATTAATCACTGAATGCTATTGCTTCCTGCCCAGAATATATTTTAACTTGAGGTCTTGCTAAAATAAATAAAAAATAGTAATAAGTTAGTTGACATGGAAAACATTATACTATGTACCTCTCCATAACACCACTTTTTCCCTTATGTGAATAATCTCCAATAGAATTCATTCAATAACTCTTCTCCCTGGTCGTAGGGAAGGTTTGTTGGCTCAACTTCTGACCCTTTTTTCTCACATTTCCACTAATTTTGAGGCTATTGAATTTGACATAAGGATAAAGGTCTGATAGCACAAAACAAGTTTGCAGGATTAGGGCCCAAGCTTTGGGTTCATTTTCATCCCCACCTCCCACCACAACCCAACCCTGCTATAATTTGCAATCTTAAGAAGAATCCACCACAATGTATCATTTAGAGTTTGTAGAAGGTGAAATTACCAGGATGAGTTTGGTGAAGCAATTATTAGGATGCCTGAAACATGTTGGTTTACCAGGCTGTTGTTGCACTCCAAAATTAATTAATAATTCTCTTGTGAAAAGGCGATTCAGTCTGCAAGATGAATCTCCAGTGCCTTTCAGGTACAGTATTTCACATTTTTAAAATATTGCCTCTAAAAAGACATGGGTGGTCTGTCACTGCAGCACAAAATGATTGACCTCACATTGCTGCATCAGTACAGCTATTGATTTTTTTCTCTCTTCATTTTGACATTTCACATGATTTAATCCAAGATTCATCACTTCGGAAATGTCAATTTTAAGGTGGTTGGGGTTTATTTATTTCTTTGTTTGTTTTATTGCTTTAGTAGAGTAATTTTGAAATGGTTTACTACTTATCTTTTTGAGGCAGTGGGCTAAATGCATCAGTGCTGAATCAACTCGGAATTGACTTGATTTTTTTACTTCCTTAGGGCTTTGTAATGCGTCCTTTTTACTGAGAAGTTAATTGTATCAGTCTTAGAGATATCAGTAACATCCCAATTAGATTTTCAGCATTTTAGCATATTCCATCAACAAACCAACTGAAAAAATTCTTTATACTTCACATCACAGCAGATATAGAAAGAAGGCATGTAACACATATTAGAAGCATAGTTAATTACAATTCTTGATCTTTTCCCAATAGCTAGACTTTGAATTCAGCAAATTGGGAGAAGGAATATGAGGGGAGCTTGGTATCTCAGAGCGGGGGCTGTAAAGAACTGATCAGGAACTGAGTTTGAAGAGGAAAGTGTAAGTAGGAGAGACTTTGAACCAGATGTGATGCTGCTGCATTGTGGAGCTTCATTGGTATTTATGCCCCAGATTTACCAACCTTCTGAAAGTTGGAGGATTTCCAGAGTGTGGTGCACCCTGGACTATAAATATGGGGAAAGCTCCAGAACACAATTTCCAACGGACCACCTTCAAAGCTAAAATGGCCATGACAATGTTAGCCATTTAATGTATTTATTCACTATATTCACAACACTGAAACTTCACGAGATGGAAAGAGGCTCTTCAAGTACCCGCAGGATAAAGAGGAAGAAATCATTTGCCTCAATTCTTCCAGATTCCAGCATGCATGGAATGCTGCTGCCTATCTCCCAACATGCACAAGGGATATCACTCCCATCCCAAAACCACTCCCATCTTCTCCCCAGTCATATCAGGATGCACGTCGGAATTCCTATCCTTATTTTTGAAAAACTCTAAGGACTTTAATCGGTCTATCTTAACGATCTTATCTCTGCTTTCCTTCATACTGCCACCATTTTTATAGGACTTCCCTTCTATATCCTTTCACACAAAACCATCAGAGATTCTTCTTTGCATCTGTTACTAGCTGGAATTGCCCCCATGTATCTCTCTGCCTCAGATTCTTTATCTCTTAACAACCTAGTCTTAAAAGATCTTTTCTGCCTTATGTATTCTTAATTTCTCTTCCTCCGTTGCCAACTTTTTTATCTGAAAGTTTGAATTAATTCACCCTACATGCTTTTTACACTACTATTTTCTGTAATATATACCACATATTTGTCTTGTCCTGCCACAGATTGCTTTAATCAGGCTGAGCCCAAGCACTGTCACCTTCAGAACTTGTTGCAAACCCCATCACTCCTTTCTGGTATGCAGTTTCATAATATGCAGGATCCCTGAAGTGGGTTCCGAAGAAGACGCGGATGAGGAGCTGTGTTATCACGGGGGGCATTCCTGTGCATGAAAAATATCTGTAAAGAAGGCCAGGTAATACAGTGAGAGGGGCATTTAAAAAATCTTTTAAAAGAGCTTGGTAAACAGCGTTTTAGCCCTACTGTAGATGGGGCCAAAATAGAGCTGGTAATTTTGGACTCTTGTTGTTATGTCACCATAGGCTGCATATATATACAAATCCCATAAAGTTTTTTTAAGGGGTTTATTGGGTGGGTGGAATAAGGGACAGTTACCTGGCGCTGACATGGCTGCTCTGGTTCCAGCCTTTTAAGTTGTGACATTAGCCAGGGTACAATCTGGACAGTTGGACAGTGGCGTCCCCTCAATTCTCCAACCTGGGGTGCCTTTTACACTGCTTTGCTGTGAGATCAACCACTCCTGGCCTGCTCACACACAGCCTTCAGCATGTAACATACCCACCCCAGCTATACTGAAAGAGGGCTTCAGCCAGTCAGCCTGCCACCCTTGAATTAAGCTGCAGAGTGACACCAGCAAATTCCCTTTCCAGACTTTCCCCCAGAAATATTCATCTTGTACTGCCCAGCATCCTCCTGGACAATACAAGCTCATATTAATGCTGTCATTTTATTAATAGAAAACCATATGCACAAACCATGTTATCTCAAATGGAGCTACCCAAACACTTGAGTCCAAACACACTGGCTTAGATAAAACAATAAAACAAGTGTATTAACTACACAAAGGTTTTAAAGGATTACAAATAATGAGTGAGAACAGTCAGAATTTGGTTACAAGAAAATAAAAAGTAAAACGCAAACTAATACCTAACTTAACAATCTAACGTGAAGTCAGAGCAAAGGATCTCTCTCACCACATGTTCTAGCAGTCTTACTGGCTGAATCTTTCAGCACACATCACTCCCTAGTCTAATGATGCTGCCTTTGTTTTTCAAGTGTCCTTGATGCCATGAGTAGAGATGAAGGGAGAGATGATCTGTGTCCTCTCGTCTCACTTTTGGGGAATTTCCAGCTGTTCCATTGCCAAGATGTAAATTTCTCACTAAGACCCTTCTTTCTGCCAAAAAATGGCCTCTTAACCAGGTGATAGTCCATGATTATGTTAACACCTGGCTGAAGTGCTAGCTAGCCTTTTTTTTCTCTAGGGAACTGGTTTTTGTCTGCTTTTCTAAACTTGGAGCACGCCTCACTAATGTCATATGGTAGAATCTTATAACTTTACATACATAGTTGCCGCACATATTTTACCAGGACAGTAATGACCAGTAAACTACAAGTTTTCAAATGATACCTCACAAGGCATACTTTGTACAAAATTTATCATAGTCTTGTAAAAAGGTTGGCATAAGGGTATAGACTCTCACATACATGTCTCTAGAATTACACTGGCATGGTTTCAGCAGCCCAATGCTTCATCCAAATCATTTTGTCCTAATCATAATATTCCATAAATTTGCATTGTCATCACTTCATTCACTCTTGGTATCACAAAGTCTTCTTCCTTAACTTTCACTAACATTTTCGTGACATTATTGAGATGGCCCTAAGCAAAAAGGCATTTAACATTTTATCAAAAGAACTTAACCTAAGTCTGAAGTACAGTTTTTTGTGAAGTGCTTGTTCCAGTACCCCTAATATTCAGCCTTTTGGCAAGGTTTATCCATCTCTGTCCTGTGAAGTCGCATTGATATAAAGAATCATGGATATTTTTACTTCCTAAACTTTGGCAATATTGATTGCATTCTAAGCCACATCAAGTTTTCCCTGGATGTTCTAGTGATGGATGCCATATTAATGCTCATTCAGTGGCTGTTGATTTAAAAGTTATGAATTGCCTAGGCATCTGTGGCACCATTAGCAGTATTCCCCATTCTGAATGAATAGCGTCTTTTTAAGCAACCAAAATTTCAACTAGTGTAAGAACTTGCACATAAAATTTCAAATAGAAGAAATGACTATATTAATCAAAGAATAATTTGATATTGATAATGCCATTGCAATAGTAAAGTGAACTCTGTGAAAGCCCTCGACCACCACCGTATGCTTAAAGATATCCAGTGGACTGACTGTTAATACATTATTTATTTTACTTGAGTTATTGATGTCTTTATAACTCAGAATTGGCAGAGCAAAGTGGAAATTCAAAAGTAATATGAAGGGTGATCAATAATGGTGGAAATAATGCATCCATTACCCACCTCATTTGATAAACTGTTTATATAAGAATGTTTATCTTTGTAAAATTTGTTTTAGTGAATATAGTGCTTTTGAAAGGTTGCAGGTTGACAGTATTTAAGGCTGCAGCCACTATTAATCGAGAGAACAAGAACAGCACAGACAACAGCAATCTGAGCTTTTCTGACCTTGCCTGATCAATGTGTCTTGACTCTGACGTGGAGGGACTACTTCAGGGGAGGGAGAGGATAATTCACTGTGTGCCCACTCAGTCCTTAGCACGTGTGTTGAGACTGCCAACAAGGGTGCTAATTATACTTGTGGTACCTGATGGGGAAACCTACCTACCTACCAGGAATTGGAATGAAATCACTAGCCTATTTCATTGTTTTAGGTATGATTTGACTGGTTTGTTTTCATTTAGGAAATAGTTTAGTACTTAGTATTTTTCTGTAATGTGGTAAAGAGCACAAATGTAAAGTTCATGAATACCTTAAAAATTCTGTACTCTCAATGTTTTAAAATATTGGGGGGATGGATAGCTCAGTGGTTTGAGCATTGGCCTGCTAAACCCACAGTTGTAAGTTCAACCCTTGAGGGGGCCACTTAGAGATCTGGGGCAAAAATTAGTACTTAGTCCTGCTAGTAAAGGCAGGGGGCTGGACTCAATGACCTTTCAAGGTCCCTTCCAGATCTATGAGATAGGTATATCTCCATTTGTGAAGAAACCCTCAAGGTTGATAGGCCTCCAAACTGACCTAGTTCAACAGATTTCCTCCTACAGTACCTTCAGACAGCCACTAATGTAAGAAATCTCTTCTTGGTCTGGATATATCTTTAAATAACAAAGTCTTAATCCTGCAATGAGCTGCACATAATTGGGCCGCCAGTCAAACAGTATGTCTATTGAAGGGGCGCTAATTACAGGAGCAAGCCCTAATACTATGCATTATTACTAGCCTAATCTAACTCATATTTAAGTCAATAGGACATTTTCCACTGATTTTAACAGGAACTGGTTAGGCCTTATATTCAGGTCTAAATATGATGGATTTAATTTGGCATTTTAAAAGTAACGATGTGTGGAAAAACTTATCAAATCAAAATGAATATTTTGTTCATTAAACAAGCTAAATATTGCAAGACCGAGAAAAGCAGTGGTAAAAATGAAGGAGAAAGAAGAAAATGAAAATAAGAGAAGACATCTACAACACATTAACTCAAGATCGCTTACGACAGCCATGTGATTCATGGGATACTTATACTTTTTGTGCCTTTTTAAAATGCAATAAAGCTTGTAGTGTGTCTGCTGATTGGTGTAATTCAAGGCTCCGGGATACTTTATGTAGCATAAGCAGGCCAGTGCAGTGATGTATACAGTGTATGAATAAAAAATAGTTTGTTAAACAATCGTGTTGTCTCAACATTTTGAGTGTGTAGATAACATTTTTATCTTGACATTTATATGTGACCACTTTTATATAAATATAATTAATGCATGATCTTATGAAACAAGATGACAAGAAAATGGTAAGAGAAATTTATTTCACTCTTCATAATTACTGGGCGCGATATTAGATGTGGGATAAATGGTATCAGTCATATTATTTAATATACCTAGTAAACCTTTTTTTTTTTCTTTACATTTCCTCTTTTGTATTTTAAAGACAAAGCCAGTACAATTAATGAGGATGTTTTGAAAGCTACTAGACTATATTTCAAAATAGAGGTGGTTGAATTGCTCATTTTGAATTATATCTTACAAATGTTTGTTTTTCTTCATGTAAGTCATTTGCAAATAACTGTCTGGCTCCCAATCTCCAGCTTTCCTTCTCTGGTTCCACTTTACTTCACCCTTGAGGTTTTTTTGCAAGTGGTGACATCTCAGGTGAATGATATTTTTTCATTATGTAACCTGCTCTATAGCAAGCTGTGAGTGGGCAGAAATCCTAAATTCTCCTTGCACAGTATACCTGCTGTGTGCAACTTAGTAAGTACCCACTGGGAGTAATTTGGCTCAAGCACCATCTTTTTGTTATACGTAGCACAATGGTGCCCTAATCCCTGATCAGGACTTCTATGCCATATTGCAGCACAACCAATAAGGGGTTAGTGTCTAAAGCTTCCCTGCTTCTTGGGGTTTGCATCTTGTTAAATTAAATAATGAAACATAAACAACCTCAGCCTAAATTTTCTCCTGAGCTTTACTTATGCCTTGCATTTCTCTCTGCAAGTCCCTTCTATTTTTGGCCGTACTGTCGTCTTCTCCATCAGAGCCATTCACAAGCCTCTATACACTTGATTGGAACTGCTGCTGGTCTGGCTTCAAGCATGAAATAGCAGAATACCTCTTATTGCCATGGCCTAAGCTCTGCCATTTTGTCACACTGGCTGAATAACAGTTGGCAAGTAGTTTGGTGGCTTTGGCCCCCTGTAAATCTTTGATCACGTTATTAGCAAACATAGTTTTTCATTATTTGACCAGCTCTTTGTCAGACTATCATTCAGTGAAAAGTTAAGAATGTACATGTCCTGATAAATGAACATACAGCACTGATTTGGGCTGAAACTAGACTGGGTATTTAGTCTTTACTGCTTCATATCAAATGGTGGGAAATGCTGGTCTATGTCCATACAAAGATATTTTATAGATCTTCTGGCAGCCAGCCTTCTGCTTAATATGATCTCAAAGAGTGTTACTATACTTTGCCTATCTAAATTCTATTTAAAATGACAATGGAGTTCTTGTAATTTTAGGTAACAGGTTCTAATTGGGCGATGCTATCAGTAAAAAGACAAAGGTGGCCTTTGGGATGAAACTGAAAGATGAGGTGTCAGTGAAAGAGTTCCAGACTGGCATACACCATAGTTTCTCCTCACGGGTAGTAATTTGAAGTAATGAGTAGTCCTTATTGAATGACCTTGTACATCTGTTGCATTGCCTATTCAATCAGTAACTCACTTTCCATCAGTTGCACTTTTAGGACAATTAAATGTGCCATCATAAGGCCCTAAAAATGAACAACACACTCTCTGCATATGTTCATAGCTATTTAGCCGGTGACTGGGAGGGTGGCAGAAGCCCATCCTAAACCTTCTGTTCATGCCAAAGTGCAATTTGTTGATTGAAAGATGCTAGTTGATAGAGTTGGAATAGGATGGCAGGGCTTGTTTGCATGCCACAGTAGCACAGAGAGAATGATTTGAGATTGGAAAGTATGCTTTGAGCCAACTTGCTGCTAAGAGGCCACCTGGACTGTGATATGAAATACAAAAAACCCCTTCATCTTAGGCAATCTACAATCCCTTAACAATATATCATGAATAAAAACCTGCTGCTCTGTTGCAAACAAAGGGGGATGGCTATTTTGTCAGAATACTGATATCAAAACAAAGATTTTTCTTTTTTGGGCTGATTTTGTTTTCACAGGAGCTCTGATAGCATCCTGGTTTTTTATTTATGGATATTTAGGTGCTTTATCATTCAACATCTGTTATTCAGCACTTTTATCTTCTCTAAACAAAAATGCAAATATACCAACAATGACCCCCATCCTTCAAAGGGATCTGCATGGATGTACCCTAATGCCCACGCAGAACCCCACTCAAGTCAATAGGACTTTAAATGGTAAACTGCGGGGGCAGAAAGATTTGCCAGTGTGGATTCCATTGCTGAATCAGGAAAAGAGGCAAACTATGACTGCAAAGAAAAGAGATGCAATTTTAAGTAGTACAAATGTCCAGCAAATCATATAAACTATAACAAGAGGCATTCATTTAAAAAGCATGAAAATTAATTGGGGGAACTGAGAAGAAAACCATTTTGGGGGGTTGATCCAGCACCCGCTGAAGAGAATGGGCATTTCATACCATTGACTGCAGTGGAAGCAAAATCATTCCCATCATGTTCACAGATCTACAGGACTTTGTAGTGAGACAGTAGTCTGTTCTTTTGGGACTCTAATAGGACATGTAGTATAACCAGTGCTTTAAACATTGATGCTAGGCATAGAGACTTGTCCTTTCTAACTTTTCCTAGTTTTTTAAATGCCACATTTAGTGAGAGAGACAAGGTGGGTGAGGTAATATCTTTTATTAGACTAAGTTATGTGGTGAGAGAGAGACATGCTTTCGTGCCACACAGAGAGCTCTTCTTCAGGTCTGTGTGGCTCAAAAGCTTGTCTCTCTCACTAACAGAAGTTGGTCCAGTAAAAGATATTACCTCACCCACCTTGTCTCTATACTATCCTGGGACCGACACAGCTACAACTACACTGCACACAAATTTAGTAAGAGTCAGTTGGCAAGAAAAGCTTTGTGGAACTAGTAAAAGCACATTGCTATTCCCTTCTCCTCCAAGCTATGTCTACACTACAGCCTATGCTGTCATAATTTATGTTGCTCAGATGTGAATAAACCACCCCCCTGTGCAACATAAATTATGCCAGCATAAACACTTGGGTGCACAGCACTATGTCAGCAAGAGAGCTGATCCAGCCAGCATAGCTTCTGCCACTCATGGGGGTAGGTTTTTTGTGCCAATGGGAGAGCTCTCTTCTGTCGGGATAGAGCATCTTCACCACACGCGCTGCAGTGGCGCAGCTGTATCAGTACTGCTGTGCCACTGCAGCGCTGTACAGTACATATAGACATGGCCTTACTCTTGATGTATACAGAGAGAGAGCAGATTTTTGCCTGGTGGTGTTACACAGGAGTAATTGAGGACAGAATATGATCCCTGATTACAAGATGCATTCAGAATTGCAGCAGTGTTTCTGAGCAGCAAAGCTGGGCCTGGCATAGTTAGGGATTCCAGGTTTTAGTTTCCATTTGTATACTTTATTTTAATGTTTGCTGCAAAATTGTGAACAGAAATCACTTATTAGAAAAGGAATAAACAAAAAAATGTGGAAAACATAACATTCTTAACTGTCTCATTTATTGTTTGCATTCCTGTGCTCCATGTCAAACAGCCCCCCAACTCTCCAAAAAGCTGCTTTATTACAGTGCTAAAGAGTATTATCAAGTGATATACATTGTAATTCACAGTGAATCCCATTGCTGTTTCCTTTAAAGAAAATTTGTCTGCTTGCTTGCTTGTTTGTTTGTTTGTTTGTTTGAACCTCTCCCAATCCCCACTGCTGGTGTTCTTTTCTTTTCTTTCTTTTTTTTATTTAAACATAAAATTGGACTTCCTCAGGATAATTATGGATTTTTGCTGAACACCAGAAGAACACAAATTAGAAATGTTGCAGATACTGAAGAATGCTTCTTATTTCAAATTGAATTTCAGAAGGGCAGCAGGAAGAATAAGTTTTCCATTTTTAATAACATCAAACTTCAAGAATCTGAATAGAATTTAGTGAGCCTCCCCTTCTAGTTTAATTTTTAATTTAAATACCATGTGCCCACCCTTCTGCATTTAGCTATGAACTATTAGATGATATAATTGTACACTGTCACTACCAAAGTAAGTACATAAGAACTGGAGCATTAAAAGAGTAACTACCTTATATTTTATTAAATAGATAAAATGCTTACAAAGATTAAAATGAGTTTGGCTGTTTAATATAGTTCTGGAAGAATCGAGATATAGAACTAATATGGACTTTGGAATAGAGTTTCCTTTTTTTCCCCTCCATAATTTATTTCCTCTGAAGATTTTCTAATCATTTTGAGTCTTGTAGAGTTGTTCTATAAGAACTTTTCTTCCCCATGGCTGAAATGCTACTTGTCTATAAACAAACTCCCACATAGACCAGCTGCAAAGAATGGAAGGATCACAAATGGGAGAAATTTAAAAGGAAAAAAAAAAAGGCTAGAATATGCTCAGGGGATTTGGCAAAAAGAGCAGTGGTATTCACAAGTGTGAGTGGTGCAACTTTCAAGAAACATTGCAACTCAAAGACAAGGCCCAGTTCTGCTCTCACTTACACTAATATAAGTCAGGAATAGCTCTAATAAGTCAACAATATTACTCTGGTGTAAATGGCAGCAGATTTAGGTACAGACTTACATCCTTGCTGTAGATTTTCATAAAAATAATTGTGAATTGTCCCAAGATTGACAGTTACCTAAATTAGGCTTCTGACAGTTTATTTTGTTGCCTGATTTTTAACTTATTTTATTAACAACTTTAGCTTACACTGCTCTACAGCCAAAATGCTTCTGAAATAAATGTAGTCAAACTTTACTAATTCTGGGTCACTGAGAACGAAAATTATGCTTAAAATTGTTGATTGGCTCTAGTTTCCAAGATATGCTATTGGGTCAGTATATACGACCCTTGACTTGGGAATGGCGGAGGATAAGTGAGTTATGAAGGGAAGGGATCTCAATTTAAACCAGAAATGGCTAAAATACATCTTTGACTGGATCTATGAATAAATCTATGACTGGGTTTGGACAGTACTTGCTTTTTAGGCAAAACAATGAATGATGCAATCTGAAGCTGGTATTGCGTCATACGTTATATGAATTGCGTCATGTTATTCCTAGAAGTCATGGATGGTGCAATCATAACAAAGCTTACATCACTCTAGTGAACACATTGTCCTATATCAGCTCTAGAAATCATACAGTGTTGTGCTCTCTTATTTGTCAGTGTTTGATTTTGCAAAGGGACACATTTCTGTTTAGCCAAAGTGAGCAGAGATGCCTTGTACTTGTGTGGACAGTGCAGATAACTTCTGCTATGATTGTGGTGAAGTGACTTTTGCATCACAAAAGCGCAGTATAACCACTATGGTTAAGAAAGCCTATCACCTTTATTTTGGCTGCAAAATTGGAGATCAGGGCAAGAGGTGGGCCCCACACATATGCTGCAACACTTGTGCAACAAATCTTCGCCAGTGGTTGAACAGGAAAAGGAAATCTATGCCTTTTGCAGTGCCAATGATTTGGAGAGAGCCAACAGATCATACCAGCAATTGTTACTTCTGCATGGTGCCTCCAGTTGGGAAAGGTGTGTCAAAGAAAAAAAAGTGGACTGTGCATTATACAAACATTCCATCAGCTATACGCCCAGTACCCCAAGGAGAAGGACTGCCGGTTCCTGATGTACCAGAATCATTCTCACTTGAGTCAGACAAAGAAGAGGAAGAGGTTGAAACTTCTGGTCCTGAACCATCAATGTCACAGGACCCACATTTTCTCCCATCCTCCTCCTCTGAACCACACCTCATAACACAAGGTGAACTGAATGACCTTGTCAGGGATTTGGAACTACCCAAGAGAAAGGCAGAGCTGTTGGGCTCCAGACTACAGCAGTGGAATCTCCTGGCAGGTGATGTTAGGGTTTCCATGTTCCGTGACCGTCCAAAGGATCTTGTCCCATTCTTCTTCATGGAAGGTGATCTTGTAGCCTGCAACAACATCGGTGGTGTGATGGCAGCCCTCAACATCGTTCACGATCCAGATGAGTGGAGACTGTTCACTGATTCATCGAAGAGGAGTCTTAAAGCTGTTTTACTGCATAATGGCAATGTTTTGCCATCAATTCCAGTTGGTCATGCAATCCATATGAAGGAAACCTATGACAACATGAAACAACTTTTGAGGTGCATAAACTATGACCAACATCAGTGGCAGCTTTGTGGCAATTGGAAGGTTGTTGCTCTCTTGCTTGGTCTGCAGACTGGATACACAAAGTACTGCTGTTTTCTCTGCAAATGGGATAGTCGTGCAAGAGATTCCCACTACATCAAGAAAGGTTGGCCACTCCGACAGTCATTGGAGCCTGGGAGGAAAAGTGTTCAGCATCCACCACTTGTTGAATCAAGATTTTGTTACCACCTTTATGCATCAAGCTGGGTCTGATGAAGAACTTTGTCAAGGCCATTGACAAAACACAAGCAGCTTTCAAGTACCTCCGTGGAAAATTTCCAAGGTTAAGTGAAGCTAAGATAAAGGAAGGGGTCTTTGTTGGTCCTCAGATTCGTGAACTTCTTCGAGATGATGCATTTGACCATGCACTGCGTGGCAAGGAAAAGATGGCATGGAAAGCTTTCCAGTTAGTGGCAATAAATTTTCTCGGAAACAACAAGGCAGACAACTACAGGTTGTTGGTGGAAAACCTCCTCCAGGCATACAAAAGCCTTGGTTGCAACATGTCACTAAAGATACATTTTTTGCACTCTCATCTAGATTTTTTCACACCGAACTGCGGAGCAGTGAGCGACGAGCACGGCGAGCGATTTCACCAGGACATTGCAACAATGGAGAAACGCTATCAGGGCAAATGGAGTCCATCAATGCTTGCAGACTATTGCTGGACAGTGACAAGAGATGCTCCATTTAATGAATACAAGAGACAAGCCGAGAAGTGCCGAGTAGACACTGAATAGGACTAAACTATGTACAGAATAGTTTTTTTTCCTTTTGTTTCATAATAAATTTTATTGATATAACCCTTTTGCTGATTTTTAAAGTGTTACATAAACAGGACAGGTGAAATATTATCATGTAAAGCAACCATAAACACATGAAAAGATCTAGGTTTACAATTTATGATTATAACTCTACTCTCTACACAACATACATAGACATAAAATGTAAAAACTTAAATATCTTAGAACAGTAGCCAATCAGTTGTTTTAATTGTCATATTTGAATTCAGCACATCAAAATACATAATGAATAGCACATTTTATCTCTGAAGCAGACGACTTCTCAAAAAGAAGTCAGTGTTATTAATATCTAAGTCAATAAGATGACCAATGGCATTGATTATTAAATACTGGTTACTAAATATTGGTTATTAAACAAAGATGTTTTGATTTTACTGTAAAAATAGCAAGCAGAAAATAGAAGTTGATGTTTTATCTTTAATTTATGAATAAATGTAACTATTTTCAAGCATAGATGGTTGGATAAATGCAATTATTATGATCACATTTTATGGTATTAATTAAAATTTTGTTCAGTATGACGATATCTGAAAGCTATCATAAATCATAGCATTGTGGTGCCATTGATTGAGTCAGAAATTGTTGCTCTTTAGGTAGTTAAAAAATTTACTTCACAAAACTCAATTAATAGAGTGTAAAAAGTCAATAATTCACTATAAAATAATTAAGGCAGCTCTCAAATGTACCGTTGTACTTAAGAGACCTAGGGTGTATAGCCCCAATTTAGCAAGATCTTCATATATGAGCAGGGCCAGATTAAGGCAATCTAGGGCTCTCGGCAAATCACAACATGGGGTCCTCCAGAGCTTCAATCCTCATGGCCCTGCCCCCCACTTGGAGTGACGTTAGAAGAGGAGGGTCCCCTCTCCTCCCAGAGATGGTGGGTCAGTAGCATAAGGCCTTCTTTCCCCCAGAAGTGGCATCAGGGATCCATTCAAAGGCAGAAGTGTCCATTCTCCCTCCCAGGGAAGCCAGAGGGTGATATCAGGGGGCCTCCTAGTATTTACTCCTGCTCCCAGGATGTATCTGCTTGGATGGATGGGTCAGGCCATCTGTACTCTTCTCCTTCTACCACACACAGAGTCCTCTGCTGGGTGGTGTTGGTGGGGTCCAACAGAGTTGAGGGTCTTGGACTTAACACCACACTGAGGATACATCTACACTGCAAAAAAAAACAAAAAACATAGCAGCGAGTCCCAGAGCCTGAGTCAACTGAGTTGGGCCCACGGGGCTCGCACGATGGGGCTAAAAATAGCAGTGTAGACATTCCTGCTCAGGCTAGAGCCTGGGTTCTGAAACCCAGCGAGAGGAAGGGTTTCAGAGCCTGGACTCCATCCTGAGCAGGATTATGTGCACTGCTATTTTGAGCCCTATAGTGTGAATCCCATAAGCCTGACTCAGTTGACTTAGGCTCTGAGTCAGCTGCATTGGTTTGGGGTTTTGCTGTGGCAGGGTATATGTATCCTGATATGAATGAGGCAGTTCATACCTGTCAAGTGTTAATGTTTCAGGCTGTCTGCAAATTCAGACAAATGTCACTATATTAGTTACAAAGTTCATTTTTTTGATATTTTCTTTGCAAATCTGTGGGCTAAAAACATATGTTGTTCTTCGAGTGCTTGCTTATGTCAATTCCATTCTAAGTGTGTGCGCACTCACATGTAGTCATCAGAGACTTTTGCCTTAGTGATATCCATAGGGTCGGCTGCAGCTCCCCCTTGAGTGCCGCACTCATGCATCGGTATGTTAGGAGCTGCCGACCCTACACCCGCTCAGTTTCTTCTTACCGCCCATAACGGTTGGTCGGAGCACCTTGTCTTGCATTGCAAGAGTATTAGTGGTTCTTACAGTCCATTGTTCTGTCTCCTTTGTATTTAGTAGATAGGTTAGTTAGACCATATAGTTAAGTGTTAGAGTAGTCATTTAGGAGTTAGAGTCCTGGCTGGGACTTTGCCTCGGAGCAGGACATGCTCCATTGCCCAGGCTTTAAGCCATGCTCATCATGCAGCTGGCCAATGCCCATTAGCAACCCCCATGAGAGCTATTTTAAGTGTTTGGGGGAGTCCCACAGAAAGGACAAGTGCAGGATCTGCAAAAACTTTTGCCCTTGAACTCAGAAGGAGTGAGATATCCACTTGAGGGCCCTCCTCATGGAGGCTGGGCTTTGTCCTGCCTTGGAACCCTCTCGATCGGACTCCATGCCTGGCACTTTGGCAATGCACTGCCAGCACCGGAAGCCACCTGGCACCATTCCCCCTCACCAGTACCTAAAAAGCAGTTGAAGTTGAAGGGCACACTGGCACCATTGGTAAAGGGGAAAAGGGGGCTTCGGGCAAAGGACCTGTGTTAGACCACATGCCCACTCCAGAGCTACTCAGGGGTACCACTGTGGTCAGACCCCCTAAGTTTCGGTAGAGCAGTATTGCAAGCTGCAAGACTGTGAACTCCAAGCCCGCCTCTGAGGGCACTGCTTGTGAGTCATCTAGAATGGAATCGACACGAGCAAGCACTCGAAGAAGAAAAAACTGTTACCTACCTTTCATAACTGTTGTTCTTCGAGATGTGTTGCTCGTGTCCATTCCATTGCCCTCCCTGCTGCCCCTCTGTCGGCAAGAAGGAACTGAGAAGGCGTCGAGTCGGTGGCGCCTTATATACTGAGGCGTGAGTGCGACACTCAAGGGGACGCCGCAGCGGACCCTATAGATATTGCTAAGGCAAAAATCTCCAAAAACTCAAAAAACTAGAATGGACATGAGCAACACATCTCGAAGAACAACAGTTACAAAAGCTAGGTACACGTATTTTTTTTGTTTTGTTTTAAGTAAAAGCTGAGAGTCTGATGTAGTCACATGACTCCAAGAGCTGGAGCCTAGGCGTGGGCCTATAGTGCCTATGCTTTAATCTGGTCTGTGACATAAGAAATCCCTTTGACTTCAATAGGACTATCTACATGCTTAATGTCGGTCACGTGCTGAAGTATTTTGCTGAATCTGGACCTGTGTACTAAACAATACTATACTCCTGGTTAAACTTTAGATAACTTTGAAACATAGTAGTCATATTTTCAAAGGTAAGTTTCTTTAATGGATCAGTCAATGAAGATTTGGCAACACCAAAACATTTTGCAAATTTGTGTCTCTTTTGCCGTATTATTTTGGCTAAAAAGCTCTCTAAAAAAATATCATTCAGAAAAACAATTGAAAACATTTTAAAATGCTCAGAATCAAACAAAACATATCTTTTTGGGTTGAACAAAATGTTTCATTCAACCTGAAATAACAAAAAAGTCCTTTGTGATTTGACACAAATAAATACATTAATTAAATAAATAAATTGGTCTGATACAAAACGTTTTTTTGAATTGCCAGAGAACAGAAAAATCCATTATTCCCACAGCTACAATTACTATTACAATAAAAGGTGGTGTAATGTCTTGAAAAGACATGCTCCTACCGTACACCCCAAAAGTCTTAATCAGTGAAAAGTAGCAACCATAACAACAATTAGTTCTAGTTAGATGCTTTAGCTTGATTTTCAGAGGTTCTGAGTATCCATAAATCCAATTTACTTTAATGGAAGCTATGGGTTCCTCTGAAAACCAGGTCATAACTAGATAACTTAAAAGTATTACATGAAACTGGTAGCACTGTATATTTAATACTAAGTGTAAGAGCTAGATTCTAATCTAAATTGTATTGGTGAAAGTTTGTTCTTAATTTCTTGACTGCAATGAAGATATTCTAGATTTACACCATTATAATCAAGAGAAAGATTCAGCTCTAAGTGTGTTGATTACAGCATCCCATTGATTTGGGTAAGAGCAATGGTTTTGACTTTTATTTTTTTTAGTTCAGAAATCATTCCAGCCATCGCCACTATTGCTATCGCCATTATTTAAGATACAAATGGTGTTAGGCCAGCTGCCTTCAAGCTAACTTAGTAAAATTGGTAAAAAAAAATGTAAAGGCGAGAGAGCTTACGAGGCGTGAGAAGGAAATATAGCTAATGTAGTACCAGATTCAGACCACCGTTCAATAGGACTTAACGCATGCTTAAGTGCCCTTCCTGGATATGGATGCTTTCCTGGATCAGGGCCAAAGAGCATACCAAGCATACTTGCTATGTGGTGCAACCCCTTCTGTCTATCCTCTCTTGACATCTTCATCTATTAGATTCAAGTCTCTTTGAACAAGGACCTTGTCTTCATACACGCACTTTTTTGTACTCCATAAATAATTCATGTTAATAAAGTATCTTGAAGTACTTGCATTGGCTCCCAGTGCCAGTATTTCTCTTGTCTGCACTTTGCTTCAGTAGCTCTGTTTCCAAATTCTGGTAAATCTAAGTCTGGAAACATTACTTTGCTTATGGGCTCAAGCATGGAGACTGTACCTTGTCTCCTATTGATCTCAGCCTTGTCTTTACCACTTCATCAATTAGGAACTCTGGCGCTGATCTCAGTTGATCCTTTTGTCATTTCCCTTTGCCACCTTGAAAACTGTGCAAGACTAGATTTGTTCTGTCTCAGGAATAAGATGATTCATTTTTGATGCCTAGTTTTGAAAGCTTCCTTCAGCCATCTTCATTTCTTATTTGTAACTCTTGTAATGCACAGGGTTTTTGGGTTATTCTGAATTCAACAGACTGGCTGCAATCAGGCTAGCCTGTACAAGTGTACAAGTTTTAGCGCTGTTTTAGTTTCTGTTGAAAGATCATATTGATTGTGGGTTTTTCTAACTTTTTAGAAACTCTGTTTGTCTGCCTCTATCTCATAAGTTCATTCCATACATTGGTATATGTGCCTGTGGTTATGCTGTTATCTAAGCTTTCAGTTATTGCTATGTTAGCAGACAAGCTCCAATCATGAGATGGGGCCTCTGCAGGAGGAAATGAGACAGTAGGTGACTAGGATAGATTCTTGATGTTTGGCAGAGAAAAGGGAAGATAGGCGAAGGAGAGGTAGTCTCTGGAGATTGAAGGTAGAGGCACATTGCATTGAGGTCTTAGAGCATTGCTCCAAGACCTGATCACTTTAAGGGAATGTCTACACTATGAAATTAGGTCAATTTTATAGAAGTTGATTTTTAGAAATCGATTTTATACAGTCAATTGCGTATGTCCACACTAAGCGCATTAAGTCACCAGAGTGCGTCCTCACTACCGTGGCTAGCATCAACTTACGGAGCAGTGCACTGTGGGTAGCTATCCCACAGTTCCCGTAGTCTCCACCACCCATTGGAATTCTGGGTTAAGCTCCCAATGCCTGATGGGGCAAAAACATTGTCGCGGGTGGTTTTGAGTACATGTCGTCAGTCTCCCCTCCCTCCGTGAGAGCAATGGCAGATATTCATTTCGTGCCAGACACCAGGGTGATTAGAAGAGCACAGCAGGGCACGCTGCGCATCAGAGAGGCTTTGAAAACCAGTTTCATGACTGGCCAGGCTTCAGTGTGACAGTTGTGTGTGTTTCTCCTTAATGCAAATCCACCCCCTTTGTTGATTTTAATTCCCTGTAAGCCAACCACCCTCCCCCCTTTGAAATAAATTAACTGTTGTTTTGAAACCATGCATTCTTTCTTTATTAATTTAAAAAAAAGAGAGATAACGAACAAGGTAGCCCGGGTGGGGTGGGGGAGGAGGGAAGGACAAGGCCACGTTGCTTATTGTAGCCACACTAAAAATCAAACTGTTTGAATGACAGCCTTCTGTTGCTTGGACCATCCTCTGGAGTGGCTGGGTGCCCGGATCCTCCTCCTTCCCCCCGCCACCGCGTTCTTGGGCGTCTGGGTGAGGAGGCTATGGAACATGACATGGGGAGGAGCATAGGCAGATATACAGTGGATGCAGCAGGAGTCTGTGCTCTTGTTGGCTTTCCTACAGCTCCAACAGATGCTTCATCATGTCCGTTTGCTCCCCCAACAGACACTTCATCATGTCCGTTTGCTCCTCCATTAGCCTCAGAAACACGTCCTGCCTCCACTCTTCGCGCTCACTTAATTCTTTCTTGGCCTCTGCCACTGAATGCCTCCATGCATTAAGCTGTGCCCTATCAGTGCAGGAGGACTGCATGAGCTCGGAAAACATGTCATCGCCAGTGTGTTTTTTTCGCCTTCTAATCTGCGATAACCTCAGGTAGGGAGATGTGGGGGGACATTTCTACAATTCTGGGGGGAAATGCATGGTCACCTGTGCTGCTGAGTTCGCCACGCTGACCAAACAGGAAATGAAATTCAAAAGTTCCTGGGGCTTTTCCTGTGTACCTGGTAGTGCATCGGAGTTCAAAGTGCTGTCCAGAGCGGTCACAATGGAGCACTCTGGGATTGTTCCCGGGGGCCAATACCGTCGATTTGCATCCACACGATCCCAAATTCGACCCAGCAAAATCAATTTTAGTGCTACTCCCCTCACCAGGGAGGAGTACAGAAGTCGATTTTAAGAGCCCTTTAAGTCGACGGAACGGGGTTTGTTGTGTGGACACGGTCATTTTTAAATCAACGTAACGCAGCTAAATTCGACCTCACCCCACAGGGTAGATCAGACCTAAGAGCACTACACCTTGATGCAGCATATTCCCCCAGAAAGACTGACAAAGGAAACCAAATAGTAAGAGAAAAACCTAGTTGTGTGTTCCAGTGTGTATACTGCATGCACACTAGCTAGAATAAGTAATGAATGCTATTTGTATTCTCTTGGTGAGAAAGCAAAATCTGTTATAGTTGTTAGATGGTGGGTACTAGACTTTGATTTGTACCCATTTTTAGAAATGAAGAGGAAGAAGCAATGAAAATGTGTATTCAGTAACCAAAAATGTTTGAAGGGATAACTCATTTGATTTTCCACCAATGTTAGAAATATGGATTGATGTGCTTATAATGCTGAACCAAATAGCTGCAGAAAAATCTGTTATCAAAGTGAGAGCAAAAGCTACAAATCACCATGCTAGATGTTGCAAAGAAAAGTCCAAATACATTTTAAAAACTTAACAAGTACTACAAAATATTATGTCCCTAAAATAGCTGTATAGTATTAAATATTTGTTTTCAAAGGTCTGACTGTTTCCCCCCAGCTTATGTCTTATGTAACTATGGCTTTGCACTTGTTAAATAATTCATACACACTTTCACAAGTACAGATTAGTCTTCCAGCCTCAGATTTTACATGGTCTATGTCTAACAACATTTCAACGAATTGGTAAAACCTGACTGAATCCATCTGGTACCTCTCAGCATTCACGCTGCAAATTCTTACCAGAGGATAAGAACAACCAATTTAGACTTCACAAAATAATCTGCATATTCTCTGTTCTCCTTTCATTGCAACATAATTAGTCATAGAAGGAAAATGATCTCTCTTGGTTTTTGAAAATTATCAAAATATTTTGCAATCTAAAAGCATTTTAAAATATTCTCAGATCCAAGCATGCAAATGTGATATAGTATAAAATCATCTAGGAACATTATTTTTGTACATTTTGAAGTTCTATGACAATTTTAAAAAAAATCACATTAGTGCCTCCATTCCAAAAGAGTTTAAAATTCTACATATTTTAGTTTTGATTGATAGTGGAAATATTATTTTTTATCTTCTGGACAGTGACTGGATATGCCTTGTTTTATGTACTGCTTGATATAACTGATGAATGTTCAAGGTTTTATGATTAACTTCCAGCCTAAATGCACTATGCAAAATTTATTAAGTAATAAGTCTCTTCATATGAGTATATTCACTCTAGTCCATTTTTTATTCATTGAAATGCTTGCTGTTTTGGTGGTGATGATACTTCAGATGGCCCTGAGTTCATTAACAAAATAAGTCATGATAAGGAGTATAGATCATATTCTTTAAAAAAGGCATGCCTCAGCTACTCTGTGAACTTTATGAAAAAGGCCTAGCAGTGTATTAATCTTAGCACATGTTTTGGATTGTCATGTGACTGTAAAAAGTCCCAAAGCAATGTAGTGTGTGTATTTAAATATCTGCTATTATGCAGAATTGTATGTAGGGTGACCAGATGTCCCGATTTTATAGGGACAGTCCTGATTTTGGGGTCTTTTTCTTATATAGGATCCTATTACCCCCACCCCCGTCCCAATTTTTCACACTTGCTGTCTGGTCACCCTAATTGTATGATTTGTGCTGTATGTTAAGATTATCTCTGCTAATATCCCAGCTCACTCCTGTGCCATCCTCACACGTAGTCACTTTCTGCTTCCCTAGGTTACCCATCATGCTGCTTTCCAGTGTCAGGGGAAATGACAGAAAAGCGGGACTGCAAGGGGATGGGGTGAAAATTGGTCAACAGAACAGAGCAGGAACATGAGTGGGCCTAAAAGACATAAGGGCTGTGTATGAGGAAGGGGGCTGTGTTAGGGAGACTGGTGCTATGCAAAAAGAGACTTTTACTGGAACCCAATCGCTGGATATCAATATCTCTGAACTATAAAGTCACTCTCTGCGCTCTTACCTCAGCCTGCAGTGAAGATAAAGCAGCAATACCATGGTGAGCTGTTCGAACACAGCTGCCTTGACACGGAAGGACTGGGCTCCTTGATTAATGATTAATTAATGTTAGTGCTTATGGTCCAGATAAATAAAACTGATTTTTAAAGACACATTACATTTTTTTTCTTCATGTTGTCACTACAGGGTAGAGTTAAGGCTATTTCGATGCCTTAACTGTGCACTTTCTCACCTTTTACATGAAGAAAAAAAATGTAATGTGTCTTTAAAAATCAGTTTTATTTATCTGGACCACAAGCACTAAAATTAATTAATCATAATTGTAAGGTTATTACTTGGTGTCACTCCATGGCTGTGGGTTGTTGTTGTTGTTGTTTTGAATAATTACAACATTTTGTAATATGTTTCACCATTCCATTACCAATATTTAAAAGTGTTTTGTCCAGGAAATAAAAGACGTGCATCTGGATTCTCATTAGCTGTCCCATTATCATAATACTAGGACTAGAAATGTTCACTGATTAGCCTAGCTATGGTCAGGCTAGAGCTGATGTGGAAACAGCTATGCTTATATAGTCCCCAGCATTTTGTGAATACATGCCCACTGATTTACATAGACTGTACCATTAAGATAATGCTGGGGAATATACAATAGTAGCTCTTTTCACATCAGTCCTAACTTTACTGTAATATCTGGGTTATGCATGTGCAGCTGTTTTCTCAACCGCTCTTATCAACATAATATTGGAACTATACACATGCAGATGGTTCCATATGAGTTCTATTACCATCATTCCTCAACTGTACTTGCACACTAGATTTTAGAACAGCTCTGTTTTACTATCATTATGGGACTGTAACAGGGTGCTGGCCAGGAGTATGCCACATCTAAATGCTAGAAGGGAAGCACCTGTGGGCCTCATTATACAGGGTGCTATATAGGGCGGGCTGGCAGGCAAGCAGGAAGGGAGGAGGGAAGGGAAGGGAAGAAGGAGAAGGAGAAGGAGAAGGAGAAGGAGAAGGAGGGCTGGGCTGGGCTGGGCTGTGCATCCCTGCTGGCTGGGGAAGCTAGAACCCCCAGGTTGTTAGTTTGCAGCGGTCTATAAATAGAAGGTAGTGGGAGCTGACTCTGTAAATAGAAGGGACTGGTGATTGCACTCAGAAGAGGTCTCTGGCTGATTTGTTGTGAGGACAAGCAAACTCCTTGCTAAACGTGGAGGCTTGTCTGGGATCCAAGAACCAGCGAATGTGGTTGGCAGCCCGGATACGGAGGAGATATGGCTGGTCAAACAGCAGGAGCAGATACAGGAGGCCCATCAGGCTGAGAGACCAGCCTTACTGACCTGGCAAGCAGAGCAACAGCAGAGTCTGCGAGAGTTCATACAGGAGCAGACCGGCATGCAACAACAGCTCCTGCAAAGAGTGGTGAGCCCTACAGGAAGGGATGGCACCCAGCTGCCGGGCTGGAGACTCTGTTAAATGAGCTCGGTTGGTGATCTGGATGCCTTTCTCAGGACCAGGTGGGAGAGGGCAACCTGGGCCCTCCAACTGGCTCCATACCTGAGGGGAGAGGCTCAAGCAGCCTATATGGCCTTGAGCGACGATTAAGCCCAGAACTATGAGGCGGTGAGGGCGGCCATTCTAGACTGGGTGGGCCTGTCGACGGAGCGGTACCACCAAAAATTCCAGGCGGTGGAGGTGCGGCCAGGGCGTACACTCAGAGACTAATGGACTGGGTCACCCACTGGCTGAGGCCAGAGATGCGCACGGTGGGAGAAATGATGGACACATTGGTCCTAGAACAATTGCTGCAGAGCCTCCCCGAGAACACACGCATCTAGGTGAGGCATCACCAGCCTGTTGCTGTCAAGGCAGCGGTCAGGTTGACCGAGGAATATATCAAGGCAGAGGGTCCCCAGAGGGAGGACCGACCCCGGAAAGACAAGGAGTCAGGGAAGAAACTGATGGAACCTTTTTCCGGGAAAGGCCTAGAGAGAAAAGGGGAGCCCCGAGGAGCACCCGAGAGGCCTGCCAAGTTTGTTTGCTGGCAGTGTGGGAGACCTGGACACACAAAACGTGACTGACCTGATATGGAGTGTGGGTGGACTGAGTTTTGTGGCTGGACTCAGTGCGGGGGCCGAAAAGGGGGGCAGAAACTGTCCACCATCCCAGTAAGGATTGGGAGGAACCCCCAAACAGGCCTGATAGATACCATGTCAGGCTGTTTGCCTGTATAGAGGGGGCTGGTGAAGCCACACTGGCTGATCGCGGGGGCAAGGATGGCCCTCGAATGTATCCATGGGCCCAGGTGCCCCTCAATGTGAGGGGCCACTTCAAATGGAAGCGGGTTGAGGTGCTAGAGTGGCTACCATACCCAGTGGTGCTAGGTAAGGACTGGGGCCCACTACTTAGAAAGAAGCGCAGAGGTGCCCCGAAGGAGGGGGCAGATATCCCTAGACCGAGAAGCCCAGGGTGGGGTGGAGCTGAGGATGGCAAAGAAGAGAACCATAGACAACAGAGCCCAGATCAAGCAAACCTGCGGGAAGGGTGTATGGGGGAGCCAGCCAGCCTGAACCCCTTGGACAATTGGAGTACTCCACAACACCGCTCCCCATGGAAGGGACCCAGAACCCACTGGGTGGTCGGGGGAAACTGAGGCACAGAGGGTCCTACAGGACGGTGGGATGGATCCTGACCCCCTACCAAAAGTAAAGGGGGAACAGAGGATGGGACACCTGCAGGGGTGCGACTGGTGTGACGACCTGCAGGCAGAGGTGGAACTATGGGGGCAGCCACGCCCCAAGTAATGTACGTTTTGCGGGTGGGGAATGGAAAAAACCCAGGAGAGGATGCTGGGGATCATCTGACCAAGAGCGGGGAACTTCCCCAGAGGACAAGGCTGCCCGGGGGGGGGGGACAAATGGGGCAATTTGTCCTAGGCCCCGGGCCCCACAGGGGCCCCCACGAGAATATAGTATTCTATAGTATTGCAACTTTTTTTTTATGGAAGGGGCCCCCGAAATTGCTTTGCCCCAGGTCCCCTGAATCCTCTGGGCGGCCCTGCCCGAGGAGCCTCCCAGGCAGAGGGTGGAGAGACCGAGGTCAGCCTGACCTGGCTGTTCTTAAGGGGGAAGGCGTGTAACAGGGTGCTGGACCAAAGGTCCTGAGCCAGCCCTCTGTTAGCCCAGCTCCAATTAAGAAGCATTAATTGGGGCTGGCTGAGTAGGCCACGCCCAACTGCTAGAAGGGAAGCACCTGTGGGCCTCATTAGCCAGGGGGCTATATAGGTCTGGCAGGAAGCAGGAAGGAGGGAGAAAGGAAAGGGAAGAGCCAAGGGGCTGCGCATCTCTGCTGGCTGGAGAAGCTACTGTAGCTGTCTCCCAGGTTGCTAGTTTGCAGCGGCCTATAAATAAAAGGCACTGGTGAGTGCACTCAGAAGACGTCTCTGGCTGATTTGTTGTGAGGACAAGCAAACTCCTTGCTACAGGGGCCATGCACACACACTGGATTACTAGAGTTCAGATAAAGTATCTTATGTCCCTATCCATGCTCTGTTGGCTTCCTGTCATCCTCTCACATTAAAGTTTTGTGTAATATGTCCTCATGCTTTACTGTACACATTGAAATATTATGAATAAAAGAAAAGCAATCAGTAAACTGACAAGTTTGAATAAGATCTCAAAATGTGCATTCATTGTCATATTTGTGTTTCGTTTAACTTATAAAACCCTCATGAAAAATGGACAAAATTCAAATCAAAAGCTGCAGTAACATGGAGTTAAGGTTGCTAAACAAACAATAAAAATACAATAAACCCTGAGTTAAGGTTATTTCACAGACTGTAGAAATAGCTTCAACTTTCATACTCTATGTAGTAGTTTAAAAACACACCGATATTAATTTTAAAAAGTGAAAAACAAAAAAAATAGCAATTTTAACTCTGACCATGCTTGAAAAGTTTGTGTGTTACATTGCTTATTTTGTATAGTTATTATGAAAACATAATCATGTTCACTTTTAAAGTACAGAACAGGTTTAAGTAACTTGATAACAATAAAAGAACTCTACACTTGAGAATTGATTATCTGGAACATAAATAGACAGGTGGTCACGTGTTGCAGACACTAATAATAGAATATAGGCTCTAACTTCATATGTGACATTTTAAACAAAGCAAAGAACAATTAAAGAAAGTATCTGATATATTACTCTAACAATAGTTATGCAGCAAGTGATTATGCTGAATTTAAAATTATCTTCAAAAGCTATGGTGTGGCTTACATTATTTTATCAAGGTGTTTAAGTATCAAAATATATCATATATTGTCTCTGAGTCTTGGACAACCTCTAGCCCCAATTACTGCAGTACAGAAATATTGCCTTGTAGCCATTCTAGATCAGTTTTTGCATTCAGGAATGTATGCTTGTAAAAAAATGACATGAAGTAGTCGACACTATTATTCTGGAATTTATAGTTCACGGTATGTGTTCCCTTCTATATACCATCAGTTACTTTACTATTAAAACACCAGACAGTAGCACCTCTGAAATCTAGATGCAAACGTTGTAACATTGCTATACCTACATACATGGCAGAAAATAACTCATATGTAAAAGTGTGTTATCACCTTGATCGATCAGTCCTTCAGCCCTCATATAGATTGCGCCGATCACAACACATCTTCCATTCTTCTTGTATCCTGGCCTTCCTTCTCTATGTGCGGCCATGTCTTTTCACGATAAAATCTTCCCATCTCTTTGGAGGTCGGCCAAGTGGTCATTTCAGTTCCCATGGGTACCACTCAGCAACAGCTGCAGTCCATTGATTGTCAGTGAGCCTTGCTATATGCCCGGCCCATCGCATTTTACTATGCCTGCTCTCAACAATGACGTCTGCACTCCACTCTGCTGTCACTTCATTGGGGACTCGGTCGCAGATTAAAATTCCCAGAATTCTTCTTTCCATTGCCCTCTCTGTGACAGACAATTACTGCTCCTCTGTCTTTTGTCAGTGCCCATGTTTCATTGCTGTACAACATTGCTGGCAGTACTGTTGAGTTGAAGAGGCTGGCATGTGTTGCATTGCTGATTTTTCCTTGGAGGACATCCTTGATAGAATTGAATGCACACCAAACTGCTTTCTTTCTTTGCGAGAGTTCACCTTTCTGAGTGTGTTATGAAATAGTTAATGTATCTTTTAAAAATTAGTATATTGAAATGTCATAATTATTATTTAATATGTTTATGACATTGTGTGAGTCTATGGAATACAGAAGGGTCATGGCTAAAATTACCTTTTTAGTGGGTTGTTGTTGTATTGGTGTTTTAAGTAATGAGTGCATTTTTTATCTGCATGTTAAAGAATAAATGTTTTTCTAGTTTAAGGAAGAAACTTAATCAGAATTTCCTATATTTTTAATGTTGAGTTCTTTATCAATGGGGTTCACCATCTTTAATTCCATGTTAATGCAGTGCTTTGTGTATGTGAGAGAGAGAATCTTGTGTGTAAATTTAAATGATTCAGAACTTGTATGTGATAAATATTATCTTTGAAATATACCTTCACCCCAACAGCATGTTCTGCCCTCTTTCATTTGTGCAACCCCATTGAACTCATTGAGGTTGAATGGGTGTAACTGAGAGCAGAATTGGGTCAACACAGCATAGAAGGTACTTGCAGTCTAGGGTTATGTCCATTCTGAAAAAAAAAAAAGCGAGTTCTTAAATTGGGTTAGCTAATCTGCATTAGCTAACTCGGGTTACAATAGCAGTGAAGACACAGCAACTTGGCTTTTAACTCAGGTTACCAGCTCAAGGCTGCCCTTTAGCCTTCAACTCAAGCTGCTAACCCAAGTTAAAAGCTGAATTGCTGTGTTTTGTAACCTCAGTTAGATAAATAATGCAGGTGAGCTAACCCGAGTTAAGAGCACACCTGTTTTTTTTGCAGTATAGACATCTCCAAAGAGCTACATTACTGGAGCTGCAGAGGGTCCTGGAGAGAGCATAGGCAAGTAGCAGGGGCTCAGTTGTGAAAATGGCCACTTGACTGGTGGCATCTTACTTACCCATCCTACCACTCACCTATTATAAAAAGAATCCAGAGATTTTTCTTTGCTTGCTCTCTGGCTCCAGTTTACCATCCCAAGAGGAAGAGGCAGGGCATGGACCAAACAGAGGTCAGGGCCCTTGTGAGTAACTCAGATCATTTCCTGGTGTCTTTTAGAATTTCCCCTAGAGTTTTCTTGCATTCTTCTAGAGGCTTGTTTTAGTGGCTGAAAAGTTGGTGCTTTCAGCATTTTTCTGATACGGCAGTAGAAGGTCATCTGAGCATGGGCAAGCAACGCTAAGAAATGAAGAAGCATACTGCTCTTTGGACATACACACCCATCTCTGAATTTCCTGATTATACACTGGAGACTGTCTAATCAATGGGAGGTGAGTCCTATAGAGGTGAAGACATATTGGGAAACTCAATGTGGTTGCTCTCAAGGAAGTTCATGCTCAGAGCAGCTGTTTCCCCATGTCTTCTCTCCCGTTATCCAGAGCTTAATATGTTAATTATTGTCAATAAATGGTTTAGCCTTTGTGCCAAAAATCTGTTTTATGCCTTTAGTCAAATTGAGAATTTCTGGGAAAACATATTCAAGGAAAGATCAACCAGAGCTATCTGAGCAGTGTCACATCCTCAATCACATCATTTCTGACCATCTGCTGTTTGAGTAACTAAATCAACCCCACAAATAATTTGTGATCATGGTCATTAATGAAGCATGGAAAATTCTGATTTATTATAGAGCTAGCAGGATAGTTCAGCAAATTAATGCCAAGAATCTGGATTCCTCAAAGTGATAACAAGTACATTTTTGTGTGAAAAACTGTGATGGATAAATGGCCGATTTGTTATCATTAACCTTGTGGAAAAATTATATGTGCAGAATTATTTTAATGCAAACACCATGAATATTTTCATACAGTCAATATCAATGGCTAATTTAAATGACTATTTTGTTTGCATTTTTAATTTTCCTATTGGAACACATTTTTCTAGTGCTCATTTTCTGTACAGTATATGTAAAAACATGGCTTAGCTATTGTAACTGTCTCTCATATATATGAGTCATGAGACCCATTATCTAACTATGGTAGGATAATATTCTATATTTGGAATTTAAGAAATTGCAATACTTGCGGGGCAAATTCTTTTCTGTATCCAAGATCCGCTCCACAGTTACAGCTCACTGATTCAGTGGGCTGGTCTACACAAGCCAGGCTATTAGAGCACAAAGGAGACAGATCATACCTGGGAATGTAGCCTATTGGATAAAATGACATCCAGGCCAGAATGGTAGAGATGCCTGGGACTGAAGCCCTGGTCATTGTCAGTATGTAGGTAGGATGTCTGAGTATGAATAGATAAAGTTTCGGTTTTAATTTTGTTGGGCAATGGATTTTTTCTTTTTTTGGTGTGATCTGATTGAATTCTGAAACCTGCAAGTCTTTATCACAAAATAGGGCAGTATACTGGGCAAAGAGGGACATATGAAATGCATAGTATTATGCCTTTAAGGGGAATTTTGAATATTGAAAAGTCTTATTTCAAGGGGGAAATAAAGGGATGGTGAGCAATGTATTGTTCAAAGGAACCTTATTTTGTTGGTTGTTAAAAGGTGATTGTATGTTATTCAACAGTATGCCTGTAAGACATGGACTGTTACAACTTACTCCGAGTCGCCTCTTTGCACTCCCAGTAATGGAGATGCAGCCAGAGCTAAAACTTTTTATAACAGAGAATATAGTGCTGAATTAGTGTGTGTGGATTTAAGAATTGAAACATGGTGATGGGTTATCTGGGTAGCTGCAGCATAAAGTTTACTTGTTTTTGTTTTTGTTTTTTGGAGTCCTCTTCTTCTTTCATATGGCTGGTGTAGAGCAGCAACTATCATTTCATCTGAAGTTGATCAAGCCAAATGGCTACATCAGGAGTAGCAATTTCCTTGTCATCAGAGCAGCAACTCAACAAATCTTAAAGTTTTTTGGAGTGAAGGGAGAAAAGCTTTTAAATGCTAAAGGGCTGATTTGCACAGCCAGTGGTTCTCTCGCAGAAAAGCTTAGGCACTGTTAGTGGTAGCACGAAAGTAGGTAAAGGCCTTCTCCAGTTGAGAGCTTTAGGCTGCGAACTTTCCCACTGGTTGGGTAAAGCTCAGAAGAAAACTTCTTAAATTAAGTAGGGTACCTTTTGTATATTTCTATGTTAATGATAATGATCTGTTGAGGGGATTGGGCTGGAGGGCGTTAAATACAGTCTCACGGTCAGGATTTTTTTTCTGATATTTTGCCTAAAATTTCCCTTTCATCTGATCCCATTTATTTTGTTTATTCTCCAGAGAGGTACACTAGGGCTTGTCTACATGGTGCTTTAGTCCACACCAGCATGTTATACACTATTAAATATTAAGAACATCAGAATGGCCAGAATGGCCATACTGGGTGAGACCAAAGGTCCATCTAGCCCAGTATCCGGTATCTTCTGACAGTGGGCAATGCCAGGTGCCCCACAGGGAATGAACAGAACAGGTAATCATCAAGTGTTATCATGCCTGTCTTTCTCCTTTCTGTGAAGTGATACATATTTAGCTCTTAACCTTTCCTCATAAGTGAATCCTTTAAGCCCCATACTGCTTGCTTTTTTTCCCCTTTTTCCAATTTGTCAATATCCTTCTAGTAATGTCCATTATTATCTCTGGATCTATTTCAGATTACTATTTACCAGGTTTTTCTCCCTTCCATTTATTTTGGATTATTTATTTCATTTATTTTAGCTTGCATTTTTTCCAAGTTGATGTCCATTTGTTATTGTTAACGTATGAATCTGGTCTTTCTCAATCACCTTGTATGCTCTCTCTTCCTTTACCACCTTCTCAACTCTTTCCATGTTAGTGTCTTATATGAATTTCGCTATTTGAAGTTTTCCCTTCTTCAAGATCACTAATTAAATGTTAAATAAGTCTTTTTAACACCAATCTCTTTGGTACCCCATAGGACACTTCACTCCAGCCTGATAAATTGCCATTTATTAACCCTTCTTATGGTTGTTTAGCTTGTTTTCAATCCACACAATAGTAGTTTTATTCAAGACAATTAGAATTAATTTTTCAGTTAAGATTTCATGACATGGTATCAAATGTTTTACTAAAATCCAAGTATATTACAGCTGCAACATTCTCCTCATCCACTAATTTTGTAATTCTATTAAAAAGTAATCTAGTATGTGTGAAAAGATTTATTCCTTTTAAACTGATGTTGCCTAAAACCCCTGCTGTTTGCAAGTGTCAGCTCATTCATGCTTCATAAACTGTGTCCAATTGCCAATTTGTGCATGAAAATAATAATTTCAAAGTATTGTTAGTCATTTAAAATCTGTAGGAAGTAAGCAAACATTTTTTAGTAAGAGAAGATATGTAGAAAATGTTTACAATGTTCAAACCAATTTTCCATGTTTAAAAAACATAATCTATGTAAGATTCCAATGTAGTGTCACAGTTACATTGCACTTGTGGAGTGAAATTCTAACCCCATTGAAGTCAATGGACATTTTCATGTAGCCAGGATTCCACTTGTGGAGTCTTTGTGCATTGATGATTTCATTTTCTCCACTTCAGTACAGTGTCCATAGCTAAGAGATATTGTAAGCCATAATGATGAGGTATGTGTGAAATGCTTAGTCCTGACAACTTTTCCCGTGTATCATCATTCACTAGAATTGGCTAGAACTGTCTTTGAGAGTTACAAGTTTGTGTATAACAGCATAATTGCAGAGAAAACACTCAGCTGTGCTACACGTAGTAATATATTGGGCTTTTAAGGCCCATCATAATCTATCCCTGCCTTTTCTATCATCTCTTAAACAATCGATACATTGATGCCCACCTCCACTCTGCCAATGATGCCAGTAAACTTTGTTTACTCAGGAGGAAACTGGGAGCTGGGGTATCAAAAGAAGACTTTGCCTAGAGTGCTGGTACATCTAAAACTTACCTCTGCCCTGTTCCATTCTGTCTTAGGCTTCTGCTCTAATACTGTCCACAGGGGTACTGAGTATTTCCAAATCTGATATAGATACTGGTTGGCTAGAAACTGAATTTGGGCAGCTCGTTCATTTCACAAAGGCCACCTAACTAGCACTAGATGGTAACAACAATTTTACTGATTGACAATGAGAAACACTTCCACATGTACAGTAACCCATTGATTTGAACAAGCTCCACGTGAGTCTTGTGAGCTATCCAGTCCTGTAGGCAATAGTTTCAGAAATGCTTATGGTTTTTGTGCATAGGTATTCACATTAAACTTAAAAAACACCATAAGCAGTCATTATTAGGCTACATTTGGAAATATTGCCAAATAGAGAACACAAGATAATCAGTTTTATAACAATGCCTCATGAAAGCCATACCAGAGAACAGTCTTAGAATTGCCCTGGCATTAATATGCTTTATTTATTTCTGATGCAAGTAAGTAAATTACTTCATAGAGTCAAATTTATATAATATATTGTTGATTTATAAAATACTATGTAAAAAAAGAAATATTTTGGGGAAACTGTTAGGATGTTTTAAATCAATGGCCAATGTGCCTACGTGCACTTACACATATTAACTGAAGATTTTAAATTACAATAACTAACTCTGACGTTCTCAGCAAATGCCAACAAACATAGCTTTTACAGCAGGTGCAGAGAAGATGTTCAGATAAAATATTCATATTTCCTTGCTAAAGTAAAAGCTTCTTTTGGACCTATATAGTATTGTTTGACAGAAGATGACCTACAATTCAATAGACTCGCATGTTTTGATGTATACAAGAATAGGGGGGAGTTGCTTAAATGATTGTACATTATATTTTGGTTTTTGTATATACCAGTATAAGCAGCAAATAATGAGGGGGAAAGTTTAAAGATTTGCTAATGCTTATTTTCTTGTTTATTTCGTTTCAAACTTCAAAGACCAATTTAACAGTAGGAAATTCTGCACAGTAATTTGGTTCTCGTTTGACCATGAAGTGGCTGTGCTAAATAAGGTTTACTTATTAAACTGCTTCCATAATGACAAGTTTCAGAGTAACAGCCGTGTTAGTCTGTATCCGCAAAAAGAAGAACAGGAGTACTTGTGGCACCTTAGAGACTAACAAATTTATTAGAGCATAAGCTTTCGTGGACTACAGCCCACTTCTTCGGATGCATATGCATCCGAAGAAGTGGGCTGTAGTCCACGAAAGCTTATGCTCTAATAAATTTGTTAGTCTCTAAGGTGCCACAAGTACTCCTGTTCTTCTTCCATAATGACACCTTGCTATAATAAATTATGCCTTCGTAATCTCAAATTCTATTTTCAATAAACTTATACAAATTACAAGGTAACAATAGGAGGTTGATTGAGGACAAAGCTTCTTCAGGCAAACCTGCAATCACAGACTGTCCCCAGTTCATAGGGCTCCCACCAATGCTAGTGTGACATTTACTGCTTATGTTTCAATGCCATGTTGGATGGAATATGTCCCATTTCATGCTGATTAACAGCTCTGCTGTGATAACCAGAGCCTGCTGATGAATCTGGATAGTGTCTCTCCCCACTCCCTCCACTCCATCACAGGCCTCACAGAAAAACATCATCGGTCATCCCTTCCTTTATTTTTAATAGGAATCCTCCATTCACCAATCTAATGACTTCCTCCATGAACACCCAGTTTCAGACTTTCCACCTTGCCAACACTCAGCTGATGTGCCATAGAGTTTGAGACAGGTGAGAGGGTGAAGAATGTTGTGCATAGGATCTTGCTCCTTACCACTGGGGGCCCCAAGTCCAAATGGCTTTGTAAGGTCATTAAATCTGTTTATATCCATCCTGGTTAAGGACACGGCTTTCTTTTCCCTCTGCTTCAGACAGAACAAGCTTGATGAGCATCAGAAAAGGTGATAGGAAAGGAAGTGCTATGGCAAGGGAGTTGGCAACAGTTCACCCACTGATTGAGAGCATTTTTGCCTGTACTTTCAAAAAGTCAGCCTCTCAGCTGTTGCACAGTGGAATGCTTGCAAGGACCAGGAAATGCTATGTCTTTGAGAGGAGCGTTCCCCAATAAAAAGGCAATAATTGAAGTGTATGTGTAATGAGAATCCCAAGAAATGCATGTGAGCTACAATCCCAAACTGTAATGCAATATTCTGCTGCTGAGTAACAGAGGTTGTGTGCTCCTGAGTCTATCCAAGGTATGAGCTGTCAGTGCATGGGGAATCCCTCACTAGCTGTTTAAGCCTGTTTTCTGCCCCTTTGCACTACTCCAGCACTGCACAAAGAACACAGGACTAAGGATCTGGCTATTTTGGTGCAAATCTCTTTGGAACATCAGAGTACAGTAACTCCTTGCTTAATGTTGTAGTTATGGTCTGAAAAATGCGACTTTAAGCAAAATGATGTTAAGCGAATCCAATTTCCCCGTACAAATTAATGTAAATGGGGAGGTTAGGTTCCAGGGAAATTTTTTTCACCAGACAAAAAACTATATATTATATAGATATACACCCAGTATGCATTTTAAATAAGAAATTTAATACTGTTCACAGCTATGATGACTGTGAAGCTTGGTTGAGGTGGTGAAGTTAGAGAGTGGAAGAGGGTGGGATATTTCCCAGGGAATGCCTTGCTGCTAAATGATAAACTAGCACTCGGCTGAGCCCTCAAGGGTTAACACATTGTTGTTAATGTAGCCTCTCACGCAAGGCAGCAGGAACATGAGGGAGGGGAGACAGAGACAGACACACACCTTGTGTGTGGGGGAGAGAGAGAGATGCACACTGCCCCTTTAAGTAAGCTGACCCATTCTTAAGTGTATTGTCTTTTTAAGTGGATCAGGAAGTTGGGACAGCAGCTGCTGCCCCAAGCTCTCTCTGTCTCTTTCTCTGCATGTCCCCTCCCTGCTCTATATGGAGAAGGGGTAAGCGGGGTGCAGAGGGGAGGGGAACACCCTGACATTAGCTCTCCCCTTCCCCCCCTGCACAGGAAGCAGGAGTCTCTGGGAGCAGCTCCAAGGCAGAGGGTATGAGCAGCACATGGCAGTGGGGGGAGGGACAGCTGAACTGCTGGCAATTGATAGCCTGCTGGGCAGCTGCAGCACAGGGAACTTAGGGGAGCAGGGAGCTGATAGGGGGCTGCCAGTCCACCCTGGTTACAAGCCCCCACCAGCTAGCTGCAAGGGGCTGCTCTTCCTGTAAGCAGTGGACAAAGCAGGCGGCTGCCAAATGACATTAGAAGGGAACAATACACAACTTTGAATGAGCATGTTCCCTAATTGATCAGCAAGATAACAACGAAACAATGTTAACCGGGACGACTTTAAGTGAGGAGTTACTGTACATTGATTTGATATGGTTTCCCAGTAAATTTTACTGTATAGTATAGAAATATTTTAAACAAAACTTAGACAACATTAATGAAATTATTTGTATTACATTTTTATAAAACAGCAAGTGTCAGATGTCTGAGCCATTGGCAATTCAGTCTTGCAATTAATGTACCAATAGTCCTATTGGAAATCAGTGGGACTAATTCACATGAGTAAGAACTACTTTCATAATTAAGGGTTGCAGGATCAAACCCTAGTTTGTTAGCACTGCTGCTTAAAGTAAAAAATAATTTGGGAAATAATCCTCCAGGGCCTGACTGGCTCCACTGGCACCTTTTCCCAACATACAGAAGTAAACCTCCTGTGGAAAGGTTGTTGTCTTAATCCCAAGGGTTAAAAGAGTTAAAGATGTTATAAACTCTTTCACTGAGCAACATTAAAACAATGATACAGTGGTTTGGGGTGGTTTCTACACAGATCCTGGTTTACTCAGTTTCTTGGCAAACACCCAAAAGCATTCATTCCAAAGTCGAAAGTTATTGATCAAGCAAGAAATCAAAACAGTCATTGACACTGAAATTGAATAATTATACAAAAACAAACAATTAAAACCTATTGAAGTCTCTCTCCTTCTGGAGACAATATATCAGAGTCTCTTATTTTCCCCAACAACCTTTCTTTGATGAAAAGGAAAGAGTTAATTTTACTCTTAGTCGTCATATGCATTCACTTCTCCTATTTTTAACACAGACACAAAGTGGTGGAGAGACAGGATAGAACAGGTGGGGAAAATATAGCTTTCGTTGGTGTCCTTGGAACACCGGGTATCTGGTCAGTGACGAATGGATGCTTTAGGCTGGCAGGTTGGCCATGGCACCTGTTGCATGGACACAGGCTCACATTCTGGTCAGGGATGTCATTTTGTTGAGTCCTTTCTCCTCAGACCAGGCGGGCCTGAATAGGCCATTTCATCTAGTTGTAGTAATCTGTGCAATGCAGTTGATTTCAGGTTCTATTCGAAAGTTGAGAGTGAGAGATAGGATAGGAGGAAAAATATATTGGGAGAGAAAGTAGCACCAAAAGGAAGGGAGACAGAAGAGGATCTTACATGCCTCTGCACTGCTGACAATTAGGTACAGTAACACCTCACTTAATGTTGTAGTTATATTCCTGAAAAATGTGACTTTAAGTGAAATGATGTTAAGCGAATCCAATTTCCACATAAGAATTAATGTAAATAGGGGGTTAGGTTCCAGGGGAAAAAAATTTTTGCCAGACAAAAGATTATATATATATATATATATTCATACACACACACACACACACACAGAGTATAAGTTTTAAACAAACAATTTAATACTGTACACAGCAATGATGATTGTGAAGCTTGGTTGAGGTGGTGGAGTCAGAGGGTGAGATATTTCCCAGGGAATGCCTTACTGCTAAATGATGAACTAGCGTTCGGCTGAGCCCTCAAGGGTTATCACATTGTTGTTAATGTAGCCTCACACTCTACAAGGCAGCATGAATAGAGGGAGGGAGACAGCATGGCAGACAGAGACACACACCGTGTGTGTGTGTGTGTGTGAGAGAGAGAGAGATGCGCATTTCCCCTTTAAGTACGCTGACCCCACTCTATGTACACTGCCTTGTTAAGTTCATCAGCAAGCTGAGATGCAGCTGCTGCCAGGAAGCTCAGTTCATCCTGAGCCCTGTCATGTGTGTCCCCTGCTCTATGGAGATGGGGTAAGCGAGGTGCAGGAGCAAGGGGGAGGGGGACACCCTGACATTAGCCTTCTTCTTCCCCCTCTTCCCCCAGCACAGCAAGCAGGAGGCTTGGGGACAGCTCCAAGGCAGAGGGCAGGAGCAGCACATGGCAGTGGCAGGAGGGATAGCTGAACTGCTGGCAATTGATAGCCTGCTAGGCGGCTGCTGCACAGGGAATTTAGGGGAGCAGGAAGCTGATGGGGGGCTGCCAGTCGACCCTGGTCCCGAGCCCCCACCAGCTAGCTGAAACCGGCTTCTTTTCCTTCAAGCAGTGGACAAAGCAGGCGGCTGCCAAATGATGTTATAAGGGAGCATTGCACAACTTTAAATGAGCATGTTCCCTAATTGATCAGCAACTAAATTGATCCGGGGGGGAGGGATAGCTCAGTGGTTTGAGCATTGGGTTGCTAAACCCAGGGTTGTGAGTTTAATACTTGAGGGGGCCACTTAGGGATCTGGGGCAAAATCAGTACTTGGTCCTGCTAGTGAGGGCAGGGGGCTGGACTCAATGACCTTCAAGGTCCCTTCCAGCTCTCAGAGATAGGATATCTCCATTAATTTATTTATTTTTTAAAACATAATAACGTTAACCGAGACGACTTTAAGTGAGGAGTCACTGTATCCCCATTGATGGACTGAGAACTGGATGTCATGATATGGTGACTTTTAGGACTCTCAAGTGAAAACAAAGTTCCTTAAATAACAGCAGGGCCTACTAGCCTTCTTCTTGGGAAGAAAATCCTTTGGTCTGGTCCGTTCCTTCTGTGTGGGGGGTCAAAGAAGATGAGCTGAGCTGGAAAGCCATGATGTTTTCTCAAAATCTCCTTTTAAGTCCTCCAAAAGGGGGGGACATAGTTCATCCCCTCATTATTTCATTCACCAATTAAATCCATTTCCACAGGCCCAAATTTGGCATAGATAACTTCCAACATTCTTTTATTTATTAAGTTCATTCTCAACATCATCTTTCAGACTTATCAATAGGTCCTTTTTGTTTGCACTAATTCAGTTTTTCTGTCTGGTTTTCTTCCACCTGTTTATAACATTCTTTATTGAAAATATCTTGACCTACTTTCCCTGATAAACTCCTAAGTAGGCCAAAGTTATAGACCAATTGTCACAACAGGGTTTAGGGTTAAGAGCAAAAAAAGGAGCCTGACATGATGCAGTTTCCACTGCCATGCACTCTCAGCTAGCATGAGCCAGCTGTGTCACTAATGGAAGCAGTGGGTTTGGTTGGGGGAGCCTTTTGCACTAAATCTGTAAATCGGTTTGTTTTCAGAAAGCAATGCTTTTTTCAATTTACTACTAGGACATATTTTTGTGCGGCCCTTTTTTATTTTGGCATGGGTCTTTTATGTATTGCTCCTGAAGAATATTGTGGAGTGACTGGTCCATTTCAGGGGAAATGGGGTCAGACACACCTGTGCCATAATTAATTAGTTGTTTCCGAGCCTGCAGGGGTGGGATTAAGGAATGTCAGGTGATAGATTAATGGACGCCTGGACCTTATAGAAGGACTGAGAGTGAGATCAGTCTGGAGCTGGAAGGACAGGGAGCAGGTGGGCTTCTCTGGAAGGCCCTAAGCTAGGGTCTGAAGGGGAAAGGGTAATTCAGGAAAACCAGCTTCAGTCCCAGTGCTCTATACCGGAGTAGGGAAGGATGCAAGGAATGGAGCCCAAAAGGGGCTGGGAATGGTACTCCAGCAAACCAGGCTGGGGGCTAAGCACTCTATCCCAGATCCATAAAGACCCTCAAAGATAGCGCAGAAAGGGGCTGGAATAGGACCTAGAGGGTGGGCTGAAGAGAAGCCTCCAAAAGGCAGAGGAAACTTTTTGTTTGTTGGGACTTTCAGTTTGCTACCCAGGAAGGGTTAGGCTTGATTGTGACTTGGCTAGAGGGCTAAACCACATCTCCAGAACAGACTGGTGTCTGGTAAGCCAAGGAGATCCACCCTGGGGAGAGAAACTGAGGCAGGGAGTGCTGGCTGTGCCACACTTGGCCAGCAGGGGGCGATGCAGGGCAGCCACAACCCCATGACAGAGAGTTACAACTCCTCTAAGCTTGTTTGAATAGAACTTGTTTTGAGTATCTCAAACATGCAGAGTATATACAGTAACACTTCAAACATATGTTTATGGAAAATATTGATGTGATTTTTTCCAGTTACTGTTGTTTAGGCATTTTCAGAAATAAAATACATAAAAAACTGTCTTTTTCTTGTTTTGTTTTAAGGTCTGCGAATTAGTTCACAGTCCAGTGCATCTTTAGAGGAGCTGCTCTGCACACACACAACTCTGATTGGAGAGAACATCTACACAGAGTGTCTGCAGGGCTGGTCCTATTTTGTACAATGTCTTTTTATATAATTTCTATCCCAATATGCTTTGTAGCACTAGGGCCTGCTTATGTCCTCAAGTAAGATGCAGAGAGCAATGAGCAGCTGCCAGTCTCCTGCTTGCAATACAATGTACAGCAGTATAAATGATAGAAAACAAAGGTGTAGCAATATTATATAATGTATAAATTACAGCAAAAATACAGTCAATTTTTCTTTTATCTGTTATTGACCCTAAGAGGTAAAGGGAGAAAAGATCAACTTATTGATGAGGTTTGAAAAAACTGGTCAAGTTCACAATTCAGCTTGGATGAGAGAGAAATTTTGAATCTATCAGAACTCTTTGCCCAGAGTAATGCAGCAGAATCCACTTTTGAACCGTAGAATTATGTTGACCTGGCTTCCCTTCACCGTTTCTGGACAAAGGAAAATGGCAAGAGAAAAATAACTTGAAATGGGGGAGGGGGAATCATAATTACCACATACATGCTGGAGGCATATTTTTCAATTAATGAAGCACGGCTTGCGAACACACTGTAATGTTGTCTTTAGCATGCTGACTTTTATGCAAGTAGTATTAGAAAATAAAGCAAAACATTGATTTTGATCCCAAATGTGTTAATTTGATAGCTGTAGTGCTATGTCAGCAAAAACAACGAGGAGTCCTTGTGGCACCTTAGACACTAACACATTTATTTAGGCATATGCTTTTGTGGATTAGAACCCACTTCATCAGATGCATGGAGTGGAAAATACCGGAGCAGGTATAAATACATGAAAGGAGGGAGTTACTGTGTCAGTAAACCTTCAAGTTCAGCTTTGAACTCCGAGGTCAGTACTAGCATATCCCCCAGCCACTATAATTGTGAATTACCACTGAAGTGCTTATCGAGATAAGAGACTCTCTAATATGATTAATCAAATATCTTATCTAGTCAATGCACGTAATTGGAAAGTGCCTTCTATAATAAGAAAAATAATCCTCATTTAATTCAGTGTAAACCAAAAGATGTTTCAGTTCTGGTGATACCATGCTGTATTCTTTAAAATGTATAAAGAGCTGCTGTTTATGAAGAGCAGTTTAATAAAAACTAAATCTTTACTAGACTATCTACTTACATAACCCCCATCGCTCATAATATGCAGGCCCTTCAGAAACATTAATGAATGTATCCTCACCATACCCAACTAACATTAAAGTATTATCCCCATCTTAGATTTGGGGAACCAAGGCACAAATATTAAATAACTTATCCAAGGTCATACAGGAACTCCACAGCAGAGCTAGAAATAAAGCCCAGCTCTGAGACAATCTTCCTTCCTTCCTCTGTTTCTACAATGAAGGATCAAAACAAATGGACTCACAAGCAAAAGCAAAGATTTAAAAAAAAAATGCAACTGTCCCATAGAACTACTAGTGGTATTTAATGTACATATAGTTCCAATGTTAATTATACTGAACACTGCACTGTTGATGAGGAAATGTGGTTTCAATGCTTCCAGTTCTGTTGCTAAGATGAAATGTCTCCCTTTAGAAAACATCTTTTTATTGCTCATTACTTTTTCCTCACAGACTGTTCAGAATCAGAAGTAAAATCAATAGTTTTCCTGCGGTGCACCATAATGTTTTTTCCCAAGTGCTCGACTATGAATACAACCTCCAACTCCATGTATTGCCATGTATGAGGTAACACTTTACTTAGTGTCAAATTTCATACATTCTAATCCAGTTACAGAAATCTAGGTTAAGATGTATCATACACAGATAACTGTGTTTTTTAGTAAAAGAAAAGGTACATGATTTTTATTTCTGTCCAGAAAAATATTCAGGGTTGCAGAATGTCATGATTTATAGTTAGCAGTTATAGGTCACATTCAGTTATAGGTCACATTTTTTATGGTACCATTTATTCATCTGTAATTTTAGGTATCCAGATGTAAAAGCTGTTTTTCAAGGAACCAGAAATTCCTATTTTTTTACTCTACCAGCACAAGTTCTCATCTAGACCAGTTGTTGTTTTTCAGTCTAATATTATCAGTACTTTACAGAAGATGATCTGAAAATACAAATAGCCCTTTCTTGTATTGCGATTAAGGGGAAAAAATATCACCCAAAAGAGCAGTACTTATTTTATGTTTTTTGTCTAGGTTCCTATCACATCTACTAGATGGTTTTTACACATAGATGTGTTTAAATTATTCTCTACAACACTTGGTTGAAAATAAGGACTCTACACTCAATTTCCTGGATAAAATGAATGTCTGCAACTTTTAACTTATTCCATAAACATAACATATATGATATCAATAACCAAAAACATTCTATACTTAGCAATAAAATCTTTTTTCTCTCTCTCTGGCCACAAGAGACTTAAAGCCAAAGGCCACTCAGATTAGTCCCCATAACCACCCCTCCAAGGAATTGGTCCCCAACAAAAGGAAACCATTATCTTTGCTTCATGTTAAAGCATGTCCCCCTTTCCCATTATATAAAACTGGCCTCATACCTGGTCTTGGCACAGACTATGCCGATGTAATGCTTTGTACTCACAGTGGCTCCTGCCACCAGAGATGCTATGTAGGAAAGGCTGGCGGGAGCTAATGAGGAACCAGGAGGATTCACATCTGCCAGGCTCCAAAGTGGAGAAAAGTCTGCTTAGTATGCCATCCTCAAGATCCTCCTTGAACTGAAGGTGGGGAGGAATTGAGAAACAAACTGATTGCCTTCACCAGTAGGGCTTACCAAGGTCCTTTCCCCACTAGGCAGGGAAAGCATTTTAGCTTGTATATCAATAAAAGAATAAAAAGGAAAATAGAATAGCTCTGTTATTCACTGAGCACAGTCCATCTTGTGCACTGAATGATGCAGGGGTCCTGAGGAAAAAATAGCATATCATACAATGAAGACCATAACGTAACACATACTACACTAAGGGCCAGAATTCAGATTGCACAGGCAAGCTCAATACTGGTATTTCCTAACTTTCAGGTGCTTCACTTTGCAACCTAAATACTTTGTAATGGCTTTTTAATCTAATTTACTTGGGGGGAGGTACAGAGGGGAGAAGTCTGCAGCACAGACATTTACCACTTGAGATAAAGGACTATATTAGCAGGCAGTAGGAGAAGGCTGTTATTCTCTATGAACCAGCCACTAGAGCAGGTAGGGTTACCATCCGTCCGTATTTCCCCGGACATGTCCTGCTTTTGTGTCTTTAAATAGCCATCCGGGAGGAATTGGTAACAAGGTTAAAAGGTCCGGGATTTTCCATCCCTCCCCTCTCCTCCCTCCCTCCCTTCCATGCCGAGTGCGGCGCGACTGATTGGGCGGCTAGGCCTGATTGCGCCGCTCCCATTGGCCTCCAGCAGCCAGAGCCCCTCCCCTGCTCCCCCCATGCTGCCTGCAGCCCGGTGTAACGACACAAACAGCCCCACCAGCAGCATGTTTTGCCTACACGTGGAGCCAGCATCTGACCAACATGGGCATGGTAAGGGGAATCCGGGGGGCAGTCAGGGAGCAGGGGAAGGGTTGGATGGGCCTGTCTGGGGGTAGGGGTGTGAATATGGGAGGGGCAGTGGGTTATAGTCTTTTGTGGTGCCCGAACTCCAGCAATATCCTGGGCCCTGGGCCCTGCTCCAGCAATATTTCGAGCTGGGTCTCTCCCCTGGCCCTGCCTGGAGCGGGCCCCGGCCTCCACCTGCCACCCCCCCCCTGTGCGTCCCCCTCCCCGTGGGGCCCCCCCCGTCCCTGCCCGAAAGAAAGCAGCGTGCCCCTCTCCCCTGCCTGCTTGTGCTGCCTGAGTAGCACATTCCTACGCCCTCCTGGCAGCAACTGCTATCTGCTGCCCCAGGGTACTAGTGCCCCCCATCCACTAATGGCAAGGCAAGCTGCCCTTCCACCCTAGCCCTGAGCCTCTCCAACACCGCAAACCCCTCATCCCTAGCCCCAGCCCTCATCCCCCGCACCTTAATCCTCTTCCCCATCCCTGATCCCCCTCCTGCATCATGAACCCCTCATCCTCAGCCCCAACCCTCATCCCCCTGCACCCTAATCCTCTGCCCCAGCCCTGAGCCCCCTCCTGCATCATGAACCCCTCATCCTCAGACCCACAGCCCTCACCCCTGCACCCCCTCCTATCCCCAAACTCCCTCCCAAACTCCCTCCCCTTCCCACACACCCCCTCCTGCCCTCAAACTCCCTCCAAAAGCCTGCACCCCCTCCCTTTGCACTGCCTCCCACCCCCAAACTCCATCCAGAGCCTGCACCCCTCACCCCCTCCTGCACACCCACCGCCTGCCCCAGCCTGGAGCCTGCACCCAGCACCCAAACTCTATCCCAGAGCCTGCACCCTGCACCCCTCCTGCACCCTAATCCCCAGCCCAGGACCTACACCCCAGACCTCCTCCCCCCACCCAACCCCTCTCCCAGAGCCTTAGGTGGGGGGGCGGGTTCTGGGCACCACCAAAATTTCTACAAACCTGCCACCCGTGGGTTCTCAGGAGGGGGCAGTCAGGGGACAAGAAGCGGGGGGGTTGGGGGTTCTGGGGGGGCAGTCAGAGGGTGGGAAGTGGGAGGGAGTGGATGGGGGCGGGGCTAGGGCGGGGCTCCCCCACCCCAGTGTCCTCTTTTTTCATTGTGGAAATATGGTAACCCTAAGAGCAGGATTCTCAAAATCCAGGCCCGCAGGCCATCTGCAACCCAAGAACCTCTCCGCTGCGGCCCACGGAAACTTTTTTAAAAATTATTTCATCCGGCCCTCATGGCTGCGAGCCGAAGGGGGAGGGCAGGAGGGGAGAGGGCAGGAGAGATGCAGCCATGCTGCTGGCTCTGTCTGCTGCAGGGTAGTAGCCATGTGCCTCCCCCCCTGCATCTGACCAGTGGGCAGACCATGACTGTGCCTCCTTCTCAGCTGCTTTTGTGCCCAAGATGGCCCAGCCCAGCAGAGCATGGAGTGTGGGAAAGTGGAACGAACACAACTATCTGATGCACATCTTGCTGCAATCCCGAAGGTTTCAACTGCTCAGTCACTGAGGCCAAACATCAACAAACTGACAGAACTGAAGTGTTGCCATATGTCTGGTAAACACTAAAAACTCTCTGGCAGGCGAAGAATTGTATAAAGATGTATGACAGTTTTATTATTTCTAAGAAATTCAAAATAAAAAACAATATAAACGTTTTCTTTTCTGAACACCATCTTCAGTGACATTATTGGCTCACTGGGAGGATTTGAGGACTGGCACTGGCCCTAAGGTATATTGAGTTTGAGGCCCCTGAACTAGAGGATGCAGCGTAACAGGGTGGGTTACCTATTCATGTCAAATTCACTCAGAAACCCTACTATACTGAGAGTTTAGACAAGGACAGAGATACAATAGGTTCTTCCTGAGAGGTAGTGTGACTAAATATATGGGATTTGGGCTGCCCAATTAGAGAACTGGGCTTTATTCCCAGCTTGCGTGACCTCCCAGTGAGGTGTAGGATGTTGTTTAATATATATAATGCATATATAATTATCAACATCTATCAGAAGTGAGTCAAGAACTCAAATTTTCTTGATTCCCATTTATTTCTTATTTGTATTTGCTCCTGGATCTCTTGTCTTGCCCCTGAGAAGTGTGCGGGTTTCCTTCCTCATGTATTTCACCCACAGGGGGTCAGGACTCCATTGGAGCAACGTGCATGGTCTTCAGCCTGGCACACCTCTCTTTACTTTCCCCCTTGCTCCTACAACTGCTCCATCAGCAGCGAGGCTTTCTGTTCCCTCTGATTCCCTATGCAATGTATGCTGCTCCTGCTGTTACGGGACATTAGAAGCCCAGCTTGAGAATGTTCAGGAGTTTTGGAAAGATGCTACAATTATGCTCAGCAGTGCAGGCCAAAGATGGGAAATGGTGATTTTCAGCACCTTATAACTTAGCCAGACCTGAATAAAGTATCATGGGATGATCAAAAGGCACATCTCTGGCCCCAGGGTTTTCCCCCTGTAAATTTGAAAGGCCTGCTGCAGTACAATACAATAGAAATGTTAGTTTCTGAAAATGTGGTAAGAATCTTTTATAATGGAACGTGTCAGGCAACTTAAATATAAGGGTGACTTCCAGCTCCCCCTCTACTTGATCACATATATATATATATATATACATATACACACACACACACACACGTAAATAGAGAGATGATATACTGTATGCAGATGAACTTAGAAATTGTTTGTACTGATGCAAGTTCCCCATTGAATTTTGTAATATGTAAGAGTTATGAAGGGTTACTAGAAGAAACTACTTTGCAAAGATTATTATAACAAACTTTAAAAATACTATATTTAAAAAAGCCAAAGAGACTTTTCTAGATATTATGCATGTTTATATCAATTCAAAAGAACTCTTTACATACTCTTAAACAATGTGGAACAGAAAACTGGAAAATAAAAAAAAATTGACTGAAGGGAAAAATAAAGCTTTAGAGATCTGAGTTATCTATACCCAAGGGAGAGGGTCATAGGTAACTGAAACAAACCATAAGGAGATGAGTCAATGGAGAGTTGGCAAGCCCCAATTATCTTACAAACAAATCCATTAAAGGAATATTCTCCATCTTCCATGTACTCCATAAGAAAGTGGATAAAAAACCTTAAAAATAATGCATTTTACCACAAAATAAATGCGCTTTGAAATAAAGAATAAATACTCATTAACACAATGCAAAAGGGAAATTATGAAGAAATGAATACAGAAAGAAAAAAAAATCTAGCAACATAGAAGATGACTCACTGCAATTCAAGAAACAGAGAAATACAGAGACCAGATGGCACAAAGAAGCTTCCATACAAAGCAAAGAACAGTAATGAGTCCAAGATCTGGAAAGCATCCTTCAGCCCAGCACCAGAGGCAAGAAGATGTAGCCATTAAATGGTGGGTTAAAAGACATGTTAAGATGTTAAGCAAATTCATTTACATGGCTTCATCAGGTAACTGAATTAAAAACTCTCCCACAGTACTGAATTTCAAAAGACTAGCAAAAATAATTTACCTTTGACTCATTAGAGATAAACGAAACAGGTTATAAATGACATACAGGATTCACCTGCCCTTAAATTTTCAAGTTGTGAAGAATTATCTTTGATAAATAGACAAGATCCACCTATTACTTTGGGGTTTAATCAACTTCTGTTTTAGCTTTTCTAGAAATGAGCAGCCCCTACAAGAAGTAGATGAATCTCTTGTAGAAAGTGTTATTTTCTGTTGAGAACTAAAGAAATCATAATTGAACTGAACACATTGTTTTATCACTTGCTTTGGTTTGTTCTTTTTTTTTTTTTAATTTTTGGTAGAATGAATTTATAACTGTGAGTTCTCTTTCTTGTCTAAGTCATTGTGTCCCCTGAAATACGGAAAGAACCTTTATATGACAAATTGCAGTGTCATCTCTCTCTGAACTTATCAGAAACAGTTAATGGCCTACTTGTTTGTTTCGCTAAATGTAGTGATTTGAGGGATAAAACTTTTTGATGCTCAACACCCTAACTCAGGAATAAAGTACCACAGCAGTATGCATCTTAAATACATTTTGATTTACAAGGCACAATGCTAGCAGTGATCCAGATCAATAATGTACAAGCTCCATTGTCCAAGGTATAGAATTTTCAACATTGCAAGTCAGGACAAGAATTGGCTTGGGAGGGAGCTGAAGGCACTTTGTTTTCTTATTTTGCTACGGAGTTATTTCAAAGAGAGAAGGGATAGACTACTTCACACATGGAACATTTGAGATGATAATCTCTTCAGCCAAGGCTGTGATTTGACACTCATTGGATGAAGCATAATAGTTACTGCAGTGAACTCAGGTTGAAAAGCAACACAAATTGCTGCATGACTTTAGAAAGTAGACACCAAATAATAATCAACCATATGTTGTATGTTAAAAGATGTTTTGCTCACAATTTGAGAGGCACATAGAGAAAAGTATAATAGCAAAAGACGAGGATGGCCTCATCACAATAGTGTTTGTTGACATGTTTTCCTCTATATAGTCCCTGTTCATTTCAGGCTGCTGCTTTCTTGTTGCAATATAACAGCTGGGGGTGTTGATCTTACCTTAAAAATAATTGTATTGGGGTCAAGTTGTACACTTAAATACATGTACACAATTGTCATTTTCATCAAGGGATTTATATGTCTAACTCTAGGGAAAAAATTAGGCTTATATTGTGTTAATGTTTTATTCTGTGTATTTTTAAAGCACTTGTTTAATGAATATTCTTATAAGCCTTCTATTATCAGCATAATAGCTTGATAGGTTTTGTTTGCTTGCTTCTTGCTTGCATTGCCCTGTGCAAGGTAAAAGTATCATGGAGTCATGGCTGAGACTTCATAGATAAAGGTTTAAGATAGTTTCCTTTCTAAACCCACTTTTGATCACCCTGCTTCACACAATTTTAAAAAGTCTAGTTGCAGCATGACATTTTGCATGCTTTTCATATATCAGAGGAGACTACATTTTTGAACTGTGGAGAATAATTCTTCACAGGCAGAGAAATGGACACTGTATGTGACCTAACAGGTCTTTTCACACTATTTATATAGATATAGATATTTAGACATAGATAGATAAAGATGTATATAGAGAAAGCTTCCTTTCTCCGAGGGAAAAAAAAACCCAACCGCACTGGGTTTTGCTTTGTTTTTATTCTGGAGTTTGTTGATTATTTTTACTTTTTTAATGTCACTAAAGTATTTACATGAAAAGTAAACATACTTGAAAGTTTGTTACTAGAAATAGACTCTTATTTCAGTCTGTTAATGAGACACTCTCTTTCCAAAGCTAAAAAGGGAAAGTGATAAAAAATTGTTATTTCTACTAGGCCAATTAGAGGAGGAAAAACAAAGTTATAGATCTGTCACGAAACCTAGAAGGGAGATATGATGGGTAGAACCATGAATGACTGAGGGGAGTATGGATGGAATTAACTGCCATTGGATATTGGAGAGATGGGTGGGTAAAGTTATAAATTATTAGGAGGCTTATTCAGTAGAATCTAGCATTCGATGGAAAGTAAGCAGAAAATCTGAAAATGCGGTTTTATGTAGAGCTGGCCTGCCCATTTTAGTTTTAGTTTTCAGAGTGTTTAATTCATTATGTGGTTGTTTCTCATTTTCACAGTAGTATATGTGAAAGCTGCTGATCAATACTGCAAACAGTTTATTATTGGTTAACATACCTAAATTGATTGGACTGAAATAATTAAAACAGATCATTTTTCTTCGATATATTGAATTGGAATTGTTAAATAGCAAGATACATAATTCAGTCATATTTCAAAAACTGCAGAAAATCAGTTTCTTGATGATTAATTGAAGTTGAAGAATAGAACATTTCAAAAGACTCTGTCCTTCTGCCTAGCCAGCTCACCATCAGTAGAGTATGATTTTAGCACATAAGAATTGGTTCGGTCAAAACTCGCAATAATCTAGGGCCTACATTTTTAATAGAGACTAGTTATTTTGTGTGCTTAAGTTTTTGGTTGTCCAATCTGGGACAATTTAAAGGGCCCTGGTTTTCAGAGAGTGGATACTCAGTGTTTTCTGAAAAACGCATTTTTAAGGCATTTGGTGATGTTGGATGCCCAGTTTGGGTCATATTTGAAAATAGAGACCTAGGCACCAAAAGAAAGAAGTTGACAAAAGTGTTGTTGGTATATAGGTAGGGTTACCACATTTGCACAGTCAAAAAAGAGGACACGGGGGGAGGAGCCCCGCTCTAGCCCCGCCTCTGCCCTGCCCCACCCCCAATCACTCCCTCCCACCCCCTGACTGCCCCCCTCAGAACCCCCAACTCCCCCCTGCTCCTTGTCCCCTGACTGCCCCCTCCTGGGACCCCTGCCACTAACTGCCCGCCTAGGACCCTACCTGTCCCCTGACTGCCCCGACCCTTATCCACACCCCCACCCCATATTCACACCCCCGCCCCCAGACAGACCCCCGGGACTCCCATGCCCTATCCAACTGCTCCCTGCCCCCTGACAGGACCCCCAGAACTCCTGACCCATCCCACCCCCTCTGCTCCCTGCCTGCCTCGACCCCACTCCACACCCTTGCCCCTCTGAGAGCCCCCCCGAACTCCTGACCCATCCAACTCCCCACTCCCTGTCCCCCGACCAGGGCCGGCTTTAACAAGAGCCTAGGAATCGGGCTGCGCTCCAGCCGGAGTCGCGGGGTTTGAGGCCAGGCCGGAGGTGCTCGGCCGGGGCCGGGCCGGTCGCCCTGGGGCTGGAGCCGGGCCGGAGCCGCTGGGGTCAGGGCCGGCGCGCTCGGCCGGAACTGGAACTGCTGGGGCCGGGGGTGCTCGGCCGGCGCCGCTCAGCCGGAACTGGGGCCGGTGCCCCGGGGCCCGAGCTGAGCCGGGCCGGGCTGGAGCCGCTGGGGCCGGAGGTGCTCGGCCGGGGCCAGGGCCGGCCGCCCTGAGGCCCAAGCCAGGCTGGAGCTGCTGGGGTCAGGGCCGGCACGCTTGGCCGGAACCGGAGCCGCTGGGGCCGGGGCCAGGTCGGTGCGCTCGGCCGGAACTGGGGCCGGTGCCCCAGGGCCCGAACCGGGCCGGGCCAGAGCTGCTGGGGCCGGCCGGGGCCGGACCGTGTTGCGCCTCCCCGGAGCCCTCCTCCTCGCATCCCCCTGCCCCAGCTTACTTGCTGCTGCCCGCCTGCCCCTGCTTCTTTTCAGACTTCCCACAAAGATCTGATTCGCGGGAAGCAGGGGAGGGGGAGGAGCAGGGGGGCAGAGCGTTTAGGGAAGGGGAGGAGGGGGAAGACAGCTGCGGGGTCGGGGGCATGCTAAGGCTGCAGGGGATGGGGGGAACCGAGAAGGGGCTTTGGCTGCCGAGCAGTGCCGCTTTTCGATCTATAAATAGCCAACCGGGTGGAAATCCCGGACATTTTTAGAAATCCCCGCTGGATGGCTATTTATAGATCGAAAAGCCGGACATGTCCGGGGAAATCCGGACATATGATAGCCCTAATATAGGGGAGTAGTAGGACCAACTAGTTAGCAAAGTGAGTTCTCAATTGTGTTTGTGTTTTACTTACAGAACTGCAAGCTTTTCATGTGGATGACATTTATGCCATTGTGGCTGAGGAATAAATATGCTTACAAAATGAATCACATAGTATGTGTTATGTTTCATATCATAACTTCTTTGTTGTGTTTCCCTGGCTTCCATTTTTTACAGTTGTTTTCCCTTCCTCCCTCTCCCTAGAGAAAAAAAAAAGATTTATATTTTGGGAGGGGGAAAATATCACAATCCTGATTCCTGCTTTCCCAATACAGTCGAGAAAAAAACATCTTGTATATTTTACACATCAAACACGTAATGACACTGTACTGTACTCCATTCACCCATTGGTCAGAGAACTCACCCTATATATACAGGGCAAGTCAAATTTTGCTGCATTCACCATATATAATGGGCTGCAAAACCTCATTGACCATACACTTCCTCTCAATACTGGCCTGAACTCTCCCTCTACCAGGGGAAGGACAACTATGAGTTAAAGACTTTAAAGCTATAATTAGTATCCACAATATGAGAGGATTGGTGTGTCTAAAGGATAGCGTTCACATTGCAAATGGAACATTAATTGTGAGTTTTCTCACTTTCAAAACTGCTTTAGACAACTCTGATGTTCTAATAATGTTTTGCTAAATGAATGTTTAATTGATTTACAAATACATTTTATCTTATGAATTTTACTGCATTTGAGTTTTGTGCAGAATATTTCTTACAATATATCTTTTTTCTGCAAGTCAATAAATGGGTAAAATCTTTATATTCTACACACAATTTATTGTAGAACAAAAAATATAATCCCCAATAGAAACGTAGATTCACTTGTGTTCTAGTCATAGGGAGGAAAAATGCATAAAATGAGTGTATTATAATATGCTTGTTCATTCTGTGGATGACATAATCTCAGTTACCTACTAAAATGTACTAGGTTGGTTTTGGGTTTTTTTAAATTTTGCTAACAAAAACAGGAATTAATTGAATTTTTAAATTGTTAATTTCTTTTGACCCAAAAATAAATTTGACCCAATTTATAAATTAAATATAAAATTTACTTATTTATTATGAAGAAATCTGGTTAATTCAATTCAGATTACTCTTAATTTATATTTCTCTTATATCTTAGTGATACCAGTGCAACCCAACTGCCTTCAGATTATGTGCTTGTGACATCGTCAATAAATTTATACAGGTGCAATTGATTTGAATATAACAGTTCTGTTGATGTAGCTGAAGAAGGGACAGAATCTAGCACTTCTGTAAATTTTGTTGGTTCTGTAGTACTAATAAGAATAAAACAATAATTTTTTTTCTATAAAGTCAACAGATATCACTCAGAGCAGATCTTTTGAATAAGGTGTTGTCATTTCTCAGTCACTTCTCAAAAGTATACCAACACTTTAACAATGAAATTACTGATATGTACTTTCATCATTAACTCCAGGTTATAGAGTTGGGCTGAGAATGTCCATCTGTCATGCTCTTCTGCCTACAGGTCACCACTTGTCAGTATCCTAAGAAAGTAAAGTCAAAAAGAGATTAAACAGTGTGCTTTCTCTTTAATCCTTAGTTATCCTTTTCCCTTTCAGCACCCTCCTTGATAGGTATGGTAAGGAAGGACTGGGCTTCCCAAAACAGCATTGCCCTCTCATGGCAAGAGCCTGACTTTCCCAATGGAGCCATTCTGGACTACGAGATCAAGTACTATGAGAAAGTAGGTCTTGCTTAGAACATCAACCAAATAAAACTCTACAGAGCAGCATGTTATATATTGAAATATCTTTATATTTTTTAAACTTGGAAACTTGTTCTCACTTTATTTATCCCATATACAATCATTAGGTTTAAGTGTTAGTTTTGTTTTGTACTGATCTGTTTATGTTTTGATTTGTCTTGTTTTATGTCAGATTTGAGAACAGTAGAAAAAAACAGATATGCACATCTCATGATGCCACATTAGTGAGGTTTATAAACACTGTTAAATGAATGGCCCCTTTGATGTGTTTTGATGTATAGACTGCCATGATATTGTTGATATAATACAATTATAACAAATGTCATTGTGATTACATTTTTTGTGGTCTGTTTAGCAACAACCTGAGGCCAAATTACACAGTATAAATTTCTAGCTACAGGATTACCAAAGAACAAAGAATATTAGACTAAATAAAATTGCATTGTTTTTAAGATTAGAAAGAGAAATGAGAACCACATAAGTGGTATTCTTGTCAGAAGTCTGAACCCAAAATCTTCAAGCCTATTTGGGCAAAGGTGCACACACACTTCCCTCACTCCAGATGTAGATGTGCACATATGTAAGTACAAACTGGGATCTGCTTTTCCTCACATCCATTCCGTGCACATTTGCACACCCCAGTTTGAAGAGCAGGCCTCGCTACAGAATAAAAGTTTGTGGTAATTGGTACCTTCATGCTTTGAAAAACATCTAGGAGTTTTCAGGTATCTGCATCTCAACCTGCCAAACTCAGGAGATAATAGTATTTCCTTTTCCCTTTCCAAGAAGCATAAACCAATGACTGGAAAGGAGAAAAGAGCCCTGAGGAGAAAGTCATAAAGCATAAGACAGGAAAAGGGAGTTATATTTTTACTTTGTAAATATCTGGGCTTCTTGTTTTTCAGTCTGAGAAGTTCTGAGCCTGCAGTTCTGTGCACAGTTATGCTGTTTTATTAAAGCTAGAATTGAGAAAAGCCCAACAATTGAAACTACTCGGATTGAAAAACAAGTTACACTGTTTATCTTATTTGGTAAACAAACCAATGAGGCCTGGAAAATCCACTGATTCCAGGGATCCTCAAGGACCTATTACATAACTTTTCCCATGTTGCTTCCCTATTATGACTTGAGCTGGCACTTGTTTTATTTATCAACAATAAAAAAATCTGACTCTGAATTAGAAAGATAAATACTATAATCTATTAAGAGATTAATTCAACTGCAGGAAACATTTTGGTTCATTCCACAGATTGGCCATCAAAATTTTAGCAAGGATATTAAGTTGTAAGCATTATATTTACACAAACTCATTGGTAGATTATACTCTGAAGACAATACAGTGTTACTGAGCAACTTGGCACAGGAATCCTCTTTAAAAGGAATTTAAAAGGAAAAAAAAGGCTAGAATATGCTCAGGGGATTTGGCAAAAAGAGCAGTGGTATTCACAAGTGTGAGTGGTGCAACTTTCAAGAAACATTGCAACTCAAAGACAAAGCCCAGTTCTGCTCTCACTTACACTAATATAAGTCAGGAATAGCTCTAAGTCAACAATATTACTCTGGTGTAAATGGCAGCAGATTTAGGTACAGACTTACATCCTTGCTGTAGATTTTCATAAAAATAATTGTGAATTGTCCCAAGATTGACAGTTACCTAAATTAGGCTTCTGACAGTTTATTTTGTTGCCTGATTTTTAACTTATTTTATTAACAACTTTAGCTTACACTGCTCTACAGCCAAAATGCTTCTGAAATAAATGTAGTCAAACTTTACTAATTCTGGGTCACTGAGAACGAAAATGATGCTTAGAATTGTTGATTGGCTCTAGTTTTCAAGATATGCTATTGGGTCAGTATATACGACCCTTGACTTGGGAATGGCGGAGGATAAGTGAGTTATAAAGGGAAGGGATCTCAATTTAAACCAGAAATGACTAAAATACATCTTTGACTGGATCTATGATTAAATCTATGACTGGGTTTGGACAGTACTTGCTTTTTAGGCAAAACAATGAATGATGCAATCTGAAGCTGGTATTGCGTCATACATGATATGAATTGCATCATGTTATTCCTAGAAGTCATGGATGATGCAATCACAACAAAGCTTACATCACTCTGCTGAACACATTGCCCTATATCAGCTCTAGAAATCATACAGTCTCGTGCTCTCTTATTTGTCAGTGTTTGATTTTGCAAAGGGACACATTTCTGTTTAGCCAAAGTGAGCAGAGATGCCTTGTACTTGTGTGGACAGTGCAGATAACTTCTGCTATGATTGTGGTGAAGTGACTTTTGCATCACAAAAGTGCAGTATAACCACTATGGTTAAGAAAGCCTATCACCTTTATTTTGGCTGCAAAATTGGAGATCAGGGCAAGAGGTGGGCCCCACACATACGCTGCAACACTTGTGCAACAAATCTTCGCCAGTGGTTGAACAGGAAAAGGAAATCTATGTCTTTTGCAGTGCCAATGATTTGGAGAGAGCCAACAGATCATACCAGCAATTGTTACTTCTGCATGGTGCCTCCAGTTGGGAAAGGTGTGTCAAAGAAGAAAAAGTGGACTGTGCATTATCCAAACATTCCATCAGCTATACGCCCAGTACCCCACGGAGAAGGACTGCCAGTTCCTGGTGCACCAGAATCATTCTCACTTGAGTCAGACGAGGAAGAGGAAGAGGATGAAACTTCTGGTCCTGAACCATCAGTGTCACAGGACCCACATTTTCTCCCATCCTCCTCCTCTAAACCACACCTCATAACACAAGGTGAACTGAATGACCTTGTCAAGGATTTGGAACTATCCAAGAGTAAGGCAGAGCTGTTGGGCTCCAGACTACAGCAGTGGAATCTCCTGGCAGGTGATGTTAGGGTTTCCATGTTCCGTGACTGTCAAAAGGATCTTGTCCCATTCTTCTTCATGGAAGGTAATATTATAGCCTGCAACAACATTGATGGTGTGATGGCAGCCTTCAACATCGTTCACGATCCAGATGAGTGGAGACTGTTCATTGATTCATCGAAGAGGAGTCTTAAATCTGTTTTACTGCATAATAGCAATGTTTTGCCATCAATTCCAGTTGGTCATGCAGTCCATATGAAGGAAACCTATGACAACATGAAACAACTTTTGAGGTGCATAAACTATGACCAACATCAGTGGCAGCTTTGTGGCGATTGGAAGGTTGTTGCTCTCTTGCTTAGTCTGCAGACTGGATACACAAAGTACTGCTGTTTTCTCTGCGAATGGGATAGTCGTGCAAGAGATTCCCACTACATCAAGAAAGATTGCCCACTCCGACAGTCATTGGAGCCTGGGAGGAAAAGTGTTCAGCATCCACCACTTGTTGAATAAAGAAAGATTTTGTTACCACCCTTACACATCAAGCTGGGTCTGATGAAGAACTTTGTCAAGGCCATTGACAAAACACAAGCAGCTTTCAAGTACCTCCGTGGAAAATTTCCAAGGTTAAGTGAAGCTAAAATAAAGGAAGGTGTCTTTGTTGGTCCTCAGATTCGTGAACTTCTTCGAGATGATGCATTTGACCATGCACTGCGTGGCAAGGAAAAGATGGCATGGAAAGCCTTCCAGTTAGTGGCAATAAATTTTCTCAGAAACAATAAGGCAGACAACTACAGGTTGTTGGTGGAAAACCTCCTCAAGGCATACAAAAGCCTTGGTTGCAACATGTCACTAAAGATACATTTTTTGCACTCTCATCTAGATTTTTTCCCACCGAACTGCAGAGCAGTGAGCGACAAGCACGGCGAGCGATTTCACCAGGACATTGCAACAATGGAGAAACGCTATCAGGGCAAATGGAGCCCATCAATGCTTGCAGACTATTGCTGGACAGTGACAAGAGATGCTCCATTTAATGGATACAAGAGACAAGCCACTGAATAGGACTAAACTATGTACATAATAATTTTTTGCCTTTTGTTTCATAATAAATTTTATTTATATAACCCTTTTGCTGATTTTCAAAGTGTTACATAAACAGGACAGGTGAAATATTACCATGTAAAGCAACCATAAACACATGAAAAGACCTAGGTTTACAATTTATGATTAAAACTCTACTATCTACACAATATACATAGACATAAAATGTAAAAACTTAAATATCTTAGAAACAGTAGCCAGTTGTTTTAATTGTCATATTTGAATTCAGCACATCAAAATACATAATAAATAGCACATTTTATCTCCGAAGCAGATGACTTCTCAAAAATTGTAGACCAGTGTTATTAAGGGGGAAAAAAAGAGATGTTACAGCTTTCTCTGAAACATCAGGCATGTACCACTCTTGCAGGCCAGATTCTGGAAAGATAGACCAGAATCATATGCTGTACTGTGATACTGAAATAGGAAATTTGATTTTATGCCATATTAATGTCTTTGATGTAGCCATGTTAATGTTTTTATATAGAACCATTGTTATTTATATAGCACCTTTGGAGTACATTAGGCTTTGCAGACATGATAACGAATCGGTATAATGGCCAAATGCAAAGCAAAATTGTATGCTGAAATGAAGAGGAAAACCCCTACCCCAAAACCAGAAAATACAAGTGTGGCCTTTACAAAAATCTATTTGTCCTCACCCTGAAACTCCTCGGAGTACAGTTACTAAAACCCCAGAAGAGCAATATTACAGTAAAAGCTGTGTTCTCCAGCACTTTATCAACCGGAAAGCTCTATTAACTGGCATTTCTGATATTCCCCAATACAAATCTTCAATCTAGTAACCAGGACTAATATACTGCCCAGGAGGTTCTGCAATTGCACATTCTGCACTCTACTTTTATGCAAAAGAGGCGGAAGTCAAGTAAGCAAGCTGATATCAGGGATTTATTCAAAAAAGCAGCTTCCAGGGTGTGTCATAGGGTCATTACAGATTCAGCCCAATCTCCTACACTTTCTACATCTACAATGATAATTGATGTTAATAATGATGACCCTGAGGCACTGCAAGATCCTGAAGTGCCTTCTGAATCACCAAAAAAAGATTAAATTATGTTCAGTAGAGTTTTAGTGTTAAGTGTTTTTTAAATGATCTGGGTGTACACCATATGCTGCCCATATGGGTATGTAGTGTCATAAGATCACCTACTGTATAGAAAACTTTACCTGTAAACACCTAAGTGCTTCAAGAAACCAACCACTCTGCAGTGCAGTACTACTACTGATTGGATTGGTGAATACCTGTATACTGTACTACTGTATTTTATACTTTATTCATTTTATTGTATTCTAATTCTTTGAAAATTGGTATTCCATTGGTAAAGTATAACTCAGTTAACTGGAATATTTGATTAACCGGCGTCCCCACACACACTCCCTCAACATGCCGGATAACAAAGTTTTTACTGTAGAAGGGATGTCTAGAATCACAGAAGCTTCCCAGCAACATTTGGTGGTGGAAATATCAGCAGTCACGTTCTCAGCAGCCACTACAAGCCTGAAATGGGACCGTTGTCATAAACATGTAGAGACTGAAGATCTGACATAGGAATGTGAATGATGTTACCGCATGGACATCCTTGTATTGTGAACTTTGAAAACTGTCAGCATTCTGATTTATGCCTAATTGGAGTCCAAAAAAGAGTTTGGTTATGGTATCTTACTGCCCAGTTTACTGTGGGTCTCCCTTAAGTGGAAATACACAGTTCTAAGACCTCAAAATAAGGCGGTCCATCAAACCTAAACTCAAGACAGCAGAGAAGTTCTGAACAATAAATGTGAAGTTCTCACTATGCAAGGGGGGAAAAAATCTTCAGGAGGCAATAAAAATGCATATAGTGATGCATAGTTCCCAATCAGTCTTCATTTGCCCCAGATATTGCTATAAAGACTACCGCAAATAAGAATGGAACAGATATTGCAGACTATTCTGAGGAGTTTTTTTCCTGCATGGTATCCCATTTGCCTCCCATTCGTATTAGAGGGAAGACTGGGTTTTACCCCCACAGACATTGCAGAACTGAGTGCCTCCTTCAAACATTCCTGTATTTGAAAGCAGCATCTAGAATCTGAGTTCATCTGAATAACACAGTGTATGACAATAGTTTAACTCTGTGAAACCCTGAGGATTTCAGCAGAATTATTGGATTATTTTTTAATCCTTTTAAAAGTAACAGTTTATGTTCCCTGGAGCTTTCTTTGGTGATTTTTGGGAACAGGCCAGAGAGACATTCTAGACCTCTATAGGGAGTTCTGCATTCATTTAACTATAGCCATCAGGACTTCCTCATCCCATGAACAAAGCTTCTTGTCCCTCGCGTGCTTCTAAGATTGCTCAGAAGATATGGGAAGCTTTAGTACTGGGATCACAATGGAATTTTTCCTGTTGAGGCCAAACTGGCATGTGGTCCAGGGCTTTTCACGTCCTCACAGCCTCCGAGAGGCACAATTGGGTTGAAAACAGTAAAATACAGAAGTTTACATAATGCTATTAAGATCACTGACTTATCGCCATTTGCGGCCATTTTTCAGTGCAAGTAGAGGCTAAAAGAGCCAGTTCCTAGAGTAAATGAGATCTGGGACTCTGCTGTTGGAGCTTTTTGAGAACTTAGCCTTATTGAGGGAACAAACCATCCCATTGTGCAGAAAGAATAGCAAATATGGCAGGCGACCAACTTGGCTTAACAATGAAATCTTTGGTGAGCTTAATCATAAAAAAAGGAAGCTTACAAGAAGTGGAAACTTGGACAGATGACTTGGGAGGAGTATAAATATATTGCTTGAGCATGCAGGGGTATAATCAGGAAGGCCAAAGCACAACTGGAGTTGCAGCTAGCAAGGGATGTGAAGGGTAACAAGAAGGGTTTCTACAGGTATGTTAGCAACAAGAAAAAGGTCAGGGAAAGTGTGGGACCCTTACTGAATGGGGGAGGCCTAGTGACAGATGATATGGAAAAAGCTGAAGTACTCAATGCTTTTTTTGCCTTGGCCTTCACAGACAATGTTAGCTCCCAGACTGCTGCACTAGTCAGCACAGTATGGGGAGGAGGTGAGCAACCTCAGTGGTAAAAGAACAGGTTAAGGACTATTTAGAAAAGCTGGACATGCACAAGTCCATGGGACTGGATGCAGTGCATCCGAGGGTCCTGAGGGAATTGGCTGATGTGATTGTAGAGCCATTGACCATTATCTTAAAACTTGTGGCGATCGGGGGAGGTCCCGGATAATTGGGCAAATATAGTGCCCATCTTTTAAAAAGGGAAGAAGGAGAATCCAGGGAACTACAGACCAGTCAGCCTCACCTCTGTCCCTGGAAAAATCATGGAGCAGGTCCTCAAGGAATCCTTTTTGTAGCACTTGGAGGAGAGAAAGGTGATCAGGAACAGTCAACATGGATTCACCAAGGGCAAGTCATGCCTGACCAACCTGATTGCCTTCTATGATGAGATAACTGGCTCTGTGGATCTGGGGAAAGCAGTGGATGTGATATATCTTGACTTTAGTAAAGCTTTTGATACAGTCTCCCACAGTATTCTTGCCAGCAAGTTAAAAAAGTATGGATTGGATGAATGGACTATAAGATGGATAGAAAGCTGGGGAGATCATCGGGCTCAATGGTAGTGATCAACGGCTTGATGTCTAGTTGGCAGCCGGTATGAAGTGGAGTGTACCAGGGGTCAGTTTTGTTCAACAACTTCATTAATGATCTGGATGATGGGATGGATTGCACCCCCAGCAAGTTTGCGGATGACACTAAGCTGGGGAGGAAAGGTAGATATGCTGGAGGGTATGGATAGGAATCCAGAGTGACAGACAAATTGGAGGATTGGGCCAAAATAAATCTGATGGGGTTCAACAAGGACAAGTGCAGAGTTCTGCACTTAGGATGGAAGAATCCCCTGCATTGCTACAGTCTGGGGATCAACTGGCTAAGTGCCAGTTCTGCAGAAAAGTACCTGGGGATTACAGTGGACGAGAAACTGGATACGAGTCAGCAGTGTTCCCTTGTTACCAAGAAGGCTAACGGCATATTGGGCTGCATTAGTAGGAGCATTGCCCCTTTATTCAACACTGGTGAGGCTACATCTGGAGTACTGCATCCAGTTTTGGGCCCTCCGCTACAGAAAGGATGTGGGAGATTGGAGAGAATCCAGCAGAGGGCAACGAAAATGATTAGGGGGCTGGGGCACATAACTTACTAGGAGAGGCCGAGGGAACTGGTCTTATTTAATCTGCAGAAGAGAAGAGTGAGGAGGGATTTGATAGCAGCCTTCAACTACCTGAAGGGGGTTTCAAAGAGGATGGAGCTAGGCTGTTCTCAGTGCTGGCAGATGACAGAACAAGGAGCAATTGTCTCAAGTTGTAGTGGGGGAGGTCTAGGTTGGATATTAGGAAAAACTATTTCACTAGGAGGGTGGTGAAGCACTGGAATGGGTTACTAGGGAGGTGGTGGAATCTCCATCCTTAGAGGTTTTTAAGGTCAGGCTTGACAAAGCCCTGGCTGGGATGATTTAGTTGGGGATTGGTCCTGCTTTGAGCAGGTGGTTGGACTAGATGACCTCCTGAGGTCTCTTCTAACCCTCTAACCCTAAGCTTCTATGATTCTATGACCTCATGCTCAGGGCAGAGACCTGACATATTGGCAGACTGTGGTTCCCCACAGAGGCTTGTGGCCTCTTATCACTCGCCCCCCCCCCCCCCCCCCCCGCCCATGCACTCTTGTATGTTGGGAGTTGTGGGGAGAGAAGTTTTCACAACTGAGCTGTAGGGTAGACAGGGCAGTTATTGTTTGGTTCTAAAGCTCCGTAGCCCTCACTGGATCCTGGCATGTGAGAGCAGGGGGTGAGCGTTATAGTGCCCCTCCCTAATGTATTACTGATAAAGTGCCAATTAAACCCATCCCATGTGCCTGTCCTTCATTGGGCTGCTTGTCCTGATCAAAGGATTATAAGGTTGGGGTCAGTCTGGCAGGGGGAAAAAAAAATCTGAAAATCTCATTCCAAGCTTCCATTACTGTGTGATAGAAAGTTTTCCTTTGCTTGAATACTTCAGTGATATTATCAGCTACAGAACATCATGCACCTGAAATAACATTGTATCTGGAAACCTGGCAAATTCACACATCTTATTTCTAGTAGACGATAAATCATTCCAAAAACTGTCCATTTAGCAACATTTGTCACCTTAGATAAGTGAGTCTGCACAGAGACAAACAAACAATCCATTAAATGTTTGACCCTAGAAATCCAAGAGGTACTCTGCAAAGAAGCTCTTGATATCCCCTGCTTCACTGTCCTCAGAGGTACTAGACATTTGCAAATTAAATCTTTTAGTACGATATGCCTGGTATCTGTCCGATGATTCCATAATGATTTAACACTGGGTATTGCCCACATGCTCAGGGTCTGCCTGCTCACCATATTTGGGGTTGGGAAGGAATTTTCCCCCAGGTCAGATTGACAGAGACCTGTAGGTGTTTTGCCTACCTCAGCAGCATGAGGCAATTAAAGAGAATTAAAGTAAATGGTGGATTCTCTGTAACTTGATGTCTACTGTTGCGTAGCAAGACTCACCAGTGCGGTGCCTCCTGCTGGTCATCTAGGGAATTAGCTCTTCCAGCCCAGAGTGCCCTTTGCAGGCCGGTGGCTCACCTGTTGCTGGCCCCTTGTCCCTCCCGGACCCTGGTGCCCCTCTGACTCAGGGTTCTGCCCTCTGCAGTACCCCTGCAGTCTCTGGGTCTCCCCTCCCGGGGAACCCCAACCCTCTAGCCCCACCTTACCTCAGTGGCTACTGCCAGTCATCATCTAGCCCTCCCACTCGCTGGGGCAGACTGCAGTCTGTACCACTCATCATTGGCAACGAGAGTTTGGATCTGCTGCCTTTGCCTACCCTGGGCTGCACCTCTGCAACCCCAGTACCTTTCCCAGCCTTTAACAAGGCCTGCAACATGGGGGTTTTCCAGGCTGGAGCTCCCCAGCTCCTCTGGCCTTCCCCCAGCCCTGCTTCACTCTGGGTACCCTGCTCAGCTCCCAGGCAGCTAAGTCTGTCTCTCTCCACAACTAGAGAGAGACCTCCTTAGCTCCTGGCTCACAGCCCTTTTATAAGGCCAGCGGTGGTCTGATAGGGGCGTGGCCCCAGCTGCGGCTGCTTCCCTGATCAGCCCAGCCGATTGGCTCCCAGGGCCAGGCCTTTCCCAGGGCTGTTTTAACCCCTTCAGGGCCAGAGCGGGGTGACTGCCCCGCTACGTCTACACTTCACCATTCTTTCGAATTATAGAATTCGAATTATAGGGGTTATAGAATTTACTAAAGGGAGAGAGTCATTGAGTAGTATGGACCAGGGGAAATTAGTTTTCAGGTGAGATTTTGAGGACAGATGAAGAGCTGTTACTTTATAACTACTTTTTATTAAGCTGATGAAGTGGAGAGATACAGCAAAGCATCAGATTTAAGGAATTTTGAGGGCAATATGACCTTGCTAATTTTCCCATCGGCCTGAAGTTGTATTGACTTTACTCACAGAAGAAATGATGCTCCACTTCAAAATCAAATATTTAAACAAACTTCTCTATTTCTTTGAATATGTGATTTAAAATGCATAAACCTGAATGTGGACAGTAACATTCATAAGATCTGCTCAAGGTAAATAATTTTTGTAGGAGCAATGTGAAGATTTAAAAACTTAAAAGGGATATTTTTTTAAATATCACTGGGCAATAACTATTAAATGTCAGGATTAGTTACAAACGAACAGGTGGAAAATTGGTAATGAGTCAGGAAGTTTCTTCCAAAGTGCCTGCATACAAGTATGTTATGCAGAATTTAAACCACTTTGAAAAGTGTGTGTACATATTATTGTCAAAGAATACTTCTATTATAGGAATTTTCTATTAAATTCTGAGGATATGAACACTCAGAATATGTGCTCAATATTCTTTAAAAGTCATAGTGTGTGTGCTCAATAGATTATGTATTCTATATCCTGAGTCTAGGAAAGCTGCATACTACATTAATATACATGGGCTTGTAAATTGCTATTGTATGACTTGCCACTTTTCCAAATCCATAGTAATGAATAGATTGTACAGTTTTAGGCACAGCTCTACACTGGAAATGTTGTAGAGTTGCACCACGGAGGCATTCTGTCTCAGAGGGCAAGAATGCCTCCCAGAACTCCACGGTACATAGGGAAGTGCTCAAACTGCTCCATTCCTTTTGGGAGTACAGCTTACTCTCCCCCATATGGCCTGCCAGTTCTCCTCCCCTCCCTTTTTGGGGCACCATGTGCTCTCTTGGGGAAGTAAGAAGGGATAGGTCTCTGCATTCACTTGAGTGCAGAGACTACAGTTCTGCCCACCCATTACGTGTGCGGGGTTCCACGTCCTTCCTGCTCTCTCTCACACACACTACACCTACATGAGGGATAGACAGAATTTTACCCTAAATACTTTTCAAAACACTTTATAAATGTAGTCATTATAGTGTACATAAAGGAGCTCTCTAAATTTCTGGTTTAAGGAGGTTGATGTTAGTAAGATACAGTCATGTTATTCTCTTTTGTCCCATAGCCTCCTGCCCTTCTGAGATATCTACACCACAATATGTAGCTCACTTGATTCTTTTCAAGTCTCTCATAGTAGTGAATAGTTTAACAATAAAAGCTTTTCAATTATTCTTTTACATAATTTGTGATTGAGTGAAAAATTTTAGACTTGTGCAGAGGCTACCATTTTGCAACTAATACCATACTTCCCTTACCTACTAGGGTTGCCACCTCTGAGGTACAAAAAATCAGAACATCTGGGATGACTATGAGCCTATAAAATTGGACAACTGGTAGTGTGTACTGTGTACCCTGACAGATATCCCTCTTTTGAGGGACTATCCTTGGAAAACAATGGATAGGTGGCAGGCAACCCCGTTACCAACCAGCAGTTGCTTTCTGTATTCAGGCTATGACTTTAGCTTAGATTTTAAAATTAGGAAGAATACACTTTTAAGCATCCATTTAAAAATATATTTTTTATCATAGCCACATGTGCTAGGCCCTTCATAATAGTCATAGGAAGACATGCACCCTACCCCAGTGAGCTTACTGTCTACAGGGAAATGGTGACAGTCATACAGATGTGCAGTAGTTTGATTTAGGTATGTGGCCATTATAGTGGTTCAATAAACGGTTTTTATGTTTAATAAATATTAAAGATATAGGCTAGTGAATATTATTCTTGTTAAGGATGGGTAGCCAGTTCAGCAAAAAGGGTCAGGCCCACACAAAGTTTTAGAGTGTAAACAATTTTCATCTTATTATTTTTAAATCGTCTAAACTCTGCACTTCTTGGGTCTCAGTGGAACCAGAAGTGCCGACATAGAGCATGTCTACATAGTGCAGCAGTGCTCACTAGTGGCTGTAAATTCTATTGCCCACTAATGTGTTGCACTCTATATAGACCCCAAAAGTTCTCCGGTGCATGTTACTGTAATATGTCTACATGGACCAGCGAATGTGCCACATGTTGGTGTGCTTTGGTACACATTGCTGCATGCTGTGTAAGAGAACAATATTTCTGCTGCGGCCAGAAGCAGGAAACATAAATCTCATGAGATAGCCCCTTTCTCATGAGAGTTCGAATGTTTTTGCAGAGCCAAGAATTCTGAATAATTTGGATAAGTACGTGAACTTTTGAACACTGATGTAAAATCAGCCTCTAGACTTCCTGCAGTTGAAGGTAGTTCAAGGAACTGATCAGCATTCTCACCACAAGCTTCATGAATGTTCCTTGCTTTTTCAGCATAAGGAAGCACTTCAAAACCACTGGCAAATAAACCACACCTTGAGAATTTTAAAAATAATTACTGTAAATGTGCTTTGGGAGATAAACCATTAAAACAAAATTGCCTAGCTCATTCTAGTATAGTGAGTGGTGTTTAGTAGGCTTTTCAATTTCCCTATTCTGCTGTTATTAATGTAGACCCCAAGGGAAAAACTATAAGAGCTTAGATTCTCAAATGAGAAAAATCTAGGTCTCAGCACTGTTGCAAATGAGAGTGAATAATTATGAGGCCTCTCTGACCAGATATCATTTTTGCCTTTGAGAAAAACCCAGAGACCTTACAGGAGCCATTATTAATGACACAGATATAATTACTATTAGGAGAAAAGGAAATCTAGCCTCTAAATATCAATTACATACAGCCCAGGGTTCTATCAGAGAGATTGTGCACTAGGCCTTCTCCATTAGCTGCCTTGGTTTGTCTGTCCTCCTAATGGGTTTCTTCAATTATTTAGAGCTAGCTTCTAAAACTTTGTATTTAATAATAAAGTGGTCCAGAGAGCTATTACTATTATCATTCCTGCTGAAGCAAAGATCTCACTGAGAAATATTATGCTGTTTAAGATATTATTTAAAGAAAACATCACTCAGTGCTTGCTTTTCTTGTGTTTCCTTCTGGAGTCGATACCTTTTTTCTTTTTTTTTAATATGACAAAAGCATTGCACAACAGTAAGAGACATAAAAGTAAAAAAAAGTGCATTTAATATTTTTGAGTGAGTAATCCAAAAAATAATGAGGAGTAATCAGCTATTTACATTTGATTGTTATTCCAGTGTGTTTACCTTCCATTGGCAGATTTAAAAATGACTATGACTCTTTGATCACAACTTTTTGTAAGGGAATAAAGGTAATGAGCTGTTTTACATTTCATTTCTGGAACTTTAAATTAAACCCATAAACCTAATAGACTAGATATTCAAATGTTTCACATCTAAAAACCAGTTGTTAGCCACAAGTGTTTTTCAGGCCCCTGCTCTAAAGATTTCAGCTTGAAAAGTATATGCAAAGACAGGTTACAAATCCATAAATACAGCATTACACAGCTAGTTCAGTACCTCAAAAATAGCAGATGATAGAAGTGGATTTCTAAGAAAAGTTGTGCTCAACTTCCATTCTACCCAAACAATGTTAGAAGCCCACACTTAAGAAAAAATAGTTTACAAATAATTTAGTAACACAGCAAGAATAATATAGTTAACTATACTCGTCAGCTGTTAGTGTGAAGAGCAGGGCCAGCTCTGGCTTTTTTGCCGCCCTAGGCAAAAAAGCCACCACTCCCCCCGCCCCTGCAATGCGGCAGGGGAGGGCGCCGAGCCCTGCCGCGGGCCCACAATCCCCGACCGGCTGGAGAGCTGGGAGCAGGTGGCCAGAGTGCCGGGGGGAGGGTGGAGAGCCCCCGGCGGCCAGAGTGCTGAGGGGAGGGCGGCGAGCCCGCCATGGCTCTCTGCTCTCCCCGACCAGCCGGAGCGCCGGGGGGGGAGGGCGGCGAGCCCGGCCGGGGCCCCGCTCTCCCCGACCGGCCGGAGGGCTGCGGGGAGGGCGGCAAGCCCAGTCGCGGCCCCGCTCTCTGGCCGAAGTGCCCCGCCGCGCCGCCCCCCTCGATGCGCCGCCCCAAGCACATGCTTGGTGGGCTGGTGCCTGGAGCCGGCCCTGGTGAAGAGTTCAGATAAATAGGTTAAAAAGTTAAAATATACAGCAGCCTAGTGTCTTTCAGATCACACTAAGGAACATAGGATGAAAAGGACATTTTGGATCTCTGTTAAAGATTTGACACATCAAATGCCAAGAGGAGACTAATATAATCTTTTAAGCAACAGACTAATTGAACATACCAATTTAGACACTGTTGTATTGAGAACTAGTTTTTATTTATTTTCCTTTTGATAAACAGGTGCATGGTCTAGTAGTGACAGGAACTCACCATCTCAAAAAATCAGGCCACTTATTTAGGTTCCTGAATATGGATTTAAGAGACTCATTCTGGATAGCCAAGTTTCAAAAATGTTGGCCTGTATTCACAAAAAAATGGTGGCGTGTCAATTCCAGAAAGTATAGAGTTAATTTCGTAGTGGCACAGCTACCAAATAATGATTATATAGACAAGTCTGATTTCTTTCCTTACAAATTAAATGCAGTGTTTGGAGACACCCACTACATTGAAGTCTGCTCAGTAATTAACCTAGGAACTGAATGAACTTACATAAAATAAGAACTATCCCTAACCTTGACCAAAATCTTTATCCTTGAACATAAACCATTTTGAAGACCAAAGCTGGTTCACTGTTTTCATAAAGCACAATCAGTTTGTTGCCCCCAAAATCCTCCTTCCCCTGAAACTATCATCATTGATTCATAGATAGAGGCCAGAAGGGGCATTATGATCATCGGGTGTGATCTCCTGTATAACAGACAGTAGCATTTCACCCAGTAATTCCTATGAGCCCCATAGCTTGTACTTATTTCCATTTTTAATATTATGTCTGTCTAAACTAAAGCACATTCTAGTATGTTACTTTCTCCCTGTGTAGTTTCCTGTAGACTTCATTCAAGTTTCCTCTTAACCTTCTGTCCCCACCCCAACTCCATCTTTCTTTTCAGTTCCACTGACCTAATCCAGCTCTCTTCATACAGGCAGCTCAATTTGTTTTAGTTTTTAAGTCCTCCCTTGTACTCTAAGCCCAGTGACACCATTTTCCATTTCACTGTTCTTCTTTTTCTGGTTCATCTTCAAACCTCTCCAGTTTCATAGACCTAAATTTGGATTTCCCCTCGGATACCCCTTCTTTTTCCGATATCCAAGTAGGGCCATTTTAGTGACTTGGTATTGTAGAATCAGCTGCTACCTTAAAAATCTCATAATTTCCAGATCTCACCCACCATCATGTGTATACAATGTGTTCTGGCATACCAGTGACCTGAGGAAGTTTGGAGTTTTGGAATATGCTGACATTATGATGTAAAAGAAAGCGCTGTAGGAACAAAGACTAGAAAATAGGACTCACTGGGTCCAGTTGGTTAGAGCCAGCCAGAGGGCTAATTTATTCAGAGAATGAAGAATGGGGATCAAATTTTGGGACGTGAAAAGCACCTGGTTTCTTTGGAGTGAGGGAGGCACAAGATTGGGAAGCTGAGCAAGGTGAGACAAGATCTCAGAAGATAAACTGATAAACATCCTGACTTGTCCATACCAAATCAAGTCTCTTCGTTGTCTGAGGTGTGCCTGTTATTCTAATACTTACTGTCAAGAAACTAGAACCATTGTCATCCCAGGCATTTCCTCCCAGTTTGCCCCAGTTCTTCACTTCAGTTATTTTACTACTTCAGTAGATTGGACATACTGAGAGAACAGTGACGAGAGACCCCTGCACTCCTGAATCTAGTTTTGCAGCCACAAACTCCCCCTCATATAGGACAAATTGTTATCATTTCATCCTGTAATATCTTTCACACCCAATAACAGACTAGATAACTACATGAACCCAGGCCACATCTTAGATTAAGCAGTGATGCCAAAAGCAAATGTACTAAGCCTGAAGTCTGCTCTTTCATATCCAAAACAATCACACAACGGGCTGAGGATATAGGACTCAGAAAGGAAAGATGAGATCTTCCAGAGTGAGTCATTCCCTTGTCAATGTAACAAAATGAAACATTTTATAGCACCGTATATTTTTAAATAAAAGACTAGACCTGTTCAATTATTTTTGTTAGTGCAAGATTATGCATTAAACAGGGTTTCACCTTTAAAGGCTTGGTTTGGTTAACCAACTCAAGCACTGAGGAAAGCTGCTGACTCAGTATAATTAAAGAACTCTCATGTAATTCTGTTATGATTGTCTTATTTAAACCAAGAAAGCTAATGCTGTTGATTTAAAGAGCTAGTGTATAGAAAACTCCCTCTTGTAAAGCTTTTATTTATTTATTTATTTATTTTAAAATGCATTGATATTAATAGTTTCAAAATGCCCTTTCTCAATGCTCTTGTCACGGAGGCTGAGTTAACAACCTATTATTATGTACTCCTCCCTGAGTTGTTACTATCTTTATAGTCTTTTGCAGGAATACACCTGCTTCTCATAAAAACATTTATGTTGCTGCAGAAATTGATGCCTCCTGTATTTGCAGTGACCTTGTACAAACTACATTGATTTTAAACCTTGAGAAAAAAAAGGATTTCTAAATAAAATGATCATGTCTCCCTTTATACACCGCCACAAATATTAGTATGTTATAGCATTGTAGTAGCCATCTGCTGAACTAATAGTTAAGGAGACATTTCCATTTTAAAAATCTGATTTCATGTATGTATAAGTTTCCTAAAAACAATTCGTTCATCTGAAGTTTTCCACACTTGTGCTCAGCTCAAAGTTGTTTTCTCTGAGTTTCGTAAGATTCAGATGGGGCATTTTTTAGTTTTATAAACACACAAAACCTTGGATTCCCTGCTTTAAAAGAAAAAAAATCAGGGTTTGGTCTGGTTTTGTAGGGAGGAAGTTGGGGGGATTGTTCTTTTAAAGACACACTTAGCTAACTTTAAAGTGGCTTATTTTTCAAGCTTCACATTTGCTTAATGGACTTATTCCTTTAAGGAGAAAAAATTCCTTTGAGATGTCTGAAGAAACTTAGTTTATCAATAATGAGTCAAATTTATCAGTGATGTAACTCCAGAGGCACAGTGGAGTTATACCAGGGATGAATTTGGCCCTGTGAAGCTAACCGAATTAGAAAATCATGCATTAGCTATCTACTGTGTGTGATAATTTACTGGTTTGTAAACAATGTATTGAGATTTGTGTAGCTGGAGGTGTCTGTGTAGTGAAATGTATTAAATTGAATCTCTCATGGTCTTCCCTACATATTGGTCAGAATCTATCCTCCTGAACTCCCTTACTATATTTATTGGAATGATTGCACATTAAATTCAAACTTCAGTCATTCTAGGAATTTGTGCTATATACCCTACAAAGCATACAAACTTTGAAACCACTAGCAAGAACTCTGGAAGAAATTCTCTTAGTGCCCTCATATCACTTTAAGATGACATCAGAAGAAGCCACCTTTGCCCATACATTTCAGATTTTGTACACATTACGTGTAGGGCCATACAGCTAAGATCTCTGTGATAACGGAAAAAATAGCAGTTAAACACAAAAAAGGACTACTAGATTAGATAACCTACCTGTCATTGTTTAAAATGTATAAACCTCCTCGTTGTTTTTATACATTATGAGGAATGCAGGAATTCCTCATAATGTATAAAAACAATGAGGAGATTTATTTGGGCGTAAGCTTTCATGGGTAAAAAACCCACTTCTTCAGATGCATGGAGTGAAAATTACAGAAACAGATATACATATATATTGGCACATGAAAAGAAGGGAGTTACCTTACAACCGGGGCCGCTGCAACCCATTAGGTGACCTAGGCGGTCGCCTAGGGCGCTAACATTTGGGGGGTGGCGACCGCAGCGGCCGGACCTTCGGCTGCCCCGGTCATCGTCGGTATTTCGGGGACGGGACTTCCGCCGCTTCTGTCGGGAGTGGCATTTTGGTGGCGGGACATTCTGCCGCCTCTGTCGGGGGTGGCTTTTCGGGGGTGGGACCTTCCGCTGCCTAGGGCGGCAAAAAAGCTGGCGGCGCTCCTGCTTACAACTTGTTTTGTCCAGTCTAGTTTTAGATGTCACAAAAGACAGGGCTTCCATCTTTTCTTTTTGAAGATTATTCCAGAGCCGAACAGGAAGTTTTTGCTGATATTTAGCCTAAATTGTACTTCTCATTACTTTTCACTGTCCTATATAATTCTTCCCCCTGTTATCTTCACCGGTCTTAGCAAGACAGGAGATAATATAATATAGGACCACAGTTTATATCGGTAGTTAGCACAATCTATGCAACCTGGTAGATTAAGTTTTTGCTTTATATTTCAGAGGTAGTGACTCACAATTATACTCACAAGTTGTTGAAGTGTATATTAAATTTTTTCAACATGATTCTAGACTAACAGTTACTACTTTTCTATGGAAAGGAAGATGTCTGAGCTACTGTAAATCATTTCACATTCAAAAAAATCAATGTTAAAAATGAAATGCTAATCATATAAAAACCATGGGGACAGATTTTTCTCTATTACAGCATGTAAATCTGGAACAATTTCATTTGCGTCAGTGGAGTTACTCCAGATTTACATCAGCTTAACTCAAAAGAATTGGGCTTATGATATCAATAAAAGTACTTGGTTCAGGCTGTTTAAGTAGCCAATTTAAAAGAGAGACATTTTGCGTTAACTTGGTATGCTCTACTCAATTCAGAGTTCTCTTCTGTGTGTTTATGAACCATCAGAAAGTAGCCAGCTTAGCGTTAATTATGTCTTGTTGCTAGATAATATTGTAGCACTAGGGAGCTTCTCCATAGCTTAGCAGGTAGGAATAGTCTCTCTGGCAAAGGAAAACAAGAAGGTATTCATAAATCTGCAGTGCTGAGAAAGTAAAAAGGTTATATTGGTGTGGATGTTTAAAGATAGACAACTAATGTTCTCAAAAGCAGCCCAGTCATCCTCACATGTCCTTCCACCTTGAAAGCCTAGACTTATTAAAAGGGAGTTAAATGAGGTCTATATCACAGAATGTCTTTGAAGCAGTATAACATTTTTCAAAAATCAGGGAGTAACCGTGTTAGTCTGTGTCTACAAAAACAACAAGGAGTCTGGTGGCACTTCTTAGTCTTTAAGGTGCCACCAGACTCCTTGTTATTTTTCAAAAAGGCAGGCATAGAAATGCACACGGTATATAGAGCAGCTAAAATTCTTTATCACAGCTGTGGAGTAATGGGATCCTGAAAACTGGTATAGTAATAGAGGTGGGTTCAAAATCCTCAATCCAACCACCCATGAACATTGTGGGGATTCAGAAATCAGACAAGCATCTACAGATGCACAAATGAAACAAGTTACACTTGCCATAGGCACCAATAGAATATCCTGACTTTTGTGCATCTCTCACTTACTTTTGTAGTATTTTGTAATTTGTTTGCATTGATACCCATTTGAATATTAACAGTACACAGGGAATTGTGCCCTCATATTAAAACTATGATGCTTTTGTAAGTCAAACTACAGTACCTGCTATATCACAACCTCCATTTTGGATTCCTTCCTCTGAAGAGTGAATCTTCATTGTTATATTTAAAGTTTGGTTTTAGTTTTAAATGCTTCCTTAAGTTTAAAATGTCTCCTGATTGAGGTTGAAATAAAGAAAACTTGTTAGGGCCTGCCATGTGGGAATGCATCAGTTTATATGCACAGCGTTATTATAACCACATGAATTGATATTGCTAGTAGGCTAATGTAAGTTAGAAAGTTCCCATCCATTTGTCACAGCAACTTAGAGAACTGTCGGCTATTTGGCTTGGAGCATGTTTAAAAGTTACTTGAGCTATCCTTTTTTGTTATCTTCCATCTAGGATTTGCAATTTGAAAACTTTATTAACCAGTGACCTACTTTCCATCTTTACCTAGAAGTGCTGTGTCTACAAAGCACAATATTATGTGGGTTTTGTCTCAGGTGTGCTGCTGAAAAAGTTGCTGAAAAGATAAGCCAAAAACAGTTAGGAAAGTGTTCAAAAAGTAGACAGGAAAATATTTGAGTGATAACATTAAGATTTTTTTTTTCTGAATTGTATCAGACTTCCCAAAAAACTCTATGTTGGGATGAAATGTGGCATAAAAATATTACAAGGGGACTGGTTTCTCTTTGAGGAAGTTGGGGTAAAATAAATTGGGTTCAGTATGGGAAGTTAGCTTCAACTGCAGCTATGGAACAACCACCACCGTGTTGTAATAAAGTATCTTAAGTATTACTGTCTGTCATGCTAAAAACTAATTCTATCCCTCCAGTACTTTGATGAACCTTTCATTAAAGTACTCATGTTTCTGAACTCAGAATTTACTCCAAAATTATGAGTTTCATGCACTCAATACTAGGTTCAAAATCTCCATGCACATACCTTCTTTTTGGTGGTTCTCCGGAAATTTAAGAGTGCACAAGGGCTTTATAAGAAACTCCTCTGCTTTCCTTCTCTTCAGTATTAAACTATCCTTCTGTCTCATTTTTGCAATCAAGCATGTAATATGTATAAAAATGTAGTGCTCACACCTGAAAACTCTTATTCATTCTTGTTCTCCCACAGGAGTCAATTGAGTTGTTCACCAGAGTAAGTGTAGGTAGGATTGCTTCTTGTTCTATCCTCAGAGATTAAGAAGAACAATTTTTCTCCCTCCTCCTTGTAACGATCTTTTATGTACTTGAAAACTCTTGAAAACCATCATGTCCCCTCTCTGTCTTCTCTTTTCCAGACTGTACAAACCCAATTTTTTCAATCTTCCCTCATAGGTCATGTTTTCTAGACCTTTAATCATTTTTGTTGCTCTTCTCCGGACTTTCTCCAATTTGTCCACATCCTTTCTGAAATGTGGTGCCCAGAACTGGACACAATACTCCAGTTGAGGCCTGATCAGCACGGAATAGAGGGGAAGAATTACTTCTCATGTCTTGTTTACAACACTCCTGTTAATACATGCCAGAATGATGTTCGCTTTTTTTGCAACAGTGTTACACCGTTGACTCGTATTTAGCTTGTGGTCCACTATGACCCCCAGATCCCTTTCCACAGTACTCCTTCCTAAGCAGTCATTTGTATGTGTGCAACTGATTGTTCCTTCCTAAATGGAGTACTTTGCATTTGTCCTTCTTGAATTTCATCCTATTTACTTCAGTTTGTCCAGATCATTTTGAATTTTAATCCTATCCACCAAAGCTCTTGCAAACCCTCCCAACTTGGTATCCTCCGCAAACTTTATAACTGTATTTTCTATACCATTATCTAAACCATTGATGAAGATATTGAACAGAACCGGAGCCAGAACTGATTCCTGCGGGATCCCACTCGTTATGCCCTTCCAGCATAACTATGAACCACTGATAACTACTCTCTGGGAACGGTTTTCCAACCAGTTATGCACCCATCTTATAGTAGCTACATGTAGGTTGCATTTCCCTAGTTTGTTTATTATAAGGTCATGCAAGACAGTATCAAAAGCCTTACTAAAGTCAAGATATACTACATCTACAGTTTCTCCCCATCCACAAGGCTTGTTACCCTGTCAAAGAAAGTGATCGGGTTGGTTTGACACTATTTGTTCTTGACAAATACACGCTGACTGTTACTTATCCCCTTTTTATTTTCTAGATGTTTGCAAATTGATTGCTTAATTATTTGATCCATTATCTTTCCAGGCACAGAAGTTAAGCTGACTGGTCTGTAATTCCCCGGGTTGTCCTTTTTTCCCTTTTTATAGATGGGCACTATATTTTCCCTTTTCCAGTCTTCTGGAATCTCTCCTGTCGTTCATGACTTTTCAAAGATAATTGCTAATGGCTCAGATATCTCCTCAGTCAGCTCCTTGAGTATTCTAGGATGCATTTCATCAGGCCCTGGTGACTTAAAGACATCTAACTAATTTTTAACTTGTTCTTTCCCTATTTTAGCCTCTGATCCTGCCTCATTTTCATTGTCATTCACTATGTTAGGCATCCTATCACCATCAACCTTCTTGGTGAAAACCAAAACAAAGAAGTCATTAAGCACCTCTGCCATTTCCATATTTTCTGTTATTGTATTCCCCCCTTCATTGAGTAACTGGCCTACCTTGTCCTTGGTCTTTCTTTTGCTTCTAATGTAGTTGTATTTATATATTTATGCAGTACTATCTCATGTTAGGAATTCAGTGTTGCAAGGAAAGCAGCACTGCAGTTCCCCTATGAAGAGTGGAAAATTGTTAACTAACTCATTTGATTGCTATAAGGGGTTTTATGGTGGTGGTCCCTTACTTCTAGCCAGAAAACAAGTGCGTGTGTGTGTGTGTGTGTGTGTGTGTGTGCGCGCGCGCGCGTGCACGAGCGAGCGCACATTTTAAAAAGACTAATTGGAGGGAGTCAAGGGACTATGAAGCTGGTCTCCAGCAGAAGGAGCTCACTCCATTTTAAGAGTTATGTTTGGCAAATTAGTGGCTTAGGAGTTCAATATGTGTTAGGAGTTTGCTCTAATGCATATTAGATTTCAGCTACGTGCCTTTTTGTCCATAGGTTTGGATTTTTTGAAGGGGGGCTAATTTCATGTGATTGATGTTATTGAAACTCTATAAGTTTTCTATGATCTTAAATTAAAGGTTCCCAATTTTGATATTTATAATGCACTCCCGACTTCTTCTGTTCTTTCTCTCTTCCCTATATCTATGAGTCTATAATTCACAACTTCTGTGCTTCAGCTTTACTCTACAACTGTTCCTAAATAAAATAAATGGAGAGGAAAGAAAGAGAACTCACAATTGCCTATCTATTTGCTTTTTTATTACATTTAGGGAATGGTCATTGCAGTGTAGTACATTAATCCTCCTTTTAAAATGATCACTACATCCACCTCCTGTATCTGGTAATTAATTTTTTCATATTGAATTTTCACAAATAGAACAATGAAATACAGACAACTATAATACAATAAAAGAATAAAACATCAGAAAAGTAAGTCAGGCAACTTTGCAAAAGTGAGGAACTTTAACAAATTAAAATGGAAAATTTACCCCAATATCTCTCAGTAAGGAGTAAATTGAATAAAATATTGATTTTTGCACACAATGATGTGAAGCATCTTAATTTCTGAGGTGATAAAACCTTTTAGGTGAGAATGTTGACAAAGTGTGCTGTAGGACATATAGACATTATCCACAGGACATTACGTATGTAAAGTTAACTATCCTTATGTTAAGAATTCATTGAAATGAACAGGAACTCTGGTCAGCCCTCTGCTGTTAAATAATCTTATTTGATATTCTGCTAGTAAAACAACCGAGGTGATAAGTTGTTTAGCACAGAATTCTTCTTTCTACTGTTTGGCTGTATATGTGAAGTTTTCATAGGATAGTGTTCAAATTAATAATGCAAAATGTAACATAGGTGACTCTTCCACCAAGAAAAAAGAACAGGAGTACTTGTGGCACCTTAGAGACTAACAAATTTATTAGAGCATAAGCTTTCGTGGACTACAGCCCACTTCTTCGTATGCATCCGAAGAAGTGGGCTGTAGTCCACGAAAGCTTATGCTCTAATAATTCTAGAGCTAATAAATTTGTTAGTCTCTAAGGTGCCACAAGTACTCCTGTTCTTTTTGCGGATACAGACTAACACGGCTGCTACTCTGAAATCTTCCACCAAGGATAATACAGTTCTTAGCTGTAGTTTATCTTTTCTACACTACAAGCCTGGTGACACGTCTCTGAAGGCTCACAAATTCTGTAGTCCCTGGTTCCTTACTGATAAATTTTAGAACCCATGTGCGAGGTGATTTGTAGGTAAAAAAGCACAGTGTGAGTAAAGATTGATTTGTGGTCTTTGTAACTGAGGCAATGCTAATTTGAAACCAGGAATGGCACCTAAAGTCATACTGGGGTTCTGCCGTTGTAGCAGGCTGATGTTTAGGCTTTGTGGTGTCACTTATGGTTGGTTCGGCTGAATCAATGTTGCCAACTCTCATGATTTTTATCATGAATCTCATCATAATTGGTGTTATGCTTAAAACCACAGCTCCTGCAGTCTTGTGAATGTGATAATCTGAGCTTTCATTTAAAGAAAAATATTTTTAGCCCTCATGGGTGCAGAGAAAAGCATGAAAACATGACCTCCAGGCTTTAAAAACTGGAAGACAAACAAAAGAACCTCAAATTATTTTTGTTTTATTTTGTTTTTTAATCTCAGATTTTTATAAACCATTCTCACGATTTGGGGTGCTTGATTCAGATGTTGAGATTGGCAATACTGCTAATGTCTCTGACTTTTTGGCCTGCCAAAATTAAGAGCGGTCTTTAAAATGTTGATTCAAAAGTTTTCTTTAGTAAATATTTTAAATTAGAAAAGACGCATGACTAGAATATTTTATGGGTGTTGGAGACGAGGGATTTAATATGCAGGCTAGCCTAGCATTTTCAAGAGACATGCCCCACCCCCTTTACTGTATTCTGATTCCAGATTTTCCATAACTGATTTAAGGCATAGATTTAACTTTCTTCCTCCCAGTGTGGTCACCTTGTCAATGTGATTTATAATATCTTATCTAATGTCCTTATACCCTGTTTTCTTCTTGGTCCTCCATATTATTTAATCTTTAATAACACACCCTCTCTCACTTTGTCCACATCATTCATTGTGCTGGTGAGATTTCAAGCACCTTTGGAGTCACCCTGTCCCCTTCTCTCTCCATTTTATGTTCTCCTGTTCATGGCTCACCTCACTTCACCTCAGCCTTTCCTGGTACATAATCCAATTAAAGTGATGTTTGGCTGGGTTCTGACCTATCTGTATTTTCTTTAGATTGGTTATCCATTCTACCCCTTTCCTGCTGACAGCTTTGCTTACCTATAGAAAGAGTGATGAACTGACTGACAGACAATCAAAATATAAAAGTACTGAATGGCCAAAGTGGTAAAGCACACTTCAATATTTCAGGCACCTAAACGGTTATAGCTCAAAAACCAAACAAAAATAAAAAAATACACATGGTACCCAGTGACCAGCAGCTTTCACAAAACCTAGTACATTTATTTTAGGACAAATCGTTACAGAAAAAAATTGTCATAAACCAATAAACAGTCTCCCTGTATGCTAAGCTTACCACGTGTCAGCCATCTTCCAAATGGAGACCCAGGAAGGGTCCAGTTCTTCACATCCTTCCAGCAGGGTTGTGCCCTTTTGGTTACATTCTCAGGTCAGTTTTTGGATCAAAATGAGGGTCCCCTCCAACAGTTCAGGCTGGCCCTTGATATCACAAGATCTTTGTTTGTCTCCTGGCCCTCTTGAACTGGGTTGAACCAGCATATGCAATTCATCCCAGGGGAAGGTTCTTCTCTGGAGTTGTTTCCCTCTCTCGAGATCTGCAGTAATTACTCCTCACTTGTTTTAGTTCCTTGTGGAAGCTTAGTAACTTGCTGTGAAGCTAGTATACAATCCCTAGTGCCCAGAGTTACATATAATATTCATAGATACACAAGTTTGTTACTAATCCCAGTGCCTATGGCATCTGGCACATCCCAGTATAACAGCCTTTTGAAAATTCTCTGCTCCCAAGGTGTCACATCTGTCACAAGTATGTGCTGTATTTTAAGACTATGAAAATGTTAACTAATTAAATTCACATCACCTTTTTGAGGTGGCTAAGTAGCATTATCTCCAATTTACAGATGAGGAAACTGAAGAAGAGATGTGAGGTTGCCCTTTCCCATGCCCACAGAGATGTGATTAATAGGCGTTCCTTGCTCCCAAGGTTTAAGTCATTCCTTTAGATACTGCTGCGTCTCTCAACAACCATGTCTACATGTATTCATCAGGTTGATACACCCAGGAAAGGAGAAAATATTAGATTGCTCTTTTACACTTTTCTGTGTTCATCATTCATTGAGTTTAAATAAACATTGATATACTATAAGTGGCAGAACCCTGGAATATTATTCTTTACTATAACATATTATTTATTCCGCTCTGACATTGTGACCTGTACTCAGGAGAAAATGATGGCCCCCATGGTCTGTAGTGCTTCTATTAGTCTTTATATATATACAATAGTGTAT